>NC_064641.1:538144297-538496308 GCF_023864345.2 Schistocerca serialis cubense | reverse complement strand
CTCTCGCCTGTCTCTTTCTCTCTGCTGTCTCTTTCACTCTGCCTGTCTCTTTCATCGTCGGGACCGGTGTCTCTTGTCTCTTTGCTCTCTGCCTGTCTCTTTCTCTTCCCTCTGCCTGTCCTCTTTCTCTTTCGCTCTGCCTGTCTCTTCTCTTCTCATCTGCCTGTCTCTTTCTCTTTCTCTCTGCCTGTCTCTTTCTCTTTCTCTCTGCCTGTCTCTTTCTCTTTCTCTCTGCCTGTCTCTTTCTCTCTTTCTCTCTGCCTGTCTCTTTCGTCTTTTCTCTCTGCCTGTCTCTTTCTCTTTCTCTCTGGCCTGTCTCTTTCTCGTTTCTCTCTGCCTGTCTCTTTCTCTTTCTCTCTGCTTTCTCTTTCTCTTTCTCTCTGCCTTTCTCTTTCTCTTCTGCCTGTCTCTTTCTCTTTCTCTCTGCCTGTCTCTTTCTCTTTCTCTCTGCCTGTCTCTTCTCTTTCTCTCTGCCTGTCTCTTTCTCTCTGCCTGTCTCTTTCTACTCTTTCTCTCTCTCTTTCTCTCTTTCTCTCTCTCTCAGTCTCTCTCTTTCTCTCCTCTCTTTCTCTCTCTCTCTTTCTCTCGTCTCTCTCTTCTCTCTCTCTTTCTCTCTCTCTTTCTCTCTGCCTGTCTCTTTCTCTGTCTGTCTCTTTCTCTCTCTCTTTCTCTGTCTCTCTTTCTCTCTCTCTTTCTCTCACTGTCCGTCTCTCTCTTTCTCTCACTGTCCGTCTCTCTCTTTCTCTCACTGTCCGTCTCCTCCTCTCTCCTCTCTCTGCCCATCTCTCTCCTCTCTCTCTCTCATCTCTCTCTCTCTCTCTCTCTCTTCTCTCTCTCTCTCTCTCTCTCTCTCTGGCCTCTGCCTCTGCCCATCTCTCTTTCTGCCTCTGCCCATCTCTCTTTCTGCCTCTGCCCATCTCTCTTTCTGCCTCTGCCCATCTCTCTCTCTGCCTGTCTCTCTCTCTTTCTCTCTGCCTGTCTCTCTCTCTCTTTCTCTCTGCCTGTCTCTCTCTCTCTTTCTCTGCATGTCTCTCTCTTCTCTCTGCCTGTCTCTCTCTCTCTCTCTCTCTTTCTCTCTGCCTCTCTCTTTCTCTCTGCCTCTCTCTTTCTCTCTGCCTGTCTCTTTCTCTCTGCCTGTCTCTTTCTCTCTGCCTGTCTCTTACTCTCTGCCTGTCTCTTTCTCTCTGCCTGTCTCTTATCTCTCTGCCTGTCTCTTTTCTCTCTGCCTGCTCTTTCTCTCTGCCTTGTCCTCTTTCTCTCTGCCTGTCTCTTTCTCTCTGCCTGTCTCTTTCTCTCATGCCTGTCTCTTCTCTCTGCCTGTCTCTTTCTCTCTGCCTGTCTCTTTCTCTCTGCCTGTCTCTTTCTCTCTGCCTGTCTCTTTCTCTCTGCCTGTCTCTTTCTCTCTGCCTGTCTCTTTCTCTCTGCCTGTCTCTTTCCTCTTGCCTGTCTCTTTCTCTTTCTCTCTGCCTGTCTCTTTCTCTTTCTCTCTGCCTGTCTCTTTCTCTTTCTTCTCTGCCTGTCTCTTTCTCTTTCTCTCTCCTGCCTGTCTCTTTCTCTTTCTCTCTGCCTGTCTTCTTTCTCTTTCTCTCTGCCTGTCTCTTTCTCTTTCTCTCTGCCTGTCTCTTTCTCTTTCTCTCGCTGCCTGTCTCTTTCTCTTTCTCTCTGCCTCGTCTCTTTCTCTTTCTCTCTGCCTGTCTCTTTCTCTTTCTCTCGGCCTGTCTCTTTCTCTTTCTCTCTGCGCTGTCTCTTTGCTCTTTCTCATCTGCCTGTCTCTTTCTCTTTCTCTCTGCCTGTCTCTTTCTCTTTCTCTCTGCCTGTCTCTTTCTCTTTCTCTCTGCCTGTCTCTTTCTCTTTCTCTCTGCCTGTCTCTTTCTCTTTCTCTCTGCCTGTCTCTTTCTCTTTCTCTCTGCCTGTCTCTTCTCTTTCTCTCTGCCTGTCTCTTTCTCTTTCTCTCTGCCTGTCTCTTTCTCTTTCTCTCTGCCTGTCTCTTTCTCTTTCTCTCTGCTTGTCTGTTATCTCTTTCTCTCTGCCCTGTCTCTTTCTCTTTCTCTCCGCCTGTCTGTTTCTCTTTCTCTTTCTCTCTCTCTTTCTCTCTCTCTTTCTCTCTCTCTCTTTCTCTTTCTCTCTCTTTCTCTCTCTCTTCTTCTCTGCCCTGTCTCTTTCTCTCTCTCTTTCTCTCTGCCTGTCTCTTTCTCTCTCTTTTTCTCTCTGCCTGTCTCTTTCTCTCTCTCTTTCTCTCTGCCTGTCTCTTTCTCTCTACTGTCCGTCTCTCTCTTTCTCTCACTGTCCGTCTCTCTCTTTCTCTCACTGTCCGTCTCCTCCTCTCTCCTCTCTCTGCCCATCACTCCTCCTCTCTCTCTCTCTCTCTCTCTCTCTCTCTCTCTCTCTCTCTCTCTCTCTCTCTCTCTCTGCCATCTCTCCTCTTCTCTCTGTCCATTTTCTCCTCTTTCCATCCCCCCCCCCCCCTCCTTCTTTATCCATCTGATACTCTTTTCTTTCTGTCCATTTTCCCGTTTTTGTCGGTCCTTTTCCTCCCCCATTTGTTCTCTTTCTGTCCAACTCCTCGCATCTCTCTCCACCTGTTTCCTCCTCTCCTCTGTATTTGTCTGTCTTGTCCTCTCCTCTCTATTTGTCTGTCTGTCTCTCCCCGTTCTCTGTACATCTCCTCTCTTACTGTCGTCCCGGCATCTGTCCTCCTCTCCCTCTGTCCATCTGTCTCCTCCTCTTCCCTTTGTCTGTCCATCTCATCCTCTCCCCTCCATGTGTACATCTCCTCCTCTTCCCTTCCTATTTTCCCCCTCTCTTTGTCCATCTCCTCCCCCCCCCCCCCCCCCCCCCACACACACACACCTATGTCCATCACCTCCTTCCCTCTCTCTTCCCCTCCATCTCCTCCTCCCATTTCACTCTTCATGTTATTAATTCTACTCCAATAGGAGGTTACTGGTTCTTATCTCCAGAGTATTTATCTTCATATAGTTAGCAATTTGTTTAGCAAGTATGGTTGAAATTGATCCAGCAGTTTATGAGGAACTTTTTACGGATGTTTGTGCCTTCGTACGCAAATGTCACATATATGTAACATATTTCACACATATTGGACCCTTAATTCAGCTGTATTTGTAGCGAACTTTGCCCTGCAGTTTTGCTTTGGTGCTGCTCAGGTTTATAATGCCATAATCTCCTGAGCCATGTATCATACAATGATGTAATTTTGTAGATATATTTAGTGTCATTTGTGGACACTGTCTGCTAAATGTGTTGTGAATAGAGTTGAAACATAAAAGTAATAAATTGAAATTTTTTTTTCCTTTCACCATTTTGTGGGGTTGTCACAGAGAAAATTTTTTGCAAAGGTTTGAAATTATATGTAATGATAGTTGCAAGTCACAAATTGTGCTCTCATTCTCAAATACTGCCCCGCCCAACCTTTGGTAAGTTGGTGGTCCACAGTAAATGATACATGTAACAAGTTTGGTTGAAATCAGTCCAGTGGTTTCTCTTGCAGTCCACCTTTACATTGTGCTCTGTCCCTTCCGTTATGTCTGAATTGAAGCTTGCATAATGCTTACTGATGTAATGTCTTTAACTTCCGCCTCTCTCTGACACATTACCTTTATTTTTGCATTTCTTCTTCATCATAACGGGTGGGTCCTTCTTACCCTATGGCCTGTGTCCATGAAGAAGGGAACATCTTGTTCTGAAAACAGAGCGCTCTTTTCTGTTTCAAGTGGGTAGTTCATCCCCCAAATGCAGAAACTGGCCAATCTAGTAGTCTCTCTCTGATTTTGATAATTTTCTACTTTCTAAATTCAATTTTCTGTGTTGTAAACTTTTATTAATGTTATGTTTTATAATCACTGAGCATCTGGTTGACAGATCAAAGAGCTTTATTATGAGCCAATAATCAGAAATCACATGTTTCACAGATATTATGCAGGTGAAAAAGTGGCACCTATATTGACTATTTTTATGGTGGTAACCATGAGGCATCTAACCATCTCCAAGAGCTACCGTAATGGAGGGTGGGTAGCTCCAAGCATTTACTACTTAGGTTATGCCAGTGTTGTAAATGTTGCTGGAGTTCGAATAGGTGGTTTGTCTGGCATATATAAAGGTCATGATTATATGAAAGGACATTTTGAGAAACCTCCTTACACTGAAGAGACAAAACGAAGTGTGTACCATATAAGAAACTTAGAAGTTTTTCGCTTAAAACAGGTAAGAATTATCAGGTTTTTTTCTCATCTTTAGTAAGTTTACTCTTGTAAGACTTATTAAGGTACTGTGTGCGAATGTTTGATAGAATTGGGTTATTATCTTTCAAGTAACCTAACTGTGGATTTTAATTTTATCTATTGTTATGAGTAGCTACAAACACACAATGTCTGGAGATGTTTATATGTGAAAGGAAATGTTATCATATAGAATACTTGCACGAGTCAGTAAGTTTTAAATTTTAGAGATTTCTCTAAATAAGCTTAACAATACTTGCCTTCCAGCATGACATTTGCGGTGGGGGGGGGGGGGGGGGGGATGTCTAGATGGTGTGCTGTGCGTGTGGAGTTAGTGCTAAGTCCATCTTTACATGCCCAAATTATTTGCTGAAGAGTCTGTAGGTGAGTAGGTATAGTGATGTGAATCCATTTTTGGTGCGTTTCGTGCTAATCATATAACTACTTTTTCTGAAAAAGATATATTTGTCTATTCTAAATCCAAATACTTAAAAACAACAAGCAATTATTTTGTGCTGTTAATCTGTCTAAATATAGTACAGCCCCACTTTTACTTTCCTGGAATGAACATTTTACTATCATTTACAGTATTATTTATTGCTCCCATTAATTTTCCTTTGTTAACAAGGTTAATTCTCACTAGTGTGTGTTAACATATTATTTACAGTTTTCTCATGGTTTATGCTTTATGAAACAGTGTTAGTAGGGAAAAAAATCTGATATAATTGACATCAAATGGTACTGGCATGTGGTTGGCCTTAAAGCCAAGCAGTATTTACAAATGTTACGCAATTAACTTTCTTGAGCCCTGGATGCTCTTTTTCCCAGTAGATCTGAATCTGTAAAAGTTGGAACAGTTTGCTAGTACTTCGTCCCCGGCCCCTTCCAAGTTGTACTCAGCTTGGTGTCTGATGCGAGTAACTGTTTCTATAGAAGTCTGAAGAAGGTGTGACTCGACATGAACATTTACTTGTTTCTTGTCACCGCCAACCTTAGCTTTAATGCTGTGAGCTGCAAAAAAAGTAGTATGCTGACATTATTGTAGCTGTATTGTTTCAGTCCCAACTTTGCCCTGCGATGATGATCATATGCAAAGGATGTTAACTTTCCAGTATTTGTAACTACCAGTATAATTTTGTTTACAGTTCATATATCCAGTGTGGACAGTGTCATATGCTAGCTAAGGCTGATTGTGTTATTTGTGCCAATGAACCTGTCATTACAGACTGAGGCAAATCAAACTGAATGAGTTGGCGCAGTGGTTAGCACACCAGACTCATGTTCAGGACAGCCAACTCCATTCCCCATGCTTGACGCAATCTGTGCTTGGACTCAGTCTCTAATGACCTCAGTGTCGGCGGGATGTTAAACCCAATCTTCCTTTTGAGGCAAGTCAATATCAATCCACAGCTACTCCCATAACCACCGTGCCAACAGTTAATTTTGACTCCCATAACCACTGTACCAACAGTTAATTGTGTTTATCTCCATCTGTATGATTACTCTAACAATGGAAAATCCAGGATGGAGTGTAACAATACCAGAGAAGGAAAGTTGCTATTCATCATATAGCAGAGATGCTGAGTCGCCATGGGCACAATAAAAAGTTTCACACAATTAAAGCTTTCAGTCGTTAAGGCATTTTTCAGCAGTAGGCGCGCGCGCGCGTGCGCACACACACACACACACACACACACACACACACACACACACACACACGTCTGCAGTCTCAGAGAGCTGACACCACACTGCAAACAGCAGCACCAGTGCATGATGGGAGTGGTGACTGGGTGGGGGTAAGGAGGCTGGGGTGGGGAGGGGGAAGGATAGTATGGTGGGAGTGGCGGACAGTCAAGTGTTGCATTTTAGACGGAGGGCAGGAGAGATGGTGGGGAGGGGGTAAGTAGCAGAAAGAAGAGAATTAAGAGACTGGGTGTGGCAGTGAAATGATGGTTGTGTAGTGCTGGAATGGGAACAGGGAGGGGGCCGGATGGGTGAGGACAGTGACTAACGAAAGTAGAGGCCAGGGGGGCTACAGGAACATAGGATGTATTGCAAGGAAAGTTCCCACCTGCGCAATTCAGAAAAGCAGGTGTTGGTGGGAAGGATCCATATGGCACAGGCTGTGAAGCAGTCATTAAGATGAGGGATATCATGTTTGGCAGCATTTTCAGCAACAGGGTGGTCCACTTGTTTCTTGGCCACAGTTTGTCGGTGGCCATTCATGCGGACAGAGGCTTGTTGGTTGTCATGCCTACATAGATTGTAGCACAGAGATTGCAGCTTAGCTTGTAAATCTCATGACTGGTTTCACAGGTACCGTATTTACTCGAATCTAAGCCGCACTTTTTTTCCGGTTTTTGTAATCCAAAAAAACGCCTGCAGCTTAGAATCGAGTGTAAAGTGGAAGTTCTGAAAAATGTTGGCAGGTGCCGCCACAACTAACTTCTGCCGTCGAATATATGTAGCGCTACAAAGGGATGCTTTGCAGGCACAAAGATAAATACTGGTGCCAAAACCTCTGTGTCAGTAAATAAATTAAAAAAAAAAAATGGTGGAAGACGAGCTTTTTTCTCCGCCCCGAGTTTCGACCACTGCATTTTCATACATTATCCAACGAAGTAAATACAAATTCCGTATTGTTCATCTTCAAATGTAGCAGCATTTCAATGTGCTACGAAAATCCGACTGGCAAGACTGTTTGGGATGTTTGTCAATATGGCCAACTCTATGTTCTGAATTTTTTCCTACCTGTGAGAAGAGAAGGTTATTAATAGGAACTTTTATGAATTGTGAATCACATACAGTGTTCTCTTCACCATAAGAATAATACAAATATAAACATTTTGCCATGTATTCTTTTGTGTTTGCTGCTATCTCATTTAAATCCTGTCTGCCTAATAAACTACGAAACTAGAGTGAGACAACAGCAAACGCGGAAGAATATTCATATCATGTCATGTTTCTATTCGTATTATTCTTATGCCTAATAGTGATTCAGTCAGAAATGAAGCACAGCAATTGACTAGATTTTTAAATCTAAGAAGACTCTTATTTCTGTGCAGAATGTAATGGACTAAAGAGGCATCTGCAAAGATTTTCAAACGGAGAAAAATTTTCGCTAAACTCTTGTTCAGAACATCTTCTATCATACGCAATCTATTATTTGGTTCTTGTTGATCATTATCAAAGAAAGCAGCAGTGTAAGTATCAACGAATAGCTAGCTCTTGCCATTGTTTCACTAATGAGACAATTCCTCTTTTTTTTTTTTTTTAATTGTAAGCTTGGTAGCTCGCAAAAAGCAAGCTGTGCCGCGAGCGGCGACAGGTTATAAACCCTCATTATCAGAATGCGACAAACAATGCATGACACAGTACAGTAATGCATTTTCTGCTTAGAGTGACGTAAACACCTATAACAAAGAGAATGGCACTTATTGGATCAAAGAAACATAAGCAATCAATTCAAACCAGACGACGCAGGTGAAAAAGGAAGGGTACCCGTATAAATACGGACGGGGTGCCTGATGCATAGCAGTGGCTACCTGGTAAAGCTTAACTGCTAAGCTTACGATTCGAACCAAAGTACTATAGCTGTATTGTCATTCATTCGACCTAAATTGTCTCATATTACAATAGACCAACTTTGTTTCTATTTGGAGGTGCGGCCTAAAACTTTTCTCTCCCCTTGAATTTCGAGTCTCAAATTTCAGGTGCGGCTTAGATTCGGGAAATTTTTTTCCCCTTGATTTCGAGTCTCATTTTTCAGGTGCGGCTTAGATTCGAGTAAATATGGTAGCCCTACCTTTGATGGGGTAGGTGATGTTAGTGACTGGACTGGAGTAGGTGGTGGTAGTTGGATGTATGGGACAGGTCTTGCATCTAGGTCTGTTACGGGGGTATGAGCCATGAGGTAAGGGATTTGGAGCAGGGGTTGTGTAAGGATGGACGAGTATATTGTGTTCGGTGGATGGCAGAATACCACAGTAGGAGGGGTGGAAAGTATAGTGGGCAGGACATTTCTCATTTCAGGGCACGACGAGAGGTAATCGAAACCCTGGCGAAGAATGTAATTCACTTGCTCCATTCCCGGATGGTACTGAGTTAAGAGGGGAATGCTCCTCTGTGGCCAGACCGTGGGACTTTGGGAGGTGGTGGGAGACTGGAAAGATAACGGACAGGAGATTTGTTTTTGTACAAGGATGAGAAGATAATTACAGTCAGTGGTGAGAGGGATTGCTCGTCACTGCAGATGCGACAACCACTGGTGGCTACGCTCTACGGAAGGGACTTCTTGGTCAGCAGGTAGGATTGTAAGGCCAGGAGCAGTTTTTAGATGGTGGGCTGCAGTTCCTTTTACAGATGTAAGGTTAGTTTGCATGTTGAGGGATTTGGCGAATGACGTTGAGGCAAGGTTGGAGGTTAAGAAATTCTGGAAAGTTAACAGGGGGTGCTTTGGAGGCAGTGGGGGTGGATCACCGTTGGATGGAGGAGTGAACTGAGTTAGGCAAGGTACAAGGGTTGGTAGCAAAAAAGTGTTTCCACTGTAAGGATCGAGAGAAGGTCTTTAACTAGTCCTGCATGGTTGAATTTGGGAGAGGGGCAAAAGGTGAGGAGGCCTTTGGAAAGGACTGATATTTCTGTGGGACTAAGGCTTCTGGAGGAAAGAGTCATAACTGTGTTTTGGGTCTGTTTAGGTTCTGGGTTCTGTGTGGTGGTGGGAGGGAGTTTTGGAGGGTGGGGTAAATGTAGTAGGTCTGTAAGACAGGGTTTGTCAGCTATGAGGGGGTGTGGTGTAGGTTTGGAGGTGGTTGTAGAAGTGGTGGACAGTGGTACTCCGAGGCGGGAGTAGGAAGTGAGTAGGATGGAGAGCTTTTTCAGGTAGCGTTGTGCATGTTGCTCAAGTTCCTGCAGGGCAAGAGTTTCAATGTGTGTTATGGGTTCCAGGAATTTGGGACTGCATAGCAGGAGAATTTTGCAGATGGAGAGAAGGTACTGCAAGGAGGATTGGGCTTGGTTGATATGGTTTTGCAGGACTATGTTGGTGATGGCTAAGGATTGGCGGAATCTGAACAGGTGGAGGTCATTGTGGAAGGAGGGGTGGCAACCAGAGATGGGTAATTTGATGGTAAGGCCATTAGGGGGGATTTCATGAGCCAAGCAGCAACACAGGAACAGTATGTGGGATTGGGATCTGGCTAGGAATAAGGAAAGTTTTCTGTATTGACGCAGATGGAAGGAGCATGGATCCATGGTGGTGCAAAAAATGCGAAAAATTACGTAAGAAAGTAGAATTACACCTGAAAAATTACGCAAAAATACACCCAAATACGTGTGAAAAGGACGAAGTGGATGCACAAGGTGGGAAAAACGAGATGAAATCTGAGGAAGATGATGATAGTGGACGGTGAAAACTCACTAAAATTTGCGAGAAGTCACAAGGGTCAAAGTAGAAAATAACTAATCAATAATAAATATATGTATATTACTGTGGGCAGCAGGTTTAAGGGTGGATAAGCGTAAGGGGGATGGCAGATGTGACTGGAAGAGGTGGATTTAGTGGAAGCGAACAGGCATAGAATGGGGAAAGTGTGGGGGGTGGGGAGAGGTTCGTAGTTAGAGATGTAAGATCATGTGGCACCGGAAAAGTGTGGGAGATAACATGCAAAAATCTGGGAATTGACACAGGGAGCGTGATCAGTTTGAAGGTATAGGCTTCATTATATCGGCAGGAGTAATGTGGGACCTAAGATGCTGCACCAACAATCAGCATGGTCTTGAGGTCGCGGTACAGTGTGGCTCATAAGTAGAGCGTGCAGTGCGGTTCGTAAGGCAACAAGAGAAACACAGGAAAGAAAAGAAAGAAGGAATGACACTGAGTATAGTGGATGCAAAAGAATGTAGTTACAAAGGAAAACAGTACTGGGTTAGGATCGAAGAAAAGCTGTCAGGCAAAAATCAAACAATGGAAAATCCAGGATGGAATGTAACACCAGAGAAGGGAAGTTGCTACTCACCATATAGCAGAGATGCTGAGTCGCAGTAGGCACAATAAAAAGATTCACACAATTCCTTGCCCCCACCTAGTTGCCGCTCCCATCATGCACTGGTGCTGCTGTTCACAGTGTGGTGTCAGTTCTCTGAGACTGCAGATGTGTGTGCAAGTTGTGTGTGTGTGTGTGTGTGTGTGTGTGTGTGTGTGTGTGTGTGTGTGTGTACTGCTGAAAAAGGCCTTAATGGCCGAAAGCTTTAATTGTGTGAATCTTTTTATTGTGCCCATTGCGACTCAGCATCTCTGCTATATGGTGAGTAGCAACTTTCCTTCTCCGGTATTGTTATATGATTACTCTGAAATTTAAAATTAAGTGCCTGGCAGAGGGTTCAACAAACCACCTTCAAGCTATTCCTCTACTATTCCACTCTCGAACAGCACATAGAAAAAACAAACACTAAAATTCGTCCATGCAAGTTCTAATTTCTCTTATTGCATTAATGGGATCATTTCTCCCTTTGTAAGTGAGTGCTAACAAAATATTTTCGCACTCTGAGGATAAAGTTGGTGATTAAAATTTCATGAGAAGATCGTGCCACAGCAAAAAGGCCTTTATTTTAATGATTGCTTCCCCAAATTCGCATATCAAATGAATGGCACCCTCTTCCCTATATCGCAATAATACAAAATGAGTTGCCCTTCGATGCGCTTCATCACACTGCACAGCAGTACCCCAGAAGACGGCAGATGAGTGTAGTGTAAGAAGGCTCTTTAGTAGACCTGTTGTATTTTCTAAGTTTTCTGCCAGTAAATGACAGTCTTTGGTTTGCTTTCACCATAGCATTATCTGTGTGATTGTTCCAGTTTGTTATTCGTCATTTAATTCTTAAGTATTTAGTTGAATTTAGAGATTTCAAATTTGTGTGATGTATCATGTGACCAAAATTTAGTGGATTCCTTTTATTACTCATGTGGATGACTTAACACATTTACTTATTTAAACTCAGTTGTCACTTTTCGCACCTAGTCTAAATCATTTTGCAATTGGTTTTGATCTTTTGGTGACTGTAAATGACAGCATCATCTGCAACCAATCTAAGAGGCCTGCTAAGATTGTCACCTAAATTGTTCATGTAGAACAGGAACAGTAGAGGGCCTATACCACTTCCTTGGGAACACCAGATATTACTTGTGTCTTACTTGATGACTTTGTCATTTACTGTGAACTGTGACTTTTCTGAGAGAAGACCTCGAATCCAATCTCAAAAGTGGGGTAGTATCCATAGACATGCAATTTTGTTAGAAGTTGCTTGTGAGGAAATGTATCAAAAGCCTTCTGGAAATCTGAAAGTATGGTATCAATATGAGCTTCACTGTCAATCACACTCATTACTTTGTGAGAATAAAGAGCTAGTTGTGTTTCACAAGGATGATATTTTCTGAAGTTTTAGTAAGTGATTTAAGCTGTTTCTCTAAACCAAGCCTATCTACTTCTAAATTACTCATGTTGTTAGTTGTTCTCGATTTGAATTCAGGAATATTTATTTTGTCTCCTTTGCTTAAAGAATGTAGAAAACTGTTTAGTAACTCTGCTTCAGTGGCACTGTCATCAATAACTTCACCATTGTTATTGCGCAGTGAAGGTATTGATCATGTCTTACCACGGGTGTCCTTCACGTATGACCAAAATCACTGTGGGTTTTCTGCCAGATCTCGAGACAGGAGATTTGTTATGGAAACTATTAAAAGCATCTTGTACTGAAGTTCACCAAAATCAAATATGTGTAAAACGTAGCCAATCTTTAGGGTTTTGCATTCTTTTAAAATTGACATGCTTTTTTGTTGCTTCTGCAACAGTGTTCTGACCTGTTCTGTATACCATGGGGGATCAGTACCATCTCTTATTAATTTATTTGGTATATATCTCTAGATAGCAGTCAGTCACATTTCCTTGCCACACCTGGTGCACGCTTGCATAGTCGAATTTGAAGGAGTTGATACTCTTTCATAGCAAGACACCAGGCAAATTTTTATGTACTTTTTTAAACAATGGAAAACCCAGGACGAAATGTAACAATATTTTGAAAAGGATAGTTGCTACTCACCTGCGGAGATACTGAGTCGCAGATAGGCACAACAAAAAGACTGTCACAAATATAGCTTTTGGCCAGTAAGGCCTTCGTCAGAATTATACAGCAAACACACACACACACACACACACACACACACACACACACACAAAGGCAACTCACACACACGACTGCAGTCTCAGGCAACTGAGGCCACACTGCGAGCATCAACACCAATGCATGATGGGAGTCCCTCCGTCTAACGTCCTGACTGCACATAACCGCCCTACCCTCTTTCCCTCTCGTCCCTCCACACTCCCCAAGAGCATGTCACTGTCCACCACAGCTACCGTACTCTCTCACCCCCTCCCCGCCCCAGCCTCCTCATTACCCCCACCCAGTTGCCACTCCCATCATGCACCAGTTCTGCAGCTCGCAGTGTGGCCTCAGTAGTCTGAGACTGCAGTCATATATGTGTGAGTTGTGTTTGCATGAGTGTGTATGTGTGTTTTTGCCTTACTGGCTGAAAACTATATTTGTGACTGTCTTTTTGTTGTGCCTATCTGCGACTCAGCATCTCCACTATATGGTGAGTAGCAACTTTCCGTTTCATAATATTGTTGTATCTACTTTTTTTAAAAATGATATATGTTGTGTTTATTTGTGATGGATTTAGATGTCACGGTATTGAGTCTCACTGCATCTACATCTATATCTATACTCTGCAAACCACCATGAGGTGCATGGCAGAGAGTACGTCCCATTGTACTGATTATTAGAGTTTCTTCCCATTCATGTATGGAGTGAGGGAAGAATGATTGTTTGAGTGCTTCTGTGTGTGCAGTAGTTATTCTAATCTTATCTTCACAATCCCTATGTGGGCAATACCTAGGGGGTTGTAGTGTATTCCTAGAACAATCATTTAAAGCTGTTCTTGAAGTTTTAATAGACTTTCTTTGGATAGTTGACATCCATCTTCGATAATCCATAGAACTGGGCACGGTTTTTTATTCTAGGAATCTATTTTGGATTATAGTTAGAAGAGGGACTAACTCAGCTGCAAACTCAGTATAGAATCTAAATGGGATTCCATTAGGCCCTGGAGCTTTGTTCAATTTTAATGATTTCAGCTGTTTCTCAACACCACTGACACATACTTATTTGTCATCTTTTCAGTGGTACAAGGGTTAAATTGAGGCAGTTCTCCTGGGTTTTCCTTTGTAAAGGGCATTTGAAAACTGGGTTAGACATTTCACTAGGAACAGGACACTAACTTTGGTGCCACTAACCGCCTTCACATATGACCAGAATTTCTTTGGTTTCTGTGAAAAGATCACTTGACAATATTCTGATACAGTATTCATTGAAGGAATTAAGCATTGCTCTCTTTACAGCCAAAGTGTTTCATTCAACATCTCTATCTATAGCCCTACACTTTGTTTCACACCTATTATGCAGTAATCTGTTTCTTTAGAAGTTTCTTTACAGTGACTATATACCATGGAGGTTCCCTCCCATTAAGAACTCTTCTACTGCGTACATTTCTATCCAGCGCATGGTCAACTATTCTTTTAAACTTCAGCCATGGTTCCTCTACACATATTTGCCATGTGCTGAAAATATCAAGTTCCTCATTGAGATATAACACTGCTGATTTTTTTTATCTAGTGTATTGAACATATATATCTTTCTGATTGGCTGAGTTGCCCTTTGTACTTTGGTAATCATTGTTGCCACAACCGCGTCATGGTCACTGATGCCATTTTCGATGTGGACATCTTTAGAGAGATCAGGTCTATTTGTTGCCATTAGATCCAGTATATTTCCATCATGAGTGGGTTTCCTAACCATCTGTTCCAGGTAGTTTTTAGAGAAGGCATTTAGTAAAGTTTCACAGGATGTCTTATCACACCCATTACTAACAAGATTGTAATTTTTGCCAGTTAAATGTTGGATGATTAAAGTCTCCACTGATGATTACAGTACGATGGGGGAACTTATGTATAAGTGAGCTGAGGGTTTTCTCTAATGTTTTTGGTTACATCAAGAGATTAGTGTGATGGGTGATAGGAGAATCCAATTATCATTTTATGCCCACCTCTGATGCTGAGTCTTGCCCAAACAGTCTCGTATGCAGCTTCAATTTCTAGCTCGACGGATTTGAATTTTTTTTCTGCTGCGACAAATACAGTACCTCCATTTCCCATTTGCCTATCCTTTCAATATACATTTCAATTTTCCCCAAAAATCTCACTGCTATCAATTTCAGGTTTCAGCTAGCTTTCTGTACCTATTATTATGCGAGCTTCACTGCTTTTTATGAGCGATTCAAACTCTGGAACTTTGTAGCGAATGCTTCATCAGTTTACCATTAGGATTTTAATACTCTCACCTGTGGGAGGCATTTCTTTCGATCTTTCACTGATACTTCTGGGTGTCCTACAGCTGTCTTTATCTGGATTGTTGGAGAGTTGCCTAATATGAAAAACATTTGTGTGCACCCCACACCCAGTCAGGTACCTGAGTAGCAGCCTCTGATATGTAGTGCACACCTGATCCATTTAGGAGGACCCTACAGTTCTCAACACTATGGCACAAGTCCAGGAAATTGCAGCATAGCTTGTCACTGAACCTTCGAAGTCTCTGATTCAGTCCTTCCACTCGACTCAGAACCAAGGGAGCCATGATCAGTTCTGGGGAGAATGCTGCAAATTGTGAACTTCATTGAAATCCCCTGTACAAAGCTTGTCTTCTCAATATTCTCCGCCAGTTGCTGGAATGACTCAACAATGACAGAGTTCAGATGACAGTCATAATTTGTTCCAACGTGCACCACAATCTACAAGTGGTGGCATGTTGGCTGCTGGAATAGCCTCTTCAACATTTTGAATGAGGCCCCTCAAGCATACACACTGAGTGCGCCTGGTGTTCTTTCCTGTCCCTTGCTGCCGATTCTATATGTTCAAACTGCCGATGATTAATAGACCCTACCTTTTTGTGTTTCTCTCCTCCTGAAACCCTATGAAACAGTTTTTCCCGGAATAGGTGAAGCGAGTGTCACCGGCTCAGTTTCAGTGAAAGACAGCACTTCAGACTTGTTGGTTAGGGAGATTGGTACAACACCCTGTACAGGATGCCTAGCTCTACCATTGACATGTCACTCGCAGTCAAGTAGACTGGTAATGGCGGTTCCTGTGCTTTCTGCAGAGGAGACAGGATCCACGGGAGAGGATAGTACGTGAAGTATCTCTGGTAACTGGTGTCGCAGATGTTCTAAAATTCACGATACATCACAATATACACTGGTACTGATACAATCAATGAAAGATTGAGCAGGAATGATGCAAACAATAGAATATGAATATCTAGAACTTAAAATCAAATCACGATCTTGAACATGCGACCTTGTGGTCACTGATCCTTGTATCCAAAAATGTTCCCTATTTGTCTGGGATTATTTGTTGACAAAAGGTCAAGTATGTTTCCATAACCTTTTATGCTTTGAGTGAGCTTCTAAACTAATTGTTCACAATAGTTTTCTGAGAAAGCATTCAGTATGATTTTGGGCGATAGTTTATGGCTTCCACCAATTAAAAACATGTATTTTCCCCAACATAATGAGGATAGGTTGAAGTCACCACCAAGTAATGTGAATGGGTGAGTTGGATACATACTTGAAATGAGACACAAGTCTCCTTCGAATTGGTCAGCAACTGTATCGTCCGAGGCAGGAGGTCGCTAGAAGGTACCAATTATTAATTTATTTCGGTTGTCAAGTATAACCTCTACTACCTGTACTAACTCACAGGGACTATCTGCTTCAATTTCATTACAAGGAAAACTATTTTTGACAGCAGTAAACACTCCAGCACCAACTGTATTTAATCTACACATTCTGAACACATTTAGGACCTTTGTAAAAATTTCGGCTGAACTTATTGCCAGCTTTCCACTGCTATAACGATTTAAGCTTCAGTGCTTTCTGTTAGTCCTTAGAGCTCTGGTTCTTTTCCCAACACAGTTACGATTTACAACAACAATACTGATTGTTGGTAGGTCTATCTTCCTGTGTTTGTGCTGCACCTTTCTAGACTGATGTCCTTTCTGTAGTTTTCCTGGACACTGTAACTTAAACAAACACCTAGTCCTTTCCACACAGGCCCTGCTACCCATGAAGCCACTTCCTGTTTGTAGTTGACACCTGACCCTATAAGTGGAACCTGGAAACCCACTGCCGGCCGTGGTGGCCTTGTGGTTCTAGGCGCTTCAGTCCGGAACCGCGTGACTGCTATGGTCGCAGGTTCAAATCCTGCTTCGGGCATGGATGTGTGTGATGTCCTTAGGTTAGTTAGGTTTAAGTAGTTCTAAGTTCTAGGGGACTGATGACCTCAGATTTTAAGTCCCATAGTGCTCAGAGCCATTTGAACCATTGTTGGAAACCCACCATCTATGGGCATAAGTCAAGGAATCTGAGCCTACAGTCGCAGATCTGTCTACGCCTCTGATTCAGACCCTCCACTTGGCTCTGTAGCAAAGACCACACTTGGTTCTGTCAAAGATACTGCAGATACTGAGCAAGCATCTTGCAGGCAAGCCTGGCAGTCTTTACCACTTCTGCTAAACACCCAAAACCAGAAAGAATCTCTTCCAGTTCAAAGTGACATACATCGTTAGTACCGATATGAGCCCCACACGCAGTTCGCTGCACCTTGTGCTTCTCATGGCATCCGGAAGCAGCCTCGCCATATCTGGAGGGACTCCCTCTGATACCCCTCCTTGCCAGCCACATCCCAAAGAGGTCCCATCACGTGCATAACATTGCAGCTCCCAAAAACCAGTAATCCCACTCTATGTGAATGCCCATACCTTGCAGGCCAAAAGGCTGCATGTGGAACAGCACGCGTGACTGCATGTGGCTTAGGGACCACAGAGGAGGGATTGATTTAGTGCGGTCGGTACCAGGGGTGGCTTCAGTAGTGGACTGATTGGGAGACACATGGGACTCAGTAGGTGTCCCTCAGATCCCCATATCCAGTGTTTCCAGAGTGATACTCATTGGCAACATCCTCAAGCTGTGGGGTATCATCTCAGTTGTGCGACTGGATTCGTGATTTCCTGTCAGGAACGTCGCAGTTTGTAGTAATAGACAGAAATCATTGAGTAAAACTGAAGTGATATCAGGTGTTCCCCAGGGAAGCGTCCTGGGACCTCTGCTGTTCCTGATTTATATAAATGACCTGGGTGACAATCTGAGCAGTTCTCTTAGGTTGTTCGCAGATGATGCTGTAATTTACCGCCTAGTAAGGTCATCCGAAGACCAGTATCAGTTGCAAAGCGATTTAGAAAAGATTGCTGTATGGTGTGGCAGGTGGCAGTTGACACTAAATAACGAAAAGTGTGAGGTGATCCACATGAGTTCCAAAAGAAATCCATTGGAATTCGATTACTCGATAAATAGTACAATTCTCAAGGCTGTCAATTCAACTAAGTACCTGGGTGTTAAAATTACGAACAACTTCAGTTGGAAAGACCACATAGATAAACCTGTGGGGAAGGTGAGCCAAAGGTTGCGTTTCATTGGCAGGATACTTAGAAAATGCAACAAGTCCACTAAAGAGACAGCATAAACTACACTTGTTCGTCCTCTGTTAGAATATTGCTGCGCGGTGTGGGATCCTTACCAGGTGGGATTGACGGAGGACATCGAAAGGGTGCAAAATGGGCAGCTCATTTCGTATTATCACGTAATAGGGGAGAGAGAGTGGCAGATATTATACGCGAGTTGGGATGGAAGTCATTAAAGCAAAGACGTTTTTTGTCGCGGCGAGAACTATTTACGAAATTTCAGTCACCAACTTTCTCTTCCGAATGCGAAAATATTTTGTTGAGCCCAACCTACATAGGTAGGCATGATCATCAAAATAAAATAAGAGAATTCAGATCTCGAACAGAAAGGTTTAGGTGTTCATTTTTCCCGCGCGCTGTTTGAGAGTGGAGTGGTAGAGAGATAGTATGATAGTGGTTCGATGAACCCTCTTCCAAGCACTTAAATGTGAATTGCAGAGTAGTCATGTAGATGTAGACCGAAAGCAACACAGCCTGGAGCTGTTAGTGAAGTGTCACTAGTTCAGCTCGGATCTGAACACAGTGATCACAGTTCGTATCCACACTAAAAATGGTGGAAATGTACTCTGGGCAGTAACCATACAGATAACTAAGAACTATGTAGAGTTGTTCGTAGCCTTGCATAAGTGATTGTAGTGTTATGTTGTTGGGTGTTTTAAAGGAGCAGACGTTCATTGTGGAAAAAGCATTACATTTAAAAGCTGCTGAAGGGTAACAACATGTCTCACTTCCCTTTTACTAGACCAATGAAAGATGTGCATGTGAAAAACATAACTTTAATTAGTAGCATAAAGAGTATCTACTGCGCCTGGGTTTGTTGGAATTTATGTGTAGATATGTGGAAGAAAAAATGCGGTCACAATGCAGGAAGTGATGACGGATGTGTAATTGTTCTGGCGAGTAAGGGGTCACTTGCTTTGTGCAGTCATGCTCTGGGGGCGGGGGATGCAGTGGACTCCAGAGAAGAAAGGAGCCTGACGACAATGGTCGAGCACTAAAGAAAAATGAATGTTGTTATTCAGTGTCTATGCCATGCTATCTTAAGTTAAGTAAGAACTTAAGGTTTTGGGTCAAGCACTGAAGTATCGTATATGAACATGTTGTCTGAAAAGCTTTGTTAATTATTAGTAGTTGTGAGTTGAGAACTTATTTGTGTTGTGATTTCATAGTGTGTTGTTAAAATGTAGAAACTCTCTTATAGCCTGCACCCCTCTGCAATTGGTTAAGAAATCAGTGGTCAGATACGTGGCACTGCATAACAGGACCACAAGCTGGAAAAGAAGAGAGTGATGAGAAAATTCAGAAAAGAAGACGTGGCATCTTGCAATATATTGATCAATTAAAATCAATTCACAATTGGGGAAACACCTCAAAGGGCTGTGTGGTGTACAACATACCATGAGACAAAGGAAACAATGAAAATGTAAAAACTGTTAGTAAATGACATGGTGGTAGATTACAAGAACATGTTAAGCAGTGTAAACTGAAAGACAACCTCAATATAGATGTAACTGATCCATCCTTCAGCATCCTTTCAAATAAAACACTTTAAATGAAAAAAAAAAAAAAAAATTGCAATAGAGTCAAATACAGTAAAGCTCGCCTCACAGTAATGCTATACACAAATGCTGATGGCTCTAAAATTAAAGTATTTGTGATTGGGAAACTAAAAAAAAAAGTTGTTTCAAAATGTAAAAACATTGCCAATAACAAAGTGTGGATGACAACAGAACTGTTTGAGAAGCAGTTGCATATCATCTGTTTGTTGATTTTTGTCCTGTGCAACAACATCAGCAGCACCAAAAAATTTTTATATTCAGTTAGATTTCCTGCTACCAGACTGCACAAGAAAACTGTGGCCCTTGGGTTTGGGCATTTATCCAGGCCTTCAAAACTTATTGCAGGTAAGCCATTATGCAAAAGGCATTACAATTCGTGGAAGCTGGAAAAAACCCTGCCACCTTTAAATTGTCAATTTCAGATGCTTTGCATTATATTCCCAGGGCATACACAGAGGTTAAAAGTCCACCATCTTCAACTGGATTCAAAAAATGGTATTCATTAACATAGATTAAGGAAATGGATTGACAGCAGTTCTGAGTAATAATGTGCTAAAGTCTTGAGAAACATCACAGTGGTGACGAGACATGGTACCAAATCTGGAAAACCAGTATTGGATAGTAATAAACAAGTCTTAAATGAGTATTTGATGCATATTATGTACATATATGATACATAAATGGCATAAATGCAAAACATTTCCATTTAAAAAGTAACTTCACACCTTTTATATTTTCCCGCATTTTACACACTTATCTGTTTGCAAAACAATTTCTTTTCTATTTATTTGATTAAGCAGTAGTCTGATTTCTTTCCTTTTCCACAGTTTTCTTCTGTTCTATACAACAGTTTAATTAAGCAAGCTAATTAAGTCATACGTGCTGAAAGAATTAAGTTAATGTTGGAGGGTATATCAGGTGTGAGTAATCTTCAATGTTCAACAATTCGTTGCTCTATTGCTACACTTGCCATTTTACCAGCAAAACAAAAACAACAGCTATACACACATGAAGGTCACAACAACACCGATTTGTCTACAGACACCAGAGATGCCTCATTCAACTGAGAAGGCTTCATGCTTCACATTTCACAGCTATTGGTCATTTATCTTTGGCACATGTATACTTACTCAGTGACAGTATCAGTCCCATTATTTTATATACGCACCTCACAAGTGTGTACCTTATAATGCAAATATAATTTTAATGGTGCAGTGAAAATGATGCCTCATTGTTGCAGTTGTTTATATGCTCGGTAGTTTGCCAGTGTTTGTCAAAATTACTGTCACAAGTATATTGTAGTCCCATTTTCATATACTATTCATCAAACTGCCTATTTATGGTTTGTAAAATCATCAATTTGTGCATTCCTTTAATCTTATGTAATGCTGTATTTTACTTTTCTCACATTCACTATTTCAGGGATGGACTTCCTTTAGTATGAGGGAGCAAAAGTGACAGAAGAGCTCCAGCTACAGTTAACACAAGGGGTATTCAATAAGTAGTGCAACTCATTTTATCTCAGAAAATTAGTTTAATAAAGTTTCAATATGTGTCAGCGATATACATAGCCTCAAAGCAGCATCTGTAATGGTGATGTGTTCCAAGCAGAGAGTTGAAATTGAGTTTCTTTTGATTGAAAACCAGAGCTTCTCAGATATTCATAGGCACTTGCAGAATGTGTACAGACACCTGGCAGTGAACAAAATCATGATGAGGCATTGGGCAAGGTGTAGGTCGTCGTCGCAATAAGGTCGACCAATGTGACCGATCACCCTCATGCCAGCCAGCTGTGACTCCTGCAATGTTGGAACATGAGAGTACTCATTTGAGGTGATTGAATCACAATCAAACACCTTGTTGCTCAACTGAATGCCCCAGTTGGTAGTGCTGACACACTCATTCACCTGTTGATATTCAAAGGAGGTATGTGTCCTGTTGGTTCCTTGTCATCTAACTGAAGATTGTAAAGGGCCTCCATCTATTTGGCTCAGTGAAGGATGCACTCCATGGGAAGGAGCATGTGGTTGATGGGGAGGTTACTGCTGCAGCAAGACGTTGTCTCCGACATCAACCAGTAGAGTTGTACCATGCAGGTACACAGGCCCTCCCAGTAAGGTGGTGTAACGCCATCACATTGAATAGAGAATATGTTGAAAAATAGGGTTTTGTAGCCAAAAGAATGGTGAATAATGTGACGTATTGGAATCCTGAATAAAACCATCCTGCTTTCTGTAAAAAGGTGTTGCATTGCTTACTGAATGCCCCTTGCATGTTAGATAACATGTGGTGCATTTATAGCTGCTGATATGTTTTTGTTCTAATTACTTTACACATTATCACATTAATTTATTTTTGGTTAGTTATGAGTCTACATTTGCTAATAGTTTTTCATATTTTCTTATGTGTTGCTCATGTTGTTTGTTTCAGTTGCAGGAACCGATAGATATATTTCTGTCACATGATTGGCCAAGGGGTATTTACCAACATGGTGACACAAAGGAACTCCTTAAACGTAAGCCATTTTTTAGGTAAGATGATTAACATGCTTTCAGAACCTGATACATTTATAATAAGTAAGAGGTGTATTTTCTTCTCCAGGAAGTAAAATGTAGTATTATATAATTATGTTCTATACTTCAGCCATTTAACTAGGACAGTAAAGGGGGAAAAATGTATTTTTGCTGTACTTACAAGTCACCAAAATTATTGGCCATTATTATTAAGGAGATGAAAACTAGAAAAATGTCTTGTATCAATGAAAGCATGACACTTGCAAATGTTTTAGAGCATTCATAATACTGCAAGTGGAAGATCATCTTTTGATGTAATAAATACTGCTCATCTTCGTGAATGCTTTCTTTTCATTTGCAATTAAAAGCCTATTCTACCCATAAGAGAAGAAATATATAGATAATTTAAGGGTCTCTTGTAGTATTTCATCTCATATGAAGAAAAACTGTAGGAGGTTCATGACTGGGACAGACAGGTAAGATGCAGTGAAGTCTTCTGTGCTGACAGTTGCCAGATAATGACAGGTTTTTGCTGCTGAGTTGTTGGAAGATGTGTTGAGAGATATACAGTTTTGGTTATATCACCTGACATGAGTGAATTTAAATTATGTTGATCCTTGGTGCTTTAATTGCAAAAAATCTGTTGCTGAAATAGGCACATCAACTTTATTAAGTTATAGAGAAATTGTTAAATTAGTTAAAGCACTTCAGGGTACACAAAGATTATAGTAATGCATCGGCATGTGCCAACTTCTTGCAATACGAAATTAAAAACTCTGTAAAAAATGTGACCAAGTCATACAGTGATGAATAACAACTGAATTATAACTGACTATTCATTCACAGAAAAAAGTCAAATTCTACTTATCATATACATTTTGAATATGTTTCTTGTATCAAAGGAAAATTCAGTTGAGAAAACTATTCTATTCTGATATATAAAGGGGAAATGTTATTAACAAAAATCTCAAATTTCTTGACCAAATTACTTCTGATTTTTACATGATACTTGAATAAACATTTGGACAGTCATAGACTATTGTTTTGTCAAACACCAATGTGCAGCCTTTCTTTTAAAATTGACCATGAGAAATAAAATGCTGTGCTGTGCAAATGTGCAGTATCATTTCCTTCCTTGCAGTCAATTTATCAGAAAATCTGTATACTAGGAAGTGGTTATTTATGGCTTATTGGTTTATGATTAGTATACTTATAAACAATCTGAATCGTCCAAAACTTTGTAATGCTACCCATTCACAGATTAAAACTATACAAAATAATGTCATTGAAGCTACTATCCTCACAGATCCAGCAGCTGCAGAAATCTCTCTCATAATCTGTTTACCAGTGATCCCAGCTAGTTTACCCATTCAGTGTAAGGAACTCAGAGTTTTGTTTCCAGTAACAGTAAAGAAGGCTCTTGGTCGGACATTCAAATAAGTTGGGAATGATGTAAGATAATAGTGTTTTCCACATCGCCAGTTGTATTTTGCCATTTCCTGTACCGGTAGTACAGAAAAGTATTTTGTACACTTATGACACAGTACCCAGAAATTGAAAAAGTATTCTGAAGTTTAGTAATCGTACTGTGTGGGAAAAGGAGGGGGACTATAAAAATACATCTATTTCATTCGTATTCTACATGATTTATTACAGTTCACATTCCACACTTTCAAAGTGGGCAGAGTTGCAATGAGGAGCTGAAATTTGCATCCAGACACAGTTCCCTGGCATAACCAGATTAGGATGTATATCTAATTGCCATTCATATTTTGCAATTGTGAAGCTTTGTTGGGTTCACTAGTAAGTTGTAAGGCAGAATTACTGGCCTGTACTTTCTGTCAGGAGGTGATATGTGTAGTACCACACATTGGAAATGAGGAAGAGAGCAAACAGATATCTTTGTCTGTTGACACTACAATAATGTCTAGAAGTAGTGTAGGCACTCGATAGGTTTCGGCATGACTGCCGCTAGGTGGCTCTACTGACACTTAGTGCTGGGCGAAGAACATTTCAATGTATGTACTAGTCAGATCTTACACAGTTTTAAAATGCTGTATTTGACAAGATTAAGACAAGATAATTTAACTATGCCATCTGCGTTGAAAGTATAAAACATTAATGTCCTTAAAGGCAATTACGAAACATTGAGTCACGTATGTTGAGCAAATAAAATATACTGTCGAAGATTGAAATACAGCTTAGCATGCAAAAATTCATCTATAGAGGCACATACCAATCAATAGTACAGACTAAAACATAGGAGATAAAGATAATATAAACTCACCCATATAATTTGTAGCTGTTACTTGTCAGAAACTTTGGAAAGATTGCATGATGACTTCGCAGACTTTGCTGCCAAAAGCTCTTTGCAGATTTCTTTTGTGCGAAAGAAAAAGCAACACCTCATGAAATCAAAAATTAATTTACTTGTAAGATCAAGTTTATGTTTCACACGTCATCCTAAAGCACCTGTTCCTAAAACAGTTATGTCAGTTCTGTATAAACACTCATGAAATATGTCACCCCATAGATTTGAAATGGAAGGCAGTTTCTGTTCACGAACTACTTCAAGCTGTAAAAGAATGTTGAAAATGCTTTCGAGCAAGTAGGTTAAATAAGAAAGGCCACTTATCGAGCCAAAGTCTTTTGTGGCAGTGAAGGTTGCAGCTATTGTGTCAGACGGCCTTTCAATCACAAGGGTTTGAGGACAGTTCACACAGTTGCTCTGTTTACTAAGCTTTTTAACAATCTAACCTGCTATGGGATGTTGCCTTTAGATGGAATAGAAAGATCATTCTCCCAGTCTGCTACCACAATTTTCTCCTTAATTTTGTCTTCAGCGGAAAAGTTAATGTGTATCTTCTGTACCTCCCTTTCTTTAGCACATACACACATCAGATTAACAAATGACGTAAGAGGTGGCACTGAACTTGGTTTACAATTTGCGGATTTAGATATAGACGTCCTAACAGGGACATACATGCTCTGTAACATATGTTATTTTAGAAAATCTACAGCTGATCTTTGGTTGTCACAACTTACAGACCTCATAATTCCGAAATGATGTTCCAGAGGGTCTTGGTTGAATTTTCCTGTCATTACATACTTAAAATCTTTGGACCAAAAATACTGAGAAAATTCTGATATATTCTTTAATGTGTCTCTGAGAGATTCCATTGTTCCGTTTCAGGAAAAGTGTTGTTTACTAAGCAAATGGTTTCTTAAAAGTCAACTAATATTTTGTGTGAACAGGAATCTTTGTTGAGTGAATTGTTTGGTATTCTAGAGTTGGGCACATCTGATATGTTAATCACATTTCTCATGAATAGTTCCGTGTTTCTACCACTGCTAAAGTTCTTGGGATTAGTTTTCTGGAAATTTTTAATTGCATTTGCAGTTGAGTAATTGAATAATCGAATATCCAGCTTCACATTCATTCTTTGGAAAGACATAAGCTCTATAAGTCAATTTTGGACAAGCTCCAAGGCCTACAAATTTATGGGACAAGTCCAAAGCATACACATGTCTATAGAAATTAAAATCTGTTTCTTGGTTTTTGTACAGCAACCTACTTTTCTCGTGAAAATAATTTCTCATACATTTAAATGTGTGTATGTAGTCCGAAAGGGCCCAAAGTTTTCTGTCCCGATGAACTGGATTTTAAATACTTCATTTAACATTTTCTGGTTGGCCAGTAATTCCTAGATTAATTGCAGCCTTTTTGTTTGATTGACTTGCAACACTTGTAAAGCTTATGACGCTTGCTCCAGCTTGTTCCGGCTGTATGATTAGCCGTATCAATATTTTAGCTGGGATATCACCAAAAATTGCATTTGTCCTTGCATTAACAGCAACCAGCTGGATCCACTTATAAAGGAGAAGAATAAACTTGAGTACCAATGCATGGTTCACCAAAATGTTCCTTCTCTCTCTCTCTCTCTCTCTCTCTCTCTCTCTCTCTCTCTCTCTCTCTCTCTCTACAAAACCATCCACTTTGAGTGAGAATCAACCTGAATATCTTTCCTTACTTCACCAAAAATTACAATTCCTAAATGTTTATTTTCATCTATATCATTTCTAAATACTTCTCTGATAGTATTTATGGCATGTATGCTGACACCACATGAACATTTAAATCCCTTGCAGAGCTATCTTTAAGACATTCAACACTGCCCTCTTTACACCCGGCACTTGGCTGTGAACTGGCATATTTAATGAATGTTTGAAATTAGATTGCAAAGAACAGGAAAATGATAGGAATATGGTTCTTGCATAACTTAAAAGGAAAAAGTAAGAGCTGTACATGATAGTGAGTTTATTTTACAATATAAAATACAAAAGGGTGTTATAATTAAAAAAGAAAACACAAAAATATCGTGGATAAAAAAGTTTTACATGATCTCTCTCTTTAGTAATGCCATTATTACTGTAACTAAATTTAAAACAAAATATTACTTGACTGTCTAACTGCTGGTACCTGTAAACCAGAGTATTTTAATAGTTAAGATGTAGTTAGCCTTCGTGTGAAAATCCTGGAAACACTGTGGGACGCAAAGGCCAACGCCACAGTCCTTGCACCACCATCTACTTCCTTCCTGATGCGCTTACCCATCTCTTTCTTCCCCCTGTCTGAACGTACTTTGCAATACCTAGTAATATTCACTTGTTTGCAGTGGGTGGGACCTTCTCTGGAAAGTGCCTTGCAAATGTCCTCTCAATTTGTGAGGATGAAGCGGCTTGTTGCTGAAAAATATTTCCGTCCTTCTCAGGCAATTTCTTCCCCACTCTGTGAATAAAGTCTACTAGGAATACATTCTACCTAGTGTTCTCTTTATATAAAATAAAACTGTTGACAGTTGACACTATAAACAAGTGGAAAAACAGCTTTTACCACCACTCAAAGTTTTTCAGGCAAATGGGCTCTTCACTTTATGAACAATTGAGACATATACATACCTGAATCGTCACTTGTACTTTCGTCTGGAGAGTATGAATCCTCTTTGTCAGAATCATCAGCTTCAGATCCTTCATCTCCACAAAGAATATCTAAGATCTGGGCCTCCGCCAACTCGCTGCTCGATATTTTCACGATCGTAAACACCTATGAATGAACTGCAGGTAACTTCGACTTTGTAGTGCTCACAGCTGCTCCCAGGATGAGATAGCCGATAAGTGCTTGCCTCTTGCGGAAGAAGAACGAAATACGTCCACATTAGTTGATGAAACTGCTTCGGAGACGTGCTAAACGCGCTTACGGAGCCAAATAAAGGCTCGTACAGTATACGGGCGCCGTCGCCAACGTCAGGGCGGCCGCGCCCATATGGCATACGGGCACCGTGCTGTAAGTGTTAATAATCTTCAGAAGCAGACAAAGTAAGTCATGCCTTTGACAATACATGTAGCACTTACTAGGTACTGCAACTGGTGTACAAATCACTGAAATTTTGGTACATAATAGGACTACTCCCCCCCCTCCCCGTTCTGTTTGGAGATTTGCGAGCTTTCAAGTGAGTTGTTAAATAGGTTGGCAACTTAGGAAAAATGTGAGCTGCTGACCCTGGCTTCAAATTCTTCTGTCCGTCTGTCCTACATGTGGACTGAGAGCCATATCTAAATACTATCTAGAAGTCTTTTTTTCGTTGCACCTGTCTGATATTCAACACCTGTTCTATGTGGTTGGTAGCGATCTATTCTTGGCGTATTGTTGGTGTTGCCATCCTGTTCCTTGTCCAGGTATGGAACGTCTCTCCTCCATTCATCCACGAGCAACAAGACCTTTTGGCATCTATGTGAAGCATGTGTTGAAGTCATTTGGTGTGGGGCAAGTGCAAACCCAAATCCTGGGTTTTAACCGACAGCCACCCTGGTTACTGCAGAGGCCCAGAGTAATTTTAGAATTAGTGCGGTACAGGAGAGGCTGCACTGGTGCATCTGTTTTAAATACTTTATTTTATGACATTTTAAGCAAGCAACACAGCTATGTGGTTGTATTTATGGATAGGTCTAAACATCTCTGTTGCCTGCTCAGTTGTTTATCCTGATGATGTCCTGAAGATCTGACTACCTTAAAACTTCAGTGTCTTCGATGCAGAATTATACATGATCTTGCAGGCACTGGAGCAGATGAGGTGTGCTGCAAATGCTATATTTCTCTTCTATTCAGACTCCGTGAGTGCCCTTCACTCACTACAACACTTGTACCCAGCAATAAAGTACTCTAGGACACCCTTCTCCACTTATAAAGGCAGGGGCAAGAGGTGTCTTTGTGATGGATGCTAGGGCATATGGATATTATGGGTAGCAGCCAAGGAGGCATGTTGGAGTCATCTGATAAATTGATCGTGCCATCCCCCTACATGCTATCGCCTTGCTGTTACTGTGCTGAGTCATGGTTTGATGGGAAGCAGTGTGGCTGAAAGTTATAGACAATAAGTTGTGTGTGGTAATGCTCACGATGCAGCTGTGGTGTGCCATCTTCCAGTCACATATTCTGGATGAGGTCTGTGAGGTCCTCCTTACTTGTCTTCACATAGGACACACCTCCTGATGCAAGGGTTCTAGCTCCAGTGAGAGGCCTCCAATTTATGGCAGTTTGTGGCTTGCAGATCATGGTGCTGCCACATTTTAGTAGACTGTATCTCTGTATTTTGTATTCAGACAAAAGGGCAGCAGCACATTTGCCGAGTTTCCCTCTATTTTAACTGACAATGACATGAATGCGGTGCATCTTTTAAGATTATGTGAAATGTCCAACTGGTTCCCTAAAATTTTAGGACAACATTTTCAATGTGTTATAAGGGTGGCTGGCTCATTTATTTTTAAGTGATCAGCTAGCCACTTTTTCTATGAATCTTTTTTAGTGTTCTTCTCGTCTTTCGTTTTAATTGACAGTTTTGAACATGTGACCATTTTATCACTATCTTACAAGATGTAAACTAAAGTGATTGTGCTTGTAATCGTAAGTATGATTGGGAGATTGCTTTGTGCTATTTGCCGTAATTTGTGCTTCCATATTACGAACGGAAAGTGCCACATTTTTATAATTTGCCAATAAGTGATAACTCTTTCAAGCATACACACTTGTCAGAATACACATTGGGGAAAACACTAACTCCATAACGTAGAGGAGATCGACACTCAAAATAATAAAATCATGTAATACATATGCAGATTTTAATGCCATGAAACACATAAAGAGATGCTATTTGAAATGTCCAACATTCCGCAACCAATTCTCTGTTTTTGAGTCTCATAAAAGAAAATTGTTATTTATGTGCACAAAATGTTGCTACACAATTAATTTGACAATAGCACCATTGAAAGGGAACTTTATAGATATTTTGTCTTCAACTTGGTCATGTATTATAAATCAAGTCTTCCCAATTTACCCATTTTTCTTTCTTTTTATCCCGTATATGTCCTTGTTTTCATCATTATAAGTCTCCTCAACTATAGCACTGTTGTTAACATTTCAGACCACTCTTCTTAAGAGCAGTTTATTTAAATTTTATCATCAAGTGACAGTTCACCAACATTGTAACTATTCCCCATATCTCTGTATGATGCTGACCACTGTTGTGTTTCTGCACATTTCTTTTCCTAGCTAATTAGATAGGTGTTTTTTTTTAATGGCTTCTGTGTGACCTACACATATCAAAAAGAGTTTTGCATTACCTCGTTTTAGAGTGTCACGGAACCTGTACAGAAAATTGGAATAGAGATCAACATAAACATCATTTCCGCCCTTTTTATTGCTCACGAAAACTACACACTGCATGTTGTATTGCCATACAGTGAGACCTTCAGAGGTGGTGGTCCAGATTGCTGTACACACCGATACCTATAATACCCAGTAGCACATCGTCTCGCATAGATACATACCCGTTTTCGTCGTGGCATACTATCCACGAGGCCCCCAGGGGCTCAGCATTCATTTGCTGAGTACGGGCTTGGTGACCCCGGGCTCCTGAGCTGGGGACTGGTCAACGCCGCCACTCTCCTGTCACCGTAACCCCCGGACATGCTTCAGCGACCACCGTATAGTGCGGCGGTGGAATGTTGTGTGCTGCGGGGAATGGTAATCTTGGCTTGACCGCCTGGATTGCGAGGAAGGTAAACCTCTATAAACACCCCTCAATCTTACGGTGTGCTGCGCGCCTATAAGATGCATGGCTGTTGGGGTGGAACAGTCGCAAGCGGGCAACCTCTGGGGCACCTGCCGCACCCCAGTTGTATACGGCTTACTCAGGCACGCGGGGCTCTGTCTGAGCGGACCTTTAGTTCCCTAGCTGCTCGTGGGACCGCAATGGACCCTTCGACCTCTACATTTCCCCCTACCAGTAGATTGGGTGGGCCACTGGTAGGAAAACACACCCCATCAAAAAAGCGACTTCGTGCTGCGAGTCCTCCAGCTCCTGGTGTTGCTAGAAATTTATCAGAGTGTCGTAACAGAGCACATGCTGAAAATCAGAATGTGTTTTTGATTATTAAACGGAAGGAGGGTAGCTTTGAGAGGGTTTCTCCCTTTTACATCCACAAGGGTCTTGAGGGAATTGCAGGTACACTGAAATCTGTGAAGTGACTGCGCAATGGTACTCTCTTAGTTAAGACTTCTAGTTCCCGTCAAGTCGCTTCTCTTCGGAAAGCACCCAGTCTCGGAGAGTACGCTATCGAGACCGAGCTCCACTCCACAGTCAACTATAGTAAGGATGTTGTGACATGTAGGGACTTGGTGGATATCTCCACAGACGAGTTGAAATCTGAGTGGGCTGACGAAGGTATTGTTGACGTGCAGAATATTATGAAACGAGTCGATGGGGACCTAGTAAAATCCGACTCGTTTATTCTCACGTTCAGTTGCCCGAGACTTCCAGAGCATGTTAAAGCGGGGTTCTTACGTTTGCCAGTACGGCCATATTTCCCCAACCCAATGCGCTGTTTTAAATGTCAGCGCTTTGGGCATACTACGTTGGGGTGCAATGGGATAGCCACTTGTGGTAAATGTGGTCAGCCTGCCCATGAAGGAGTTGATTGTTCATCGCCTGTGAGGTGCGTGAATTGCTGTGGGAGTCACGCTGTCTGGAGCCGGGTCTGCCCCATCTATCTCGAGGAACGGAAGATACAGGAGATCAAAACATCTAAGCGCATCCCCTATGGTGAGGCCAAGAAGCTCTTTAAGGCCATGCAACCTCCTGTGTTTACGACATCTTTCGCTTCTGCCCTGAAAAAACCAGTACAAATGGCCACTGTTGCTACGCAAACAGAGGTTGCTAGTGTTAGCACTAATACCTGCGTTTGCCAGTGCACTTGTGCTGCTGCGGTTGTTTTGCAACCTGCGGCTCTCCCCGCAACGTCGGACAAGGCCGTGGTTGCTGACATTGGGGTACTTCCTGCCTCTTCCCCTATGGCGCCTTCTGCCCAGGCGAGTAAAGCTCCAACTGCTGACAAGGCTCTGCATTCTAAGCCCCCTAAGACAAAGACGCCGAAGGTGAAGATTTTGCCACCTGAGGAGACTGGTCAGGGTCGGTCCGATGACGAGGCCATCATACTGTCTGACATCTCCCGTGGGTCGTCATCGGAGCTGATGGACATTGATGTCGACCGGGGGCGATCTTCTCGCCCCAGGAATAAATCTCCGGCCAGTACGGGCTCTCCTCCAAAACACAGAGGCAGGGTGAAAGTTCAGCCACCCTGATCACTGGCTCCCATATTACAGTGGAACCTGAATGGGTTCAGGACGCATGTGGCCGAATTACAACTCCTTGTACGAGAGTTCCCTTTGTGCTTATGTCTCCAAGAGACACATTTTCGGGCCACTGATGCTCCTTCTTTACAGGGCTATACCGTATATCGGAAAGATGATCTGACGGGGGAAAGGGCAAAGGGTGGTGTTGCGGTTTTTGTCCGTGACATGCACCCCTCATCTGAGCTCCCTCTCGTTACAGACTTGCAAGCAGTTGCAGTTGACCTTCTTGTGGGTCGGAGACTCACAGTCTGTTCACTTTACTTACCCCCTCAGGATGCGATAGACTCTGAGGCTCTCACAGACCTTATTAGCGAACTTCCCCGCCCATTTCTTCTTCTGGGGGACTTCAATGCTCATAATGTCTTATGGGGCTCTTCGACAACTTGCCCCAGGGGTCGCATTCTGGAAAGCCTCATGATGTCTGAAGAACTGTGCATGCTCAACTCTGGTGCTCCCACTCATTTCTGTACTGCTTCTGGGTCGTCATCAGCTATTGACCTTTCCTTTTGCTCTCCAGCACTCGCGGATTCTGCTCTGTGGGAGGTTGCTGCTGACCTCCATTCTAGTGACCACTTCCCCCTTTGGATTCGCCTCCTGGATGAGGCTATGGCATTTCCAGTGCCGCCCCGGTGGCACCTCTGCAGGGCTGACTGGACACCTTTCAGCCAACTGGCTGTTTTGGAACACTGTGCCAGCGTCCACGAATGGGTAGACCATGTTACAGCCGTGATCTCCCATGCTGCTGAATTGTCAATCCCACGGTCATCCGGTCATCCCAAGAGGCGTCCTGTCCTTTGGTGGACCACTGAGTGCTGCTCAGCCATCCGAGCCCGTCATGCAGCTCTGCGCCGCTTCAAGTGCCGTCCCTCCGCTGACAATCTTGCGGCCTTTTGGGTGGCAAGGGCCAAAGCGCGGCGAGTGATTAAAGAGAGCAAACGGCAGTCATGGCAATCGTTCTTGAACTCCATCTCCCGCTCCACTAGTTCTACGAAAGTATGGGAAGCCATCAGGAGGATTTCCGGGAAACTCGGCCAGCTACCTGTCACGGCATTGCTGCATCAGGAAAGTCTCCTCACGGCGCCAAGAGACATTGCCCAGACATTGGCCATACATTTTGCGGAATCTACCGCCACTATTAACTGTGATCCAGATTTCTGCCGCTACCGCACTGCCATCGAGATGGGTCACTTGGATTTCCGGTCTCCTAATTCTGAACCCTACAACTGCCCCTTCACAATGTGGGAACTGAATTCGGTGCTGTCTGTGGCTCATGATACTGCGCCTGGTCATGATCAACTTCCAAGGAAGTTCTCCTGAATTGTTTTAATATGATATGGTTATCCTGCACGTACCCTGACTCGTGGAGGGAGGCGATTTTGATTCCCCTCCTCAAACCAGGGAAGGACCGAACGCATCCCAGTAGTTATCGAAGTATCGCCTTGACGAGCTGTGTCGGGAAGACGTTGGAACGCATGGTCAATCGTCGCCTGGTTTGGCTGCTTGAGACCAGGCAGCTCCTTAGCTCCTCTCAGTGTGGCTTTCGGAGATGTCGTTCCACTATAGACAACTTGACCCTGCTTGAGGCGGCCATCCAGCAGGCCTTCCTACGTAACCAGCATTGTCTAGGTGTTTTCTTTGACATTAATAAGGCGTATGACACTACTTGGCGCCGCCTTATCCTCAATCAACTCCATGAGTGGGGCTTTCGTGGCCGTCTCCCCGTCTTCATTCGGTCCATTCTTTCCCACCGCCTCTTTCGTTATCGGGTTGGTAATGTGCTATCTGATTTGTATGTGCAGGAGAATGGTGTTCCTCAGGGAAGCGTTTTAAGTGTCACCCTCTTTGCCGTCGCCATTAACAGTATCACGTCCACTATCCAGAGTCCTGCCCAGTGCTCCTTGTTTGTGGACGATTTTGCTGTTTTCTGTTCTTCCTCCAGTCTTGTCACTGCTAGTCGGCAGTTGCAGCTTATGATAAAGCGATTAGAGGCATGGACTGCGAAGACGGGTTTTACCTTTTGCAGACAAATGTGTGTGTGTTCATTTTAATCGTTCTCGACGTCTTTTTACCTCCCCTGAATTGCGTCTGAGGGACACCATTCTTCCTTTTAGAGATACTGTGAGGTTCCTGGGCCTCACTTTTGATTCCAAGTTGTCGTGGTTGCCTCACCTTAAAGACCTCAAGGTGCGGGCCTTGAAGACACTGAATATTTTGGAGTGTCTGAGCCATCGGTCCTGGGGAGCAGATCGGGCGCGTCTGCTGCAGTTTTATAGGGCTTTCGTCCGATCATGTCTTGACTATGGTTGCACCGTGTATGGGTCAGCAAGGCCTTCGTATCTGAAGATTCTTGACGCAGTCCACCATGAGGGTATCAGGCTGGCCAGTGGCGCCTTCCGTACCAGTCCCATCCCCAGCCTGTGTGCTGAGGCAGGGGAACCGCCGCTCGTCATCCGGCGGAAACTCCTCATGGTGCGACGGGTGTGCCAATTCCTTGCCTGTCCTACCTCCCCTGCGTACCCTACCATTGCCCGACCGCCTATGGAACGTCTCTTTTCCAGTCATCCCAGGGCAACGAGACCATTTGGGATTCGTGCCCAGCATTTGCTTGAGTCCCTTGGTGTGGAGCGTGTGGCCCCCCAACGACAAGGCTTTACTCGTCTGCCTCCCTGGTTGCTCCAGAGGCCCAGCGTCCTTTTAGACTTGTCGGAGTACCGGAGGCGCTGCACTCCTGCTTTTGTTTTTACCTCCTTATTTTCCGATGTTTTACACCAGCATCCCGACCATGTACCAGTATTTACGGATGGCTCTAAACAGGGGGACTCTGTTGGTTGTGCTGTTGTTTTCCCTGATCGAGTCGTCCAGTTCCGGCTTCCTGTGGCGTTTACCATCTTTGATGCCGAATTGTTTGCAATCTTGCGGGCATTGGAGCAGATGAGATGTGCTTCCAGTCTTAAGTTTCTCATCTGTTCTGACTCCCTGAGTGTCCTTGAGACCATGAAACACTTGTACCCAGCGGATACGCTCGTCCAGAACATCCATGATGCCCTCCTCCACCTGCAACGGCAGGGGAAGGAGGTTTCTTTCTGCTGGGTGCCGGGGCACGTGGGTATTAGGGGAAACAAACTGGCAGATGTGGCTGCCAAAGATGCATGTTCCCTCCCTCACGTTGTTGACTGTGCCGTCGCGCTCCATGCTGTTACCTCCCTTTTGCGTTTTCGTGTTATGCGTCAATGGGACGAGGAGTGGCTGGCAGTCGGTGAAAATAAGCTGCATCTGGTCAAGGCCACCACGCGGCCATGGCGTACGTCCTACCAGTCATGCAGGCGGGATGAGGTTCTCCTCACTCGCCTCCGTATCAGTCACAGTCCCTTAACGCATGGTTTTTTACTCCGGCGGGAGGACCCACCAATCTGCAGTGCTTGTGGCGTCCAGATTACTGTCCGCCACATTTTACTTGACTGTCTTTTATTCTCTGACCAGAGGGCGGTGGTTTCTCTGCCACCGGATTTGCCCTCTATTTTGCAAGACGACGCAACGACTGTGGTTAATGTCTTACAGTTTTGTGTCCTGTCCAATTTGTTGCCTCGGATTTTAGGGAGGGGGGTTTTAATGTGCTGCTGGGTGACTGGCTCACCCATATTTTAGGTAAGAGGTCCGCCAGTCACGAATACCTCCTTGTTTCCCTTCGGTTTCTGTCCTCCCTTTCTTGTGTTTCCTTTCCTTTTTTAATGTGTTCCTTCTCCTCTTGTTTTGCCTCTGTATGTGATGATTTCGACCTGCGTTAGTTCTGTGTCTTTTAGTCGTTCTCCTTGTTTGCTGTCCATCTTAGTCCCTTCACTGCATCTGTTCCTGTTTTTATGCGTTTGGGCGCTGATGACCACGCTGTTTAGCGCCCGTAAACCTCAATCACACACACACTATCCACAAGTTCATCAAGGCACTGTTGGTCCAGATTGTCCCTCTTCTCAACTGCAGTTCGGCGTAGATCCCTCAGAATGGCTAGTGGGTCACATCGTCCATAAACAGCCCTTTTCAATCTATCCCTGGCATGTTCGCTAGGGTTCGTGTCTAAAAACATGCTGGCCACTCTAGTCGAACTATATCGTTATCCTAAAGGAAGTCATTCACAAGATGTGCACGATGGGGGCGCGAATTGTCGTCCATGAAGATGAATGCCTCACCAATATGCTGCTGATATGGTTGCACTACCAGTAAGAGGATAGCATTCATGTATCGTACAACCGTTACGGCGCCTTCCATGACCAGCAGTGATGTACGTCGGCCCCACATAATGCCACCTCAAAACAGCAGGGAACCTCCACCTTGCTGCACTCGCTGGACAATGTGTGCGAGACCTTCAGCCTGAAGGGGTTGCCTCCAAACAAGCCTCCGACAATTACCTGGTTGAAGGCATATGTGACACTCATCAATGAAGGGAACGTGCTGCCAAACCTGAACAGTTCATTCGGCATGTTGTTGGGTCCATCTGTACCGCACTGTATGGTGTCGTGGTTGCAGAGATGGACCTCGCCATGAACGTTGGGAGTGAAGTTTGGCATTGCTGTCACGGTTCCTCCTAGCTGTAATCTGTACATAGTTGTCATCCACTGCAGTAGTAGCCCTTGGGCTGCCTGAGTGAGGCATGTCATCAACGGTTCCTGTCTGTCTGTATCTGCTCCATGTCCGAACAACATTGCTTTGGTTCACTCCGAGACGCCTGGACATTTCCCTGGTTGAGAACCCTTCTTGACACAAAGTAACAATGCGGATGGGATCAAACCACAGGATTGACCGTCTAGGCACGGTTGAACTACAGACAACATGAGCCATGTACCTTCTTCCTGTGAGCCATGTACCTTCTTCCTGGTGGAATGACTGGAACTGATCGGCTGTCGCACCCCCTCCGTCTAGTAGGTGCTGCTCATGCATGGTTGTTTACATCTTTGGGCAGGTTTAGTGACATCTCTGAACAGTCAAAGGGACTGTGTCTGTGATACAATATCCACAGTCAACATCTGTCTTCAGGAGTTCTGGGAACCGTGGTGATGCAAAACTTTTTTTGATGTGTGTATTTTATCCATTTTTCTCTTCTTACATTATCTTTTCATCTCTGCTTGTTACAGGCACTAATTTTCATCATTTTCTTCTTTCTGAATTACAGCAGTGAGATAGAGTCAAATACACTTGGAAGCAAACCATGTGAGGAGTTATTACGTCATCTAAAGCCGAAATTTTGGTTTGCTGCACATATGCATGTGAAATTTGCTGCTATCTATCCCCACAACACAGTAAGTGAAAGACTTTTGAGGATTTATGAATCTCACATTTTAACTGTGCAATTTTCATTCTTTGTGAAACACCCAGAGTCAAATATTTAGAACACAGATTTGTTTTTATCTGTCATATTTTTTTGGTTTGTCCATTTTTGTTAGTACCACAGATATTCCAATTACATTAATTCCATGGATGCTATAGAGTTAGGGGCTAGATTCACTACACTAATTAAAGCAAATGCCAGGACAATTCCTTAGGGTAACACAGTGCTGATTTCAGCCTTCATCCTAGCCTCCTCTGAGGTTGTGCTCTTACTCTGATCATCTCATTGTCAATGAGACATTAAACTCTAATCTTCCTTCCTTTGTATACATGCCCCAGCCCAAAGCATTGGATACATATAGAAAGCAGGATACATACAGGATACATATAGGAGCAGGGTTCTTATTATTGATTGTGAGTGATGTTAAGTGAAACTTATGACTGTCAGAGTTTCAAGGAGATGATTGATTATTTAGGAGATGCACTGAAAACTGTGCTGCTGCTTGGAGAGTTACTATTATGTTAGACTTACCAAAGCATATTGGTTCTTTTCCTAACTACATTTATGTGTGAATTAGAACTTCCAGTGTGAAAAACTGAAATTCTCTGTATAGTTCTCTGTTGCTTTTTCAACACTTTTCCCAGGAAGTAAATTTCCAGCAGATTCATAACAAAATTAAGAGTAATTTTTGTAATAGGAGATTGTGTCAATACCTCTGTATTACCTCCTTTCTCTATTAAAACCAAAGGAATTTCAAATGGATTAAAATATATAAAATGATTGACATGGAATCTGTGTGGTTGAAACTGTTGAGTCAGAGGAAGTGGTCAGATGCCTTGGAAACACTGTGGGTAGCATTCAAGAGTCTGTTATTATAGTAGTAGAGGGGGAGGGGGTGACATGCTGGTGACTTCTGTACACAAGAAGGGTAAAAGAAACGACACGCAAAATGACAGACCAATATCTTTAACAGCAGTTCGCTGAAGAATATGTGACCATATTCTCAGTTTTTTCTTGAGATGGAAAAGTTTCTATCGACAATCAGCATGATTTTAGAAAGCATTGCTCATGTGAAACTCAGCTTGTCTGTTTCTCACATGATGTCCTGCAAACTGTAAATGGAAGGCAACAGGCAGATTCCACATTCCTAGATTTCTATACAGTATTCGACATGGTGCCACACTACAATGTGCTATCAAGGGTACAATCATACAGATTAGGTTCCCAGATATGAGAGGCACCTGAAGGCTTCCCAAATAACAGAACCCAGTAAGTTGTCCTCTGTGGCTAGTAGGGTGTCATCAAGAGGGCCCGAGGAAAGTGTTGTAGGACTGCTGTTCTTTTCTATGTACATGATATGGCTGACAGTGGAAGCAGCAGTCTGTGGTTGTTTGCTGATGATGGTGTAGTGTATGGAAAGTGTCATCATTGAGTGACTGCAGGAGGATACAAGATGACTTAGACAGACTTTCTAGTTGGTGATTTGAATGTCAGTGAGCTCTAAATGTAGAAAAATATAAGTTAATGCAGGGGAGTAGGAAAAACAATATTGTAATGTTTGAATACAGCATAGTAGTGTGCTGCTTGACACAGTCATGTCAGTTAAATATCTAGGCATAACACTGCAAAGGTATATGAAATGGAATGAGTGTGTAAGGATTGTAGTAGGGAAAGCGAATGGTCTACTTCAGTTTACTGGAAGTATTTTAGGGAAGTGTGGTTCATCTGTAAAGAAGACCTCATATAGGACACCAGTGCAACCCATTGTTGAGTATTGTTAGAGTGCTTGGGATCCACACTAAAGCGGATTAAAGGAAGACATCCAAGTAACTCAGAAACAAGCTGCTAGATTTGTCACAGTTAGGTTTGAACAACACACAGGTAGTATGTAGGTGTTTCAGGAAATCCAGTGGGAATCACTGGAGAGAAGATGAAGTTCTTTTGGAGGAGCGGTATTGAGAGAATTTAGGGAACCAGCATTTGAAGCAGGCTGCAGAACGTTTCTAGTGCTGCCAATGTATATGTCACATAATGACTATGAAGATAAGATTAGTCACATAAGGGCTACAAAGATAAGATTAGAGAGATTAGGGCTCATGTGGAGGCATCTAGATAGACATTTTCCCTCTCTGTATTTATGAATGGAACGGGAAAGTAAATTCCTTTTCATGGTACTGGGTATGGTCTGCAACACACATACAGCGGCTTGCGGAGAATGTAGGTGGCAGTAATGTGTCGGGGAAAGATAAATGATTGTAAAAGGAAACAGTGAGTGTAAGTTGTTCAAACAAAGCTCACAGTTCTGTCAGTCCACTTTTGGCTGGTGAGATAAATCAGTTTCCTTGAAGAAACATACTCAAATTAGACCATTGCCTCAGAACATAGTCTTTTCTCATCCTTGGATGGGACCCACCACAGCATTATGCCTCAAGTATGGTATTTTTGTACACTGAGTGTAGATACTGTTTTATATAAGTATTTACACTATGTTTCAGGTGAAAACTTAGATGTGAAGTAGTAACTGAAAAAAAAATTAATTAATCAATTAATTATTTAGTGTAAAGAAAACTTATGTTAAAGTGACACGTTCCACATCATTACGAAATGTCATATTCATGATCTATGGAACAAGGATTAATGTATGTATGTAATCACGCCTGAGTTGTGTGTGTTCATTAAACTCATTTGTATTTTGTTTAAGCAATAATGATCTCTTTGTCACAGTTTGCCACTTTTTGTCAAATCCAACTCTTCTGCTTTCTTCATACAGTGTTTAGAAAGAACTAAGTTTAATTAAGTCTTGTGTCCAGATATAAATTGTTAAAGGGTCCCTTAAATCATTTAGGATGTACTTGGAATGGGACACAGTAATCCCAACCTCCCTTGTTTTCAGTGTTCTTTCATATTCATTCCTTTTACTTCCTTTTACTTCCCTTTGCTTCCTTACTAAAATGTTCATGTCATTTACCCAGCAAGGTGGTTCAGTGATTAATACATTTACTTTACATTCATGAGAAGTTTAAGGCAAACACTGAGATGTTACATTTGAAAATGAAGTGGTTGGTTATGTCCGTTTTTCATTTTATTAGAGAACGCCAAGCTTCACAATCAATTTCTTTGTTTCCAGAATGAGATTTTCACTCTGCAGCGGAGTGTGCGCTGATATGAAACTTCCTGGCAGATTAAAACTGTGTGCCCGACCGAGACTCGAACTCGGGACCTTTGCCTTTCGCGGGCAAGTACTCTACCATCTGAGCTACCGAAGCACGACTCACGCCCGGTACTCACAGCTTTACTTCTGCCAGTATCTCGTCTCCTACCTTCCAAACTTTACAGAAGCTCTCCTGCAAACCTTGTAGAACTAGCACTCCTGAAAGAAAGGATATAGCGGAGACATGGCTTAACCACAGCCTGGGGGATGTTTCCAGAATGAGATTTTCACTCTGCAGCAGAGTGTGCGCTGATATTAAACTTCCTGGCAGATTAAAACTGTGTGCCCGACCGAGACTCGAACTCGGGACCTTTGCCTTTAGCAGGCAATTGCTCTACCATCTGAGCTACCGAAGCACGACTCACGCCCGATACTCTCGCACGAGAGCTTCTGTAAAGTTTGGAAGGTAGGAGACGAGATACTGGCAGAAGTAAAGCTGTGAGTACCGGGCGTGAGTCGTGCTTCGGTAGCTCAGATGGTAGAGCACTTGCCCGCGAAAGGCAAAGGTCCCGAGTTCGAGTCTCGGTCGGGCACACAGTTTTAATCTGCCAGGAAGTTTCAATTTCTTTGTTATTATTTTCATCTACTCTTCTGGCTTTTTCAAATTTCCCTTTTTTATGGTGTACTTCAGTTTCCATTTCCACCCATACCCTCCACCCATTTCTTCTGTAGGCAATTTTCTGCTAAATTAAGCCCTTCATCCTCTATTAGAATGCAGAAATGGAATATTTGGTTTTGTTAACTTTTGATGCCATTTTTATGTAGGATTAATACAGATAGCCTACTAAAATTTTCTGATCAAAAAACCTGTAACATCATGTGGAGTTGTTGGTGGTGTTTTTGATTTCCTTTTGTTGCTTGTCACACACTGAAGTCAGTGATCAGTTCTTGCACACCATTAACACAATGGCATACTGATGTTTATATTGTCAGCACTAGACTGTGCACTTCCTGCTTCATATCATGACGAAATAAAATACAGGATGTTACAACAACAGAAATTTACTTGGGAGTAGTTCTGTATTTTGTTAATGAAATTTATTGAGAGAATACTGAAGTTACCCTGAAATATTTTTGTGTTTAACAAAATCTGATTAGTCAAAATTACAAACTGTATTATTGTTACGAAGTATATTAATATCTGACAAAAAAGAGAACACTGTCTATTGTAAACGGTTGTATTTCTCAGATTGATTATATGATGCTGATACACAAATAGTTTTTCGTCAAACACCATGGGAAGTAACTGTGCTAATGTTGCTTTTTATTGTAACATAAGCCCCCACCATCTTCATGATCGTCACATACCAGTCCTTACTTGCTTTTAATTCCGTGCTGCATGAAATTGGGAAAGTTTCTTTATCTCCAGCACATTCATTCGGATTATTTTTTGAGTGATTGGGAAGCCTTCACTACGTTTATCTCGCATTTATTGAACAACTTGCTGCTCCACTTCATAAGGGCTTCCCTGATTAGGTCTCCTGAAAGTTTGGCATGTACAGGAGGCTATCTGACACCCCATTTAAACGGTGACACTAAATTTTTTTCTTGCTGCACTGTGTCTTATGACCTTGGCTTCATAAATCACCATGAAATTAAAATTATCGTTGTACCATCTGTGTGAACCAATTGTGAATCACAAACTCATAGATTAAGGTTTCTCAACAGAGTCACATCTTTGATGTACCTCCATTGCCAATTACTGCAGTTTACTGTTCAAACAGTATTGACTTGTGTCAAAACAGAGTGCGTTCGACTGCTGCCCCTGTCAGCAGTCTCTTGATGCCTAACACATTGAAAATAAGTGATCACGGCTGAGAAAGAGTTATGCCACCATTTGGTAGTCATTACATCTGCCGATCTCTGACATAGAGTTGAACCAGTATGGTGTAACATACCCACATCTGTCATCCGAAGTGAATTCAACTCAATGCCCACCCAGGTCAGAGCTGTTGCGGCCAGAATTGGCAGCTACGTGTCCTAAATTTCAAACCTCGTACCCACAAATTATGTATGAATTGTATTCTTCCATCTATTTTGCTTAGAGAACCCACATTTACAGCAGACTGCAGAATGGTTCTACTGCTGTCGTTATACATTTCGTGAAGTACTGTGAAGGTGGGGTAAGAGAAATTAGGGCTTATGTGGAGGCATGTAAACAATCACTTTTCCCTTGCTCCATGTGCACATGGAACAGGAAAGGATATTCCTAGCTGTGATGTAAGGTACCCTGTGCCATGCATCATGCTGCAGAGTATGTATATATGTAGATGTAGACATTGTCAAACTGAAAAATACAATATGTTAATTCTGTCGGCTCCCTAGTACTTTGTGCTAACAGGGTGCTTCGTCTTTTGTAGCTAAACTGTAAAATCAATAGTGCCGTCAAGCACCATTGTTGAACTATGTTTCATTTGTTGTAGTACGTTTTAGGTATCCTGTACTGTCCTATTTATACTAGAATTAACAAGTGTCTTTGCAGAAATAAATACTATTGCTGAATCCATTTGTTTAATCGGTTCAATTCTGACTACATTTGTATTCCGGCAAACTTCAGTTTAAACATCATAGGTGTTCATAAAAAGCGAGGTATGCCAAATGCATTCCCACAGTTGGCAGCATGACACAATTTTGTGCCCACTCATCACTGCCCTCTGTGGATGCTGCCAATCTGATGCCACACTTCTAAAATCACCATATTTTGTGCACATGATCTCTGCTTCCACGAATGCATGATGATCTTTTCATCATGCCAATATACAACATAAAATGTTTATCTCAGCAGCCACAACTTTATCTGTGACTGTAACACAACCTTGTACTTTTTGAATGATGAATTTGGGAAGAAACCTTGTCTAATTAGCGGGTAAATATGGTAGTTTCTTGACTTAGGGAAGGTGGAGACTTTGCTACTAGTCTAGTGGGAATGGAGAGGCTGTATATGGTCCTGTAGTTACCATAGTGTTGCAATCAGAAACAGAATAGGCAAGCAGAGAAATCTCTCATTATTTGTAGAGTTGTATATGTGTTACCTAAAACATGTGGAAGGACAAGTCTTGTATGAATGTCTAAATGAAACACCATAGGATATTCAAAAAGGCTCTTGTTGCTATATGACTCATATGTGGAAGAGAACAGTGAATGTAAAAGGCACAGCATCACAGTTTTTGTTGCCTGAATATTCTTAGTTCCCATCATAAATGGACTTAACATGTTTTATGCATTTTTACTCTTAAACAGGACTGTATCTTGTAGTACCAATTGAAATTTAGTACTAATGATGAACTACCCAAAAGTTCTGAGAGTCTGAAGTGACTTCAAAGCTGGATTGGTCAGAAACACGGATTTTTTCCCCCTTGAAAGATTAAATGTAATTTTTCTGTGATTTGAAACACCAAGGGCTGGAAAATAGTGATAACTTCTTTTAAGTTTGATTATTTTTCTTGTAACCAGGCTCTCAACTGTAACCATGTACCTTCCCATCTGCCTATCTTATTCTTGAAATTTCAAAATACATAATTTCCTGCCCTGTATTTTCGCTTTCTTGCAACCTGTGACTTTTTCCTGATGCAAAATAAGATATTCCTGTTGAAACTGCACCATTTTGGCGCAGCTGAGGTGGACCGGGTGGAGTCACAGGAGGTAATCAACACAGTCTCACTTCTGAACTTCCAGAGATGAGTGGAATTATGAGAATAACTGTATGTATATCCATAGAGCCTTTGTTGAAGGCACCATCAATAATAAGCCTTAGGGTAAGTACACTTGTAGATGATTGATCTGGCGGGACTCTTTGAGTAGTTCTTGTTGTAGCTGATCAAATTAAATTTCTGTATACTATAACAATTCTTCAGCTGTGCAGTATTGCTTATATAGTTCATTTTCTCTTCAGGTCGCTGAGGAAAATGAAGAGAAGATAACAAAGTTTTTAGCTCTGGATAAGTGTCTTCCTAGACGGCAGTTCCTACAGGTAAACATCTGTTGTGTTAATGTGAAGCTACCTGTAAACAAAACCATAACAAAAACGAGTGTGAGTATTTTAACCATGTAAGTTGAAAGGGTGAAATTCACATGGATGACATCACAGTATATTTCGTCTCTTACCTGCTGCCAGGCAAACAAAATTAACCACAGCTTCATTAGCCAACAGGTGCTTGAAAATACAAATGATGTCACTTTTGCTGAAGAGCAACTTGATCAAATATGAAGGAATATGTGAATGGATGCAATATGAAAATGGAGATTCAGTTGGAGCATTGGATAGGGAAAGTTTATCCTTATATTGATCCAATATCAAGTTGCTGACGATTGTGATCTTCTGTTGGAACCACAGTGTGCACCATTGTTTATAACCTGTGACTATACATTAATCAGAGAAACGTGTGAAAAGTTTTAATGTGCTTTACCAAAAAGCCGTAGTCTAAAGAGGCCTGTACTGTGGGAAACACTAATTGTGTATGTTAATATAACAACACTAATTGTGTATGTTAATATAACAACAGAAATAATCAATTATTGATAATACAATGTAAATGCATAGATAAAAAATCTACTCGCCAAGTGGTGGAATGGGAACAAACACACATAACAGGATTTAACATTCACAAACTTTCGGAGCAACAGAGCCAGTGGCTCCATAACCCCGGGTCAGGGAAGACTTAATGGGCAGGATGAGAAGGATGGGTGGCTTTCCTGGACTGTACCGCTTTCCCTAAACCTCCCTAGTCCTTTTCCTTCACCCCTCTTCCCTCCCCTTCAACTCTTCTGCCAGAAGGAGGAGCCACTGGCTCCATTTCTGCGAACGTTTGTAAATTTTAAATACTATCTGGTGTGTGTGTGTGTGTGTGTGTGTGTGTGTGTGTGTGTTTTCCCCTACCACCGCTTGGTGAGTAGATATTTTATCTATCCATTTACATTTAATTGTGGATGTGGTGTCATTACAGTGTACTAGCTTACATATTATTTAGTACATGTAACACATTAGTGTGTACACTCTCTTTAAAAAAGTAAATAAATAATATAAAATACACTACAAAGGAATTATCTGAATGGGACGGAAATTGGGAAATGTGATGTACATGTACAGAAAAACAAATGGTTGCAGTTTTAGAAAAATTGAGTGATCTATTCAAGAAAAAGAGCTTCACTAATTGAGCAAGTCAATAATATGTTGGTCCACTTCTGGCCCTTATTTAGACAGTTAATCTACTGGGCATTGATTCTTAGAGTTGTGGATGACCTGAGGGATATTGTGCCAAATTCTGTCCAGTTGGCCTGTTAGATCGTCAGAATTGTGTGATATTTGGAGGTCACTCCCCATAACGTTCCAAACATTCACATTGGGTGAGACACACAAACCTTGCTTGCCAATGTAGGATTTGGCGAGCACAAAGACAAGCATTAGAAACTCTCACCATGTGCAGGTGGGCGTTATTGTGCTGAAGTGTAGGCCCAGGGTGGCTTTCCATGAAGGGCAACAAAACATGGCATAGAATATCGCCAGTGTACCGCTGTGCTGTAAGGTTGCTGTGGATGACAACAAAAGGGGTGAAATGAAATGATAACCCAGACCCTCACTCCTGATTGTTGAGCCATATGGCGGATGACAATCAGGCTGGTAGCTTACCGCTGCCCAGGGCATCTACAGACACATCTTTGCTGGGTCATCAGGGCTCAGTTCGAAGTGGGACTCATCAGTGAAGAGAATTCTACCTCAGTCAGTGATATTCCATGCCAAGGGGTATTCCATGCCAAAGACGTGTCTGGAGGTGCCTTGGACTGCAGTGTCGACTGCCTTGTGGCCTGATGACCAGAACTGATGGTCTGGGGAGCCATTTCATTTATAGCAAGACCCTTTTGATTGTCATCCACAGCACCCTTTCAGCACAGCGGTACATAGACGATATTCTATGGCCATTTCTGTTGGGTTTAATGACAAGCCATCCTAGGCCTACATTTCAGTAAGATATTGCCCTCCTGCTACACTTGATGAGGATTTCTACTGCTTGTCTTCGTGCTTGCCAAACCCTGTCTTGGCCAGCAAGGTCGACGGATGTCCGCAGTTCGTGATCTAGTGGCTAGCATTGCTGCCTCTGAATCACGGGGTCCCCGGTTCAATTCCCTGCCGATTGGGGATTTTCTCTGCCCCAAAAACTGTGTGCTGTGTTGTCCTCATCATTTAAGCATCATCATCATAATCATCGTCTGTGACAGTTGCTAAATTGGACTGTGTAAAAATTTGTACTTTTTACAGGCGCTGATGACAGTGTAGTTGAGCGCCCCACAGACCAAAAATCATCATCAAGTTTGACAGATCTCTCCCCAGTTGAGAATGTTTGGAACATTATGGGCAGGGCCCTCCAACCATCTTGGGATTTTGACAATCTAACTTGCCAATTGAACAGAATTTGGAACGACATGTCTCAGGAGGACATCCAACAACCCTGTGAATCATTGCCAAGTCGAATAACTGCTTGCAAAAGGACCAGAGGTGGACCAATGTGTTCTTGAATTACTCAATTTGTGGTGCTCTTTCTCTTGTATAAATCATCCAATTTTTCTGAAATTGTAATTGTTTGTTTTTATGTAGTTGTACATAACATTTACCAAGTTGCATCCCATTTTTGAATAATTCCTTTGTGGCACATCTTTTGTTACATAAAACTTGGTACAAACACATGAAATAAATGGCCATCATAAACCTGGAAATTGATGGGTGCATCATAGGCTAAGGCAGGCAAGTCATGAGAAGAAAAACATTCACAGTCCAATGAGTCTAGTGGCAGCAGATACAGGCAGACTCCAATGAGCAAAGCAAACACAGTCCTGAGTACTGCTCCATCCATTATTAAGTGTCCACTGAATATAACAGTAAGACGCAGGTATACATAAACACTGAAGTGTTTTGTTATAGGCTGTGACTCACATGGTACACAGCCATGCGTCCTTGACAGACACCATAGCAGTTAGAACATGTGTTTTCTGTATCATTGTCACAATATATTACTTAACATTACTTTTGGCTTGTGTTTATTTTACAAAACCTTACTCAGCTGCTTTGCTTCACAAGACAGACATGAAGTGTTAGTATACAACTCAGGCCGAATTGAAAATTGAATACTATTTAAAATCTTTTGCACTCTATTATCAGCTCATTGGAGAAGAAATGCAAAATAATGAGGAACAAAAATACCATAAGCATACTCCACCTCAATTAGTATAAGCTGCATCATTGTCCCTCCAGGCAAACATTTAACATGGCTGATCTGTAAGTATGTGCTTATTTATTTGTTCTTTATGCTGAATGTAGAAAATCACTTGGTGCTTTGAATTTAAGGTCTTGGACATCCCTCATGACACCAACAAGCCTGTGGAACTAGAATATGACCTTGAATGGCTGACTATCCTTCATGCTACAAATCATCTGTTAAGTGTAAAAAAGGGCATACATTATATGCCAGGACCTGGAAATAATGAAAGGTATATATGAAATTCATGAGTAAATGATTTGTATCTATTCACTATATTCAATCTCGTATATCTTAGAAACTTATCAAAGGGGTAGAAGAATAGTATAGAAAATTAATTTGTTGGTGCCTCTTCTGTCTATTAACTCCCCTGTGCAGCATTTCTTTCGTCCTTTCTCCCCATTTAAGTCTTCAGGCTGTTACGCGTCTGCAATTTTGAATAAAAATTAATGTTGTCCTACTAAGTGGTTCTGTAAGCTATATGGGAAATTAAATGAAAGTGCCAGCGATTCACATTATGATTAACCAACTAATGTACCATAATGAAACTTCCTGGCAGATTAAAACTGTGCAAGCTGTAGTTTCTGTGCAATTTAGAAAGTAGGAGGGAGATAATGACAGAAGCATTGCATGCAAAAGGCAAGGTTCCCAATTACAGGCTTGACCCAGCACAGTTTTTACCTTCCAGAAAGTTCCAAGCAATTAACAGTCTGCTGCAGGATGAGTGTGTGTGTGTGTGTGTGTGTGTGTGTGTGTGTGTGTGTGTGTGTGGCTTTTTTTAACAAAATACTGAGACTTGTTTAAATGTGGCTTTGGGTTGTGTCCTTATTTTACTAAACCATTCAAATCACTGGCATTTAATTAAGTCCACTGTGCTTCTCCATTGTGTAATATGAGCATCTTTGAAATCAAATTGAGAGCAGAGGTGCAAGGTAATCAATCCGGAACAGTAGTGTGAGCTGTGTAGAAGATAGAAAACAAAATATTTGGATGTGGTTTACTATCATGTTCTACAAAAATGACAGATAAATTAATTTGTTACCTTAAAAGTTAATGAAATCCCATTCATGTTACATAAAAAGTAAACACTATTAGTTGTATGTCAATCATATTATCTGCAATTTGTTTCACTTTATTGCAAATTTCATCCACAAAATATCTTACAAGATACTTCTTCCAGTGTATTTTACCACTTGGTCTATCAGCAAAACTGTATCTGTAAAAGAATCCAGTAAAATGGAAGTTAATAATAACCTCACAGCAAACACTCCAGTGAAAATAAAATAAAAAAAACCCTCTCAACAGCACATGAAATTCTTTTGGGCTGGGTAAGTAATGACTTGAGCAATACATTGTTGCTGGTGAAAGATGACTCCCTTTTAAATCAGATACTGACTGTGTGTAATCTGTTATGTTTCAGGAATCACATATGATGCAAATGTGGCCCTATTTTTATTGTTGGTGTTATATAATACGTTCTTTGTGGCATCTGAACACATTACTTCTTTCAGATTGCTGGGAGCAGGTTATCACCATCTCCAAATACTGGAGAAAGGATTCAGAGAATTATAGGAGATATGGAAAAGTCAATTGTATTGTGTTTTGGAATATGCTCAGCCACAAATGGTTTAGTTGGGCTTAAAACAGTTTTCCAGTGGCCATACAAGCAAACAGGTGTTGTTTGTTATATCAGCCATGGAGCCCTTGTAACTATGAGGGACAGAGGAATAAAAATTAACATTTTGTATTCTTTGGTGGATGATGGATTTACATTTTGGGAGGGATGGGAAGGCTTGTGAGGATTTTCCTCATAACAAATGGTTGTTATCAGCAAAACTGTATCTGTAAAAGAATCCAGTAAAATGGAAGTTAATAATAACCTCACAGCAAACAGTCCAGTGAAAATAAAATAAAAAAAACCCTCTCAACAGCACATGAAATTCTTTTGGGCTGGGTAAGTTGCTGATAACAAATGGTAGCCAAATCCCCATGATGCTATGGGAGGCTTGGAGAGAAATGGCATAGCTAATTCTATTGATGTCATCTGTTTACAAGCAATCACCCAAAGTAAAGTAACTAACACCTGGGACCATATCTGGCACACAATACACATCTGTGGCGACAACATAAGCATGGCACCCGAGGGAGAAGGGCCATTGTCAGTTGCCAGAGGTGAATGTTCCATCGACTGAAACAGAACGACAGTACAGTCAGGCAATTTGCAAACAAGAGCCTTAGAAGCTGTAGACAAATTGTTAATTACTGTAACACAAATGTTGAGCATACCAAAAACTCTGTACATAAAATGACTAAAAATAACCTCGGAAGAGGAACGCAAGAAACAACTTAACAAAACTGATGAGCACGTGTTGCATAACCATTGACACCTGATAGTGAAGAATAGAAAAACCACATAAGAGTCATTTCGCAATAATTTCCAAAAGCTCAGTGCAGGGTGTGTGAATATACTGAATTGCATTACTAAACTACTAGACAAAATGATCCTGCAAAAAACGAAACATGCTGTGTGACAGGGAGGGCTGGACGTAACCAGAACTTGCAGCTAAATTACCATGAAGGTGCAACTCATGGCCCAGAAAGCCCATGTGAGCAGCAGTAACACGATCCAAAGATCTACAAGGTGCTACTGTAGGTGCATAAGTTGCTAATGGCTGAAGACACCCAGGAGAGGCAGAGAGAGCTGAGCGGGGCACATACTGCAGCCGAAAACTCCTGGTGTGCTGGAGAAAGACAGGAACAACCGGTGGGTAGTGCAGGCAGTGAGGGGTGCAGTACTTCTACCACCACCAAGTCTCCAGAGTGCACGTACACATCAGGCACTGGGGTCAACAAGGACAAGGTAAGAGGAGAAGTGTCCATGGGAACCTGAGGAAGGGATGACAAATGGGATTGGTGGCTGCAGAATCGTGAGATTGGCAGTAGGGCTGGTGGTGATGGCAGGAGTGATCGCAGGGGCATCAGTGGCGCACCAGCAAGTTGCCCGTGGAGGCGGTAGCAGTGGGTAGGCCAGTGTCAAGAGGGCTGCAACAGGGCCAGTGTTAATGGTGTCCAGTACAAAAGCTGGGCCGAAACCATAGGGACTCCCGCCATAGAACTCTGTGAACGGGAAACGAGTGTTGCCAGGCATGACAATATTGCAAACAAACTGACTTGAGGTGGGCAATCTTGACAATTACAAAATACTTGGATGTTAAGCCTGAAACACTGTTCATGATAACGCTCACATGAACACTGGGTAAGATTGTCTTGTCAGTAGCCAAGGATGTGATGCACATACGGGTCGGTTGGAGGTAACTGTCACTGCAAAAATGGTCATCCAACTGTTCTACTAAAAGTCATAGTCTACGTCCTCCAGATGGGAGTCTTAAAAAACTGACAACATAAATGAAAGATTTCTGCATATGCTCTTGAAGTAAAGTGAACACTGCGCTACATACCTTGTAGGTTGCATGCTGTGAAGTGCATCTTCAGTTGCTGACAGTATATGGCCCAGTGCTCTTTCTGGCCATGAAACTCATTCTTCAATGGGTTGCTGAGTTGCAGCCACATTAGTAAGCATCTGAGGAAACTGAGCAATGTTTCTTTATAGTTGAAGTTACTGACACCAGAACAGTATAACAGTAACTGAGTGAGCTAAGTGATGCCCTGCAACAGCCCCTGGATTTTGAGTCAGAGAGAGCTCCATTTTTTGTACAGACATAAACAGCTTCTGAATTTGAAGCAGATGGCTTCAGTAATTGAACAGCCATTATAATTCAAAAGAGACTCGGTTCAATGCAATAACACACTGCAGTGAACTGGAAACTGAACTTTCACTGAATTATGAGGATGCACCAATTAACCTAAAACAACCATGGGAACATACTGCTCGAACTACGCAGAAAGAAAAAATGCCAAGAAAGTTATATCACAAACCTGCATCTACTAGGAAAACTGATTCACCATGTTCAATGAACACTTACCAAGTATCAATACAACGAAAATCGACACACGAGTTTAATATAGTTACTGAGTCCAACATAAGAACGGTTCACGTCTGGTGCCCGTTGGACACACTAGTAAAGCATTAAGTCATTGTGTGGTACATAACTGGTCAGATGATATGTTTCCTTCTGTATTTGATAAATGTTCATGTGGGGAGGATCTTTTGTGTAATAATTATGGTGCTATGGTGTACAGATTTTCAGTTCTTAAATCTTAGCATTAATATCTTTCTTTTCCTTTCTAGATGCCGTGAACAATTTGTCTATACTATTTTCTGTTTTATTACTTAATTCATCACTAGATGTTTTAAAGTCATCTTGTAAATTATTTTTTAATTATGTCTTTACAGTTTTCATCTAATTTAGTATTCAAAACTTTTAAATCATTCTGGGATGTTGGCATCCATGTTACTTGTCCCAATAGGCATTCAGTGATAAAAGACAATAACTTATAACTAGTCTAAAGCACATACTCACTGTTACAGTCTCAAATGTTCTATAGAAATACAAAAATTGCTCTTCATACCCGTGCCGCACACAACAGTACCGCGGTTTCCACAAAAGAAAGAAAACAATAATGACTTCGCTTACCAAACTGCATTGCTTTCATTGTTAAGACACCACTGCATTGCAGTGACAGCGTGCTAGGCAAGCTGTTGTGACACACGACAGTAATGGTCACTGGTTTTTGTAACCTTTTCGTTGGTAGACTAAAACACGACAGCACAGTGTACAATCACAAAAATGCTCAAATGCAATACAAGACTAGTAGCATAGCAACATCCAAATCTCGAGGGCTGCACAATAAGTAATAGTGCACAGCACGGCTTTGACTGAAGGCAGGGCACTCTTATTGGCCTAGATATAGACAATTGAAGACAGCAATGATGTTGGTGGCACTAGTTTTGAGGTGGGGCATACGACGGTGTTGTAGACTTGGGCTGTAGGTCAACATTGGAACCTCTGATGTATGTCCCCACATCAACTGATAGCAAGCCTTAGCTTAGTGCATCGAGTAATATCTGTAGTGTGCTGACGTGGCCATTTGCATGTGCGGCCAGTGCAGCCACGAGGCTGACAGCTTAAGATGGTAGTAACTGTGTGTTTACCACATGCGTGCCTTCGCTGAAGGGGTGTGTGTGGATGCTGGACGAGATGAGCTGGTGACAAAACAGCAGTCGGCTGCACTTATAGTCGGGGAAATATGGCCAATATAATGTTTATTTTAGATTTCTTCTCCTTTGTAAATCGAGTTACTAAATTTGCATTTGGTTCCACAAACAATTAATTCTTGTTATTTTTGTCAGTGTCAGTGCTAAAACAGCTTATGTATTGCCGCAAAGCTGGTTGTTGATCTTGTTGTTCAGTACAACCATGATCAGTCTCTAATTTATTTTTATTATTTTCTCGTTACATTTCTCTCCAACAGTGAAATGTGTAATGTCCCGTCATGGTCGACAAATGGAATGATTCCTGTTGTATCTGATGAGTGTTCAGAGGGGAGAGAACTTCATGTAATAATTACAATGCTGTGGTGTACAGATTTGGAATTATTGACTTGTTTATTTGGAGTATGTTCCAGTATCTGGATCTTCTTTCTGTGGACTTCGTCTCCTATGCAGTGTGGTTTGCGCTGGAGATGAAATTTGTATTTATTTAGATTCAACAAGCTACCAAACAATTGAAGTCTCTTTTTGAAGACTTGTATCTTTTCTTCCAACTTATACAGCTCTAGAGACTCCCATACACTATTTTCTGTAGATTACCTTTGACTGTTAGATTGAGTGTTAACAGAATTATTGAAAACTCTATGTCCACACTCCTGCAGATTATTTCACGGACTCCAGCGGAATTCACTCTTCTTTTTTTTCTTGTGACGTAGGCACATGCTGCATGGAATAAGTGCCAAATCAGCAGGTGTAGGAAAGCTTGACCAAATTGCAAAGCCACCCTCTTCTTATAGAAACACTGCTTCCACCGCATTTTTTAACATGCACAAGCACAGTATGTGTCTCCAGAGGTCCTTAAAACTGCTAATAAAAATTAACTGCGTGTCTGGCGAGTATCATTTGTTTATACTGTTAACATAGAAGTGATATGTTACACCTCACACAGTATCCCATTATGTCAAACTATAACACACGCAGATATCTAGTTGTTTGAAACTCCTCACAAATAATTTAGAAGAAACAAACCAATACCCCTGTTAGAATCAGCTTGTTGCCATTTCTCTGTTGGTTGCTGAGTGATACAACAGGCCAGAATCAAAATACACACATAGCAATAACAACTCTTCATTTATTAACTATGAGCAAAACTCAATACAGGTTTAGAGAACAAATGTCTAAACTGCTTGATACAGCTGAAATGTCAGTTCTTGATGGTGTCTAGAGGGTGCTCACTTTGAGAAGTCCACGAATGTCACAGTAGACAAGGAGCAGGGACATGCCATGGAGGAATAGTGGCATGGTCCCATGGGGGCATTTAGCTCATCAGCGGTCATCGAAAGAGAAGCAAGGTGCTGTAGTGACCCAACCTATGAGCTCACAGCCTCGTCAACACGCAAGTCTTCTGAAGCAGTGGACGACACAGTCCCACGAGGCTGTGAGCTCATAGGCAGTCAAAATGCAACTCCAGTTAAGCGATGCCTGAGGAGTGGCTGATGGAAGTCCAGCATCGTACGGTGAGGACAAGACGACAGCAACTAATGGGCAGCAGAAAAAGCAGCAATGGCAGGCATTGAGTCAGCAGCATAGACTTGAGGGCGGCTGACACAAGTCCAGAGCCTGGAGTGTAACTGTAGGCCAAGTGGATGGGCAGTGATCTAAATAACTGACAGTGGGGAATACTATTGCTGCGTCACATGAACGTCTGACTGAGCAGAAGCAAATTGATACTTGTGACTGCAGCACTGTAAGTGTTGGAGCCGTGTATGTGGGGGTGCAGCCCTGCACTCGCCTCACAATATTTATGGTGTTTCGAATAGTAATGTTCTCTTTTTACAATCAGAAAAGTAGAAAATTATGAGGTGCATTGGGTTCACCAGTGAGTGAGGTCAGCTTGAGAATTAGAACCAGTGAAGTGGAAATAATTAAATGCAAGATTAAACAGGATAAAAAAGTAACTTTAGTATAAAAAATATAAATTTAATAGCAGTGAACAAGTCTTGCCACACAGCTAAACGTGCAAAATGTGAAAATTTAATTGAATATTAATGAAAGCAGGCTTTCTTCAAAAAGCAACAATTATATTCAGGAAGACGACAGCAAGAAGAAGACTGCAAACATTTCCACTCTTATAGTGTATTGGACAATCCAAAGTAAATGGGTTCATAATACATGGATTGGAGGGTAATGGGGGATGGCGATCTGTTGCAATTTTATTACTTAGTGACAGAGAAGTTAGTGTGGCATATTATAATACTTGTGGAAGCTAACCAAATGATAAGAATTACGACATTGGGTTTTTATGGGTAGGGTTTGTCGTACCTTGAAATTGCAGTACATACAATCTATAACAGTACCACATTGATGGATGTGCGAAAGACGTGGCAATGAAACCCAGTTGAATTACCAGCCTTAGAGTGGCCTAATAATAGTGATGCAAGCTTAAGATACAAGCTACCTCATCTGCGTATCAATTATGAATCCCATAGAATTTCTTCTGGAATAACTGTATAGCCCTAGAGCATTAGAGAGATGTGCTTCTATAGGTCAGTTGTGTTTGCAGTACTGTAGATCGAATGCACACATCTATTTGCATAGGGTATTTTAGACAGCAATCCAACAATATGTCTAATTACATTGGGTTAGATTGTCTTTTCTGGTAGGTCTCATTTAATTTTAGGCCACAATGATCACCTAGTACATGTATTGCACCCCGGCAAGAAAAGTGACCCAAGTTGAAAAATGGAAAATACGTGTGAATGCCCCAACATGCACAAAAAATATCATGGAATTTACTGCCAACGATACGAACTTGAAATTTAAAGGGAGCTTTTACTATTTCATTATAAGTTTTATAGGAATAGTCCTCTAAGTCAAGTTTTCTTAAGTGTCGTATTTTTCTGAGTTGTGACACTGTTCTTGCCGAGGTGCAAAATGAGGTAGGGTAGTGAACCTGTCCCGTATTTTACTAGACAATTTCTTGGCATTATGTCTTGTGGTAATATCAGTATCGTGAACAGTGTGTCCTGAGTTTCGAATAGCATATACATTGCTGGCCATTAAAATTGCAACACTACAAAGGTAGCATGCAACAAACTTCAAATTGTGTGAAGTAAACTACATATTTAGTTACACTGATCAACCTTGAACATTATGACACTGAGCTGCTATTGATACAAACCTTTCTAGGGGGCTAGCAGCGTCAGCTGTTGAGAATGACTGGTAGTCACACACATGTACGGTGGATGTAGTATCAGTGAGAATGTTGTCCATGTCTAGAATGGGGAAGGTGCGATCTGTCTGAGTTTTACCGAGGGCAGATTGTGATGGTCTGGAGGATCAGCATGAGCATTTCGGAAACTGTATAACTGATAGGGTTTTCAAAGAGTGCTGTGATTAATGTCTTCAACACGTGGTGAAACCACGTTCAGACGTCATGGGGTTGGGCGGCCATCTCTAGTTACTGCTGTCAGGCATTGTAGGCTGGGCAGACTGGTAGAACAGGACAGGTGACGGGCTTTGGTGGAACTAACATCAGATTTTAATGCGAGGCAGAGTACAAGTGTGTCTAATGATGGGCCTCCTCAGCCAATGAGCCGTGCATATGTCAATGTTAACATCATGACATCAGCAACTACAACTAAAATGGGCAGGTGACTGTTGGCACAGTGGCAGAGTGTTGCATGGTCTGATAAATCCTGATACCTTCTTCCTCACGGTAATGGGAGGGTGCAAATCTGTCATCTGCCAAGGGAACAGCTCCCTTCCACCTGTACTATGGGATGGAGATGAGCAGATTGCACCTCCATTATGCTCTGGGCGACATTCACAAGGGCATCTGTGAGTCAGTGGAGCTTGTGGGAGGCACCATGATGGGCAAGAAGTATTGTACACTGGTTGCAGACCACATACACAGCTTTATGATAATTGTTTCCCACTGACAGTGGTATTTTTCATCAAGATAACATGCCATGTCATAAGGCCAGGAGTGTGATGGAGTGGTTCGAGGAATACGTGGTGAGTCCCGATTGATGAGCTGCCTCCCCCCCTCCCAACTCAACAGATCTCAACCACATCAAACAAATCCGGAATGTGATTGAACAAGTCGCCACAGCTCATCGCTCCCCTCCCCGGAATTTATGAGAATTAGGTGATTTGTTTGTGCAGATCTGGTGCCAGCTCCCTCCAGTGGCATACCAAGGCCTCATTGTTTCCATGCAATGTGCTGCTGCTGTTATCTATGTCAAAGGTAGACATACGGGCTATTGTGTATGTGGTCATAATGTTCTGGCTGATTAGTGTATATACAAATAATTAACGTTTAAGCACAACTGCACAGAATAAGTGAAAGTAATACCATTTACATTCTGTGTACACTATAGGTTTCGTATTTGGAAGTTGCTTTTTTGTGACATGATGATAATAGGCATCGTGTAACAAGGCGAAACAAATACCTGCATATGCTGGAAATGGGAACATGACTGTTGTTTATCATTCTGTGATATTAGGAAGGTTGCATGCATTGTCACATAGGATCTCAATGCTCCCATGCAACAAGTGCCTGGGAGGACAGACTTATTGTTCACTCAGTCATGCAGGATCATGCAGCTACATCATGTTCCTTGATTCAGGAAATGGGCATGTTTCTTAGCAAGACAAGTATCTACACTGACAGTGCTGTGATGTCTGGAACGCCACAGACTTTCAGCCCACAGACCATTGTTGTGGCTTTGCAAAAGAGTGAGGCTGACCAACAGTAATAGATAACACTGGTCACAGAAATGGCACCAGATCATCTTTTCAGATGAATTCCAGTTTTGCATACAATATCAACATGACTGTATCCATGTGTAGAGTCCATGTGGAGAATGAATGTTACCAGATTGCTTTTGTCATCACCTCCTAGAGGTCCAGCACCTAGTTTGAGGGTATTGGGTGCCATTGGCTACATAACGTGCTCTCCTTGGGTTCACGTAGGTGGTAGTTTGGACAGCAGATATTACATTTTAAGGCTAGTAGCTGTGCTCTGTCTTTGAGCCCTCCTCTGATGTTATCTGTCAACAAGATAAGGCAAGACCATATGTTGCACATGCTGTCCTGACTTGCCTCAGCACAGTGTGTGTTTGACTATTGCCTTGACCAGAATGTTCAGATCTCTTAATCAGTGAGAACACCTGGTCATGGTTGGTGAGAGATTGGCACATCATGACTCACTAACCACTACAGTTGATGAACTTCTGAGTTGAAGCAGCATGGAGTGAATTACCCTTATCTGTCCCCCAAGCTCAGTTCAATTTCATGCCCAATCGGGTTACAACTGTTGTTGCTACCATAGGTGACAGCACTGTGTACCAATTTTCACGTCCTCTACACCCCGAAATTACCTACAAATTTAATCAAGTAGTCTTCCCACTGTACTACAGTAAGTAAAATTTTGTTATTTGTTGTCTTTCCTGTTGCCATTTTAAGGGCTGGCAGTGTATTCTGCAGTTTTGCCTAAGTAGCAGGTATAGTGGAAAATTATGCCCTTCATCCTGTTCAGTCCCTGGGTGGTATTCCAACAGAACACTTTTCGTCTCCAAGGTCAAGAATAAGAAGCTGCTCTCAGCAAGACAGATACCATAGCTTTGTTAATAAATTGTGCTACTTATCAGTCAGTGAACAGTGAAATCCCAAACACATTCTGTGATTCATTGTTCCGTGATTTTGATGTTACATTCAAATAGCAGCCACTATGGTTGAACTTGGATGTGGATGAAATCTGCATAGGAACCCATTCGACAGAGTGTATTAATCTTGAATCCTTCTTGTTCCCGTTCCATTGTGTAGAGAGGTTCTCATCACATTACGTTATTATTTCATCATGCACTGACTTGGAGTCATCCTCACTTGCAAAAATATTGTAATACAGCCCATACATTTATTTCTAGTTTGCTGGCAGAGTAAATTTAACTAATTTTAAATTTATCTAATTTCTCAGGATTCATTCTTGTTGCTGCAATTGTCAGTGATTTATCTTATCTTAGTCTGTTAGTGGTACATCGACTAAACCGTAATTGCAATGTTTCTTTAGGTGGACTTTTGCTCCCACTACTGAAGAAAAGGTTATGATTCAAAGAAAATTTGACGGTAATCTTCGTATCCCATCAAACTTTTGCCGTACAGTAATTCCATTTGATGGCAATACATTGTCAACATCTAACAATAGTCAGCAACCATGTGCACGTGTAAACCCACAGACAACAGAGTTCTGTGAAAAAGTGGGAATAGATGATCCATTGGCTATATTGTTGATGGCTAGTGATGGTGTGTTATGTGGAACAGATTTATACAGTCCAAATAACAGCCAGCATTCTATTTCTTCACTACCAAGTTTCTTAACACCTGAGAAGCCAGGCGATCTCACACAGGTGTCATTATCACCAGGCAGTGAAGACCTTACACAGGTAAGAGAATTTTAAAATTTAATTTGATACAGTATATATATATATATATATATATATATATATATATATATATATATATATATATATTTTTTGTGTGTGTAAGCAAGCTAATAGAATTTGAAGTGGTGGTGGTGGTGTGTTGTTCCCTTTTTCTTCTTTCATTGTAATGTGTCTGCAGTTGGCAGTTTTTCTCACCCATGTAAACTATTTTGAGCTCTTCACAAGGAAGATCAAAAATGAAAGTGCTGAACAAAAGCATTTATAACCAAGCATGTTTTGCAAGATCAAAAGGAAAAGAATGAAAGGTTGAAGTAAGGGAACACAAAGTAAATTGGGTATCGCACTTTGAAGAATTCATTATATGTATTTTTTATCCACTTCTAAAAAACATTTTAAATTTTTATCCTCTTCTAAAACTCTTGAACACCTAAGGGAAGGAAGCGGATTTTTTCAAAGTACGAGCTTTTCTCTGTATTGACAGAATCTTTGTTTGCTACTATTTGGGCTTTTATCTGTATTGACAGAATCTTTGCTGCTATTTCAGCTTTTAGAAGAGCAAGGCATGACTTTCTTGCTCATACCAGTTAGTTGTTAATGTAGCTCAAAGAATAATTTTTTTAGTAGAGGCTTGTTTTTCGTAATGTATTCTTTGATGCCTTCCACATCCATGTGAACATTCTCTTTCCTTTTGGAATTTGTGGAGCATCTGAAAATTTTGTTTCCAGGGCATGAGAAAAATAGACTTTCTGTGAAAGTAAAGAGAATAACTCGATCTTTGTGCATGCATTTTGTGTAAACCTTGATTTTCAAATAATTGAGGAAATCAAGATAACAGGTCACTGCATAAAGCTGAGTCATCAATGAGCATGTAAACAGGACTGAGAACTTTGGCCCCTCTCTCTCTCTCTCTCTCTCTCTCTCTCTCTCCCCCTCTCCCTCTCCCTCTCTCTCTCTCTCTCTCTCTCCCCCTCTCCCTCTCTCTCTCTCTCTCTCTCTCTCTCTCTCTCTCTCTCTCTCTCTCACACACACACACACACACACACACACACACACACAACCACAAACCTACATTTTGCTGATGAGTTGTGACATTTTTTCCTTAAAATTAATTATATTCCACCAAAGACTTGCAATACCACATTTATAGCCCTTGATGTAGCCTCTTTTTATCTTTAAATGGTAATTTTTGGGATTTCCATATTAGTTTCTGAAAGAACTACTATTTATGTTTACTGTATTTTTGTACTTATAGTTCTTTTTTCAATTTGCAGGATACTTTGTCACCAAGACCTGCTCGCTTGAGTCTGGTGTTGCCGAGTCCCCGGCACAGTGACGCTAACGAAATAATGGCAGATGCAGATGCAGAAACTGTGCAAAACAATGGGAGTTGTTCTGCACATCCTGTAGTGAAACGTGCCAGTTTAATTCTTCCCAGTCCTCTTAGCAGTGATGCAGAAGAGAAAAACGGTGAGAACTGTGGGAAGAGTCCAGAGGCTGACCGTGACAGTTTGTCTAAAGGTATGACCTTTAACTGCAGGTACCGAACTCATAAACAACAGAAAAATTCTGTATTAAACCCATACAGTAAGAATGAGTAAAGATATTCACCATTTGTGTTGGCACCTACTGATCAATGTGGCAACTATAATGTCTGTTGTTATTTTGGAATTATGAATGCAGTATTTATAGTTGTTGTTGTTGTTGTTGTTGTGGTCTTCAGTCCTGAGACTGGTTTGATGCAGCTCTCCATGCTACTCTATCCTGTGCAAGCTTTTTCATCTCCCAGTACCTACTGCAACCTACATCCTTCTGAATCTGCTTAGTGTATTCATCTCTTGGTCTCCCTCTACGATTTTTACCCTCCACGCTGCCCTCCAATACTAAATTGGTGATCCCTTGATGCCTCAGAACATGCCCTACCAACCGATCCCTTCTTCTGGTCAAGTTGTGCCACAAACTTCTCTTCTCCCCAATCCTATTCAATACTTCCTCATTAGTTACATGATCTACCCATCTAATCTTCAGCATTCTTCTGTAGCACCACATTTCGAAAGCTTCTATTCTCTTCTTGTCTAAACTATTTATCGTCCATGTTTCACTTCCATACATGGCTACACTCCATACGAATACTTTCAGAAATGACTTCCTGACACTTAAATCAATACTGGATGTTAACAAATTTCTCTTCTTCAGAAACGCTTTCCTTGCCATTGCCAGTCTACATTTTATATCCTCTCTACTTCGACCATCATCAGTTATTTTGCTCCCCAAATAGCAAAACTCCTTTACTACTTTAAGTGCCTCATTTCCTAATCTAATTCCCTCAGCATCACCCGACTTAATTAGACTACATTCCATTATCCTTGTTTTGCTTTTGTTGATGTTCATCTTATATCCTCCTTTCAAGACACTGTCCATTCCATTCAACTGCTCTTCCAAGTCCTTTGCTGTCTCTGACAGAATTACAATGTCATCGGCGAACCTCAAAGTTTTTATTTCTTCTCCATGAATTTTAATACCTACTCCGAATTTTTCTTTTGTTTCCTTTACTGCTTGCTCAATATACAGATTGAACAACATCGGGGAGAGGCTACAACCCTGTCTTACTCCCTTCCCAACCACTGCTTCCCTTTCATGTCCCTCGACTCTTATAACTGCCATCTGGTTTCTGTACAAATTGTAAATAGCCTTTCGCTCCCTGTATTTTACCCCTGCCACCTTTAGAATTTGAAAGAGAGTATTCCAGTCAACATTGTCAAAAGCTTTCTCTAAGTCTACAAATGCTAGAAACGTAGGTTTGCCTTTCCTTAATCTTTCTTCTAAGATAAGTCGTAAGGTCAGTATTGCCTCACGTGTTCCAGTGTTTCTACGGAATCCAAACTGATCTTCCCCGAGGTTGGCTTCTACTAGTTTTTCCATTCGTCTGTAAAGAATTCGTGTTAGTATTTTGCAGCTGTGACTTATTAAGCTGATAGTTCGGTAATTTTCACATCTGTCAACACCTGCTTTCTTTGGGATTGGAATTATTATATTCTTCTTGAAGTCTGAGGGTATTTCGCCTGTTTCATACATCTTGCTCACCAGATGGTAGAGTTTTGTCAGGACTGGCTCTCCCACGGCCGTCAGTATTTCCAATGGAATATTGTCTACTCCGGGGGCCTTGTTTCGACTCAGATCCTTCAGTGCTCTGTCAAACTCTTCACGCAGTATCGTATCTCCCATTTCATCTTCATCTACATCCTCTTCCATTTCCATAATATTGTCCTCAAGTACATCGCCCTTGTATAGACCCTCTATATACTCCTTCCACCTTTCTGCTTTCCCTTCTTTGCTTAGCACTGGGTTTCCATCTGAGCTCTTGATATTCATACAAGTCGTTCTCTTATCTCCAAAGGTCTCTTTAATTTTCCTGTAGGCGGTATCTATCTTACCCCTAGTGAGATAGGCCTCTACATCCTTACATTTGTCCTCTAGCCATCCCTGCTTAGCCATTTTGCACTTCCTGTCGATCTCATTTTTGAGACGTTTGTATTCCTTTTTGCCTGTTTCACTTACTGCATTTTTATATTTTCTCCTTTCATCAATTAAATTCAATATTTCTTCTGTTACCCAAGGATTTCTACTAGCCCTCGTCTTTTTACCTACTTGATCCTCTGCTGCCTTCACTACTTCATCCCTCAAAGCTACCCATTCTTCTTCTACTGTATTTATTTCCCCCATTCCTGTCAATTGCTCCTTTATGCTCTCCCTGAATCTCTGTACAACCTCTGGTTCTTTTAGTTTATCCAGGTCCCATCTCCTTAAATTCCCACCTTTTTGCAGTTTCTTCAGTTTTAATCTACAGGTCATAACCAATAGATTGTGGTCAGAGTCCACATCTGCCCCTGGAAATGTCTTAACAATTTAAAACCTGGTTCCTAAATCTCTGTCTTACCATTATATAATCTATCTGATACCTTTTAGTATCTCCAGGGTTCTTCCATGTATACAACCTTCTTTCATGATTCTTAAACCAAGTGTTAGTTATGATTATGTTGTGCTCTGTGCAAAATTCTACCAGGCGGCTTCCTCTTTCATTTCTGTCCCCCAATCCATATTCACCTACTATGTTTCCTTCTCTCCCTTTTCCTACACTCGAATTCCAGTCACCCATGACTATTAAATTTTCGTCTCCCTTCACAATCTGAATAATTTCTTTTATTTCATCATACATTTCTTCAATTTCTTCGTCATCTGCAGAGCTAGTTGGCATATAAACTTGTACTACTGTAGTAGGTGTGGGCTTCGTATCTATCTTGGCCACAATAATGCGTTCACTATGCTGTTTGTAGTAGCTTACCCGCATTCCTATTTTCCTATTCATTATTAAACCTACTCCTGCATTCCCCCTATTTGATTTTGTGTTTATAACCCTGTAGTCACCTGACCAGAAGTCTTGTTCCTCCTGCCACCGAACTTCACTAATTCCCACTATATCTAACTTCAACCTATCCATTTCCCTTTTTAAATTTTCTAACCTACCTGCCCGATTAAGGGATCTGACATTCCACGCTCCGATCCGTAGAACACCAGTTTTCTTTCTCCTGATAACGACATCCTCTTGAGTAGTCCCCGCCCGGAGATCCGAATGGGGGACTATTTTACCTCCGGAATATTTTACCCAAGAGGACGCCATCATCATGTAATCATACAGTAAAGCTGCATGCCCTCGGGAAAAATTACGGCTGTAGTTTCCCCTTGCTTTCAGCCGTTCGCGGTACCAGCACAGCAAGGCCGTTTTGGTTATTGTTACAAGGCCAGATCAGTCAATCATCCAGACTGTTGCCCTTGCAACTACTGAAAAGACTGCTGCCCCTCTTCAGGAACCACACGTTTGTCTGGCCTCTCAACAGATACCCCTCCGTTGTGGTTGCACCTACGGTACGGCTATCTGTATCGCTGAGGCACGCAAGCCTCCCCACCAACGGCAAGGTCCATGGTTCATGGGGGGGTATTTATAGTTAGGAGATGTTTATTGATAATTATATTCCCCAAACCTAGATGTCAGTGTGTCTCTCTCTATTTCTCTCGATTTTTTGTTATCATCGTTGTGGCTACCTGATGAGATAACATAAGTATTCTACACTTAATGGTTAAGAACATTAGTGGCTGCAAGATTGATAGTAACCAGCAAACTAGTTTCTTCGTGATTTCTTTTATATTTGTAAATGGATACTTTGTTCTGAGCACCTGATATAGAAACATGCCAATTATTTTATCCGTAATTTATAGCTAGAATACTTCAACTATTGGATACTGTGATTTGCCGATGGCACAGACGCGTGATGAGATGCACCACTACATCACCAGGAACATTGTAACTTCATATTGCTCTGCCCCCCCAACCCCCTTTCATTTTCTGGGGCTGTTGCTCATTTGTTGAATTATGACATTTGTGATCAGCTGTTATGGACTGGGCAGATTTTGTAGCCATATTGGATTCATTATGAACCTTGATTATGATAATTTGATCATATTTCACAGATGATGTGTATTGGAGTACTTGCATTAAAAATCATCAGAATGTTGCAGAAAACACAATGGGCATAATTAGTCACTTAAAACAGTTTTTAAGTAATGAAATTTCAGGATCTGTAGATAGTTTTTGATATAAAAGTTACATATCCATTCTCAGAAGGAAGCAAGTGACAGTAAGAACTAAAGTATCCATGGGTATGAATCTACCTATAGCCTTATTGAGCATTCAAAAACCAAAAAACTACTATCTTAAAGAGTTCAGAAAATCTCAATATCAGTTGTCTCTATTTGACTAAACTTTGTCCGGGAGAGCGATGTACTGACCACATGCCCCTCCATATCTGCATCCGGTGACACTGTGGGCTGAGGATGAGATGGCGGTCAGTCAGTACCTCTGGGTCCGCCAGGTCCTGTGGATTGAGTTTACATTTGTCGTTGGAATGTCACCTGCAGGAATGTCTTACCTGTCACAGTACCCCCCCCCCCCCCCCCCCCCCCCCCCCCCCAGTTACTCATATATGAATCAAGTTTGGTTGCAATTATTCCAAGTTTACATTGGAAAACAGGCCTCTGTATAACTATCAACTGCATATTTAAGAGTCTTTAAGAGGAAATTCTTTAAAATGCAGTTAACCTCACTACAAGACTCTTCGTCATATCATTGTTTCAGAGGGATCTTCTGAGGGCAGCACTGTTAATGTTTTCTCTGGCATCTTGAGTTAGAACAATAAGCACCCTTAAGATGCCTGTAGAATCACTTGATACAGCATGGAGAATAAGTGTTGGGTAATTCTGTAACGTATGTGTCGATGTATTAGTTGAAATGCATTGTTTAAGTACATTGTAACAACTTGTGATAGCAAGTACATAATTTGTTTGTCAGATTTAAAGTTGAAGTCTTAAAAAGATAATAATAAAGTAGCAGTTGGTGCTTCTTTCTGTCTCCAGACATGGAAGAGTGAAAAAAAGCTGAAATGAGGCTACTCTTTTGCTAAGTGTTTTCCTATACAGAGTGCCCATTGGATAGTAATGCAACACTCCTTACAGAAAAAAGAACAGTATTTAGCCTTATATATCTGTAGAAGCATCTAGCATTCCCAAAGAGCAGGAAAATTAAATTTATATTCACAGAATTGTTTGGCTTGACCTGAGGTCTGGTGTGCTCTGTGAGCTTTGTGCAAAATGAGTGACGTGGGGCACGACAGTTGATACCCGTCTTGGTATTTCAGCAGTTCTACATTATCTTAAGTTGTGGGTAAGTGTTTTTATACATATATAATCAGAATGGGTTAGCCAGCTTGATTATTGCCATAATTTTAATGCTGGTAAAATGAACACAGGACCTTCAGAAGCATAAAAGGACATAAATAGTAGTGTTGACATTAAATACCTCCTGTTACACAGTTACAGTTTATTTTGTGATGTACTTAGAGGAATAGATCCAAAGTTTACGTTTTGACTGTTAAGTTTGTATTCTTTATACGTGTGCAGTGACCTGTTCATATAATTTGAACAGTTTTACATTGTAATACACTTATGACTCTTTGAGCGACATATCATTCAAAATATGTAGGTGTGATATTTATGTCTCCTATTGTCCAGATGACTCATTTTGATGGAGATGAAATCGATCCTATTTTGAATGTTGTAATTTTGAGTACACGAGAAGTGACAAATGCTTGAAAGGGTCAATATTTTTGTTTCTTTTTCAGATATCCTGCATGAAGAAAGCACTGCAGATGAGGGCACAGAGAAATCACCTCAACAAGTGAAAAAGTTCAAACGCCGAAATGAAGCTTTTTATGTTAGTAATGTGGATGATGAATAATAGTGTACACTTAGAATAATCTGTTTTATATATGACATGAAAGTACAAAAGAAATTGTGGTTTTAAAAAGATTTTTGTAGTATCCTAAAAATATTTTATTGTACTTCTTTTTATCTTCAGTCATGCTATAGCTAATACGTCATTTAATGTGTACTGAATGAAAAGCATGTTTTGAATTAAGGGGAAGCACTGATCTCCGAAATGACCATGATCATTATACTTGTGTCATTATATTTGTAGTTTTTTTGTGCAAATGGGGAATTTGCAATTGAAACATTTAAAACAAATTACTTGTTTTTTAATTGTTTTAAGACTTTTGTTTACTTTTCTGCACTGTAGTTGATGAAACTTTCTCCAGTACTGTAAGTATACTTGGAGTTTAAAAAATTGTAATTAATTGATAGAAGCTGAATGATTCATTCAGTATTCCTTGAATTTTTTATTGCTGCCAGCTGTACCTACCAAACTCTGTCTTGAGTGCATCTAACATGACAATACACAAATCGATTTCAGAACTGTTGCATTAACATTTTGGTGATTGTTAATTTTGAATGTCACTTACAATGTTGTCGATGCCAGTCTGCAAATCACATTGTTATCTGTTATACGTGGCGACAAGGCAAACCTTGGAGGATGGCGGAGAAGTACAAAATGAGCATCATAAAGAATATAGGTCCAGAAGCTCCACAAGTTTAAGTTAAAATGGTTGTCAAAAGTTGGTAGAATGTAACATCAGTTCGAGAGCGGGCAACCTTGTTAGCACGCAGAGGCATGTGGAAGTTTGGCAGCAGTTTGACTACTTTTTCACTCAGCACCTTTGCCAGACTGCAGTCATCTCATTACCATATGTCACTAACAATATGTGCCTACAGATGACAAGGCTGTCAGTTGAAAGCTGGTGTTGGTGGGAAGAATCTAGAGGATACAGGCTGTGAAGCAGTCATTGAAATGAAGGTAGCGGTGTGCTCAGCAACAGAGTGGTCCAGTTGTTTTCTGGCCACAGGTTGTCTGTGGCCATTCATGTGGAAAGACAACTTGTTGGTTGTCGTGCTCACATAGAATGCAGCACAGTGGTTGCAGCTTCATTTGTAGATCATACGACTGGTTTTACAGGTAGTGCTACCTCTGATGGGATAGGTGATGTTTGTGACGGGACTAGAGTAGGTGGGATTGGAGGATGTATGGGACAGGTCTTGCATCTTGGTCTATTACAGGGGTTTGAGCCATGAGATAAGGTATTGGGAGCAGGGGTTGTGTAGGGATGGACTAGCATGTTATGTAGGTTCAGTGGGCAGTGGAATACTACAGTGGGAGGGGTGGGAAGGATAGTGGGCAGGACATTACAGGGCACAGTGAGAGGTAATTGAAACCCTGGTGGAGAATGTAATGCAGTTGCTCCAGTACTGGGTGGCACTGAGTCAAGAGGGGAATCATCCTCTGTGGCTGAATGGTGGGGCTTTGGGAGGTGTTGGGTGATGGGAAAGATAAGGCATGGGAGATGCCTTTTTGTACAAGGTTGGAAAGGTAATTACAGTTTTGTAAAGGCCTCAGTAAGACCCTCTGTGTATTTCAAGAGGGATCGCTCGTCACTACAGATGCGATGGCCATGGATGGATAGGCTGTATGGAAGGGACTTCTTAGTAAGGAAAGGGTGGCAGCTGTTGAAGTGGAGCTGTTGCTGGTGGTTGGTGGGCTTGATATGGACAGAGGTACTGATATAGGTGGAGATCAACACTGAGGAAGATGGCTTAATGTGTTTAGCAGGACCAGGTGAAGCGAATGGGGGAGGGTGTCGAGGTTCTGGAGGAATGTGGGTAGGGTGTCCTCACCCTTGATCCAGACCATGAAGATGTCATCATTGAATCTGAACCAGGTAAGGGGTTTGGGATTCTAGGTGTTTAGGAAGGATTCCTCTAGATGGCCAATGAATAGGTTGGCACAAGATGGTACCATACAGGTGCCCATAGCCATACTCCGGATTTGTTTGTAGCTAATGTCTTCAAAGGAGAAGTAATTGTGGATGATGATATAGTTGGCCATAGCGACTAGGAAGGAGGTTGTTGGTTCAGAATCCGCCGGGCGTTGGGAAAGGTAGGGTTCAATAGTGGTAAGGCCGTGGGCATTAGGGATGTTAGTGTAAAGAGAGGTGGCATGATGAGCAGAGCTTTGTGTGTTAAAGGGATAGGAACTGTGAAGAGTCAGTGGAGGAAATGGTTGATACCTTTTATGTTGGAGAGTAGGTTGTGGATAATAGGCTGAAGGTGTTGGTCTATGAGAGCAGAGATTCTGTCAGTGGGGAGCACAGTAAACCTGCCACAATGAGTGTCCTGGGTGATTGTGTTTATGGACTTTAGGAAGCATGTAGAAGGTAGGAGTGCAGGGAACGGTAGGGGGTGAAGAGAGAGAGATGGACTTAAGGAAGAGGTTCTGTGATACACCTTAGTATTTGAGGAGAGACTAGAGATCCTGCTGGATTTCTGGAATGGGGTCACTGTGGCAGGGTTTGTAGGTGGTCCAATCTGATAGCTGGCTCGAGTCCTGCCGGGTAATCCTTGCAGTTCAAAAACACAGTGATGGAACCTTTATCAGCAGGTCAGATTATAAAGTCGGGGTCAGTTTTTAGGTGGTGGACTGTGGATCTTTCTGCAGATGTAATGTTGGTTTGCATGTTGAGGGAGTTGGGAAATTGTGGAGAGACACGGTTCGAGGTTAAGGAATTCTGGAAAGTTGCCAGGGAATGATTTGGGGCAGTGGTGGTGGATGGAGGAGTGAACTGAGTTGAACTGAGTCAGGCAGGGTTCAATATTGGTCTTTGGTTGAGTCTGGTTGGTAGGGTTGGTGGTGAAAAAGTGTTACCACTGAAGGAATGAGGAAAAGGAGAGAAGGTCTTTAATGAGTCCTGCATGACTGACTTTGGGGGTGAGGCAAAAGGTGAGGCCACCCCAAAGGGCCCTATCTGCTAAGGTACTTTACCATGGTGTCAGAAAAAGGTATTTGACATTTCCTACATTATGACTTTGCCACAGTTTCACCATCGCAGAAAATCCGAAAATTGACCCTAACAAATTCCTGTGAAATGCAATAGAAAGTGAAGTATTTTCATGTAAGTCATCACCAAACTCTCACTACAATCTTTAATGTCAGTCTGTTTGTTTGTCAACACACTATAGAGGTGATGCCTCAATAGTTCTGACTGGTGTCCCCTCTAAAAATCACATATAAACCCAACCATAGTATTCTTCTTTATTCAGTTTTATAAAGTGTATAAAACTGATAACATTTTACTTGCAATTCTTACTTGGTCTTTTTACTACATTCATAGTTTATTGAAAGCATCTTGTCATTGCTGTTTCACTTTTCTATATGTTTTATAGTACTGTCATTTGAGAATAAAACTAAAGTCCTTATTCTTAGTTTTTTGTGTACCACATGTAAGTGATAACATGCAATTAAATAAATGGCATGGAAATATTAACTGTTATATATTCAAGTTTGTAGAAAAGAGAATCACTTGCATGAATATCAAGAGCTCAGATGGAAACCCAGTTCTAAGCAAAGAAGGGAAAGTAGAAAGGTGGAAGGAGTATATAGAGGGTCTATACAAGGGCGACATACTTGAGGACAATATTCTAGAAATAGAAGATAATGTAGATGACAACGAAATTGGAGATAGGATACTGCATGAAGAGTTTGACAGAGCACTGAAAGACCTGAGTTGAAACAAGGCCCCGGGAGTAGACAACATTCCATTAGCACTACTGACGGCCTTGGGAGAGCCAGTCCTTACAAAACTCTACCATCTGATGAGCAAGATGTATGAGACAGGCGAAATACCCTCAGACTTCAAGAAGAATATAATAATTCCAATCCCAAAGAAAGCAAGTGTTGACAGATGTGAAAATTACCAAACAATCAGTTTAATAAGTCACAGCTGCAAAATACTAACACGAATTCTTTACAGACGAATGGAAAAACTAGTAGAAGCCGACCTTGGGGAAGATCAGTTTGGATTCCGTAGAAATATTGGAACACGTGAGGCAATACTGACCTTACGACTTATCTTAGAAGCTAGATTAAGGAAAGGCAAACCTACATTTCTAGCATTTGTAGACTTAGAGAAAGCTTTTGACAATGTTGACTGGAATACTCTCTTTCAAATTCTAAAGGTGGCAGGGGTAAAATACAGGGAGCAAAAGGCTATTTACAATTTGTACAGAAACCAGATGGCAGTTATAAGAGTCGAGGGACATGAAAGGGAAGCAGCGGTTGGGAAGGGAGTGAGACAGGGCTGTAGCCTCTCCCCGATGTTATTCAATCTGTATATCGAGTGAGCAGTAAAGGAAACAAAAGAAAAATTTGGAGTAGGTATTAAAATCCATGGAGAAGAAATAAAAACGTTGAGGTTCACCGATGACATTGTAATTCTGTCACAGACTGCAAAGGACTTGGAAGAGCAGTTGAACGGAATGGGCAGTGTCTTGAAAGGAGGATATAAGATGAACATCAACAAAAGCAAAACGAGGATAATGGAATGTAGTCGAATTAAGTCGGGTGATTCTGAGGGAATTAGATTAGGAAATGAGACACTTAAAGTAGTAAAGGAGTTTTGCTATTTGGGGAGCAAAATAACTGATGATGGTCGAAGTAGAGAGGATATAAAATGTAGACTGGCAATGGCAAGGAAAGCGTTTCTGAAGAAGAGAAATTTTTTAACATCGTGTATAGATTTAAGTGTCAGGAAGTCATTTCTGAAAGTATTTGTATGGAGTGTAGCCATGTATGGAAGTGAAACATGGACGATAAATAGTTTGGACAAGAAGAGAATAGAAGCTTTCGTAATGTGGTGCTACAGAAGAACGTTGAAGATTAGGTGGGTAGATCACATAACTAATGAGGAGGTATTGAATAGGATTGGGGAGAAGAGGAGTTTGTGGCACAACTTGACTAGAAGAAGCGATCGGTTGGTAGGACATGTTCTGAGGCATCAAGGGATCACAAATTTAGCATTGGAGGGCAGCGTGGAGGGTAAAAACCGTAGAGGGAGACCAAGAGATAAATACACTAAACAGATTGAGAAGGATGTGGGTTGCAGTAAGTACTGGGAGATGAAGAAGCTTGCACAGGATAGAGTAGCATGGAGAGCTGCATCAAACCAGTCTCAGGACTGAAGACAACATCAACAACAACATATTCATGTTAAATTTAATCTATGGTACAGTTAAGTTTATGGACTAACTGAATGTCTGTTATTTAAATAACATTTCAATAGCCAAAAACAAGCACTAAACGCTACTTGTCCAGCTGTTGTAGACATAGTGGCTTACGTGACTGTTTTTATGTCGAGCTCAGTCCCTCTTTGTTTTCTTGCAGTTACTTCTTATGTAAGAAGTGATAGCAGAAGATATTACTTTATTAAAAGATAACAGGATAGCCGAAGAAGAAAGAAATTGTCTCTGGGAAAAGTAAAAAGAGACATACTGAAACAATTTAACGGGGACAGCTGGTGCTAGTCAATCCACTGAATTCCCAAAGGAGGTGAACTTTCTTGGGGCCTTGAATATTTGTGTATCTATACTGTTCAGTCCTTTATTCTGTCTTGTGTCAGGGCCTACCAAGTATACTGCTTTGAGATGTGATATGTCTTGCACTTTGAATGGTCCTCTGAAACAAGGGAAAAATTTGTCTGCCTCTTTCAGTTTGAGCTATGAAGAAAATCATACACTGATATCAGATCATTTATTTGAAAACTAGGTGTAACAGCTTTTATCATTAAAGGTCTTGGTTCTTTTCTATGCCTGTGTATCCAAATTCTCCTACACCCTCACTTGCAATTTTTCTAAGTCAGACTCTGGTGGTAATGGCCAGGTAAACATTTTCAATAAGGGGCCTCTTGTGAATGCTTTATTCAGAATCTCTACTGGAGCTAATCTCGTTGACATGTGGTAGTTCGTTTAGGATTACCTGATACTCTGGGACCAGTTGTGCCCATGTAGTACGTTTCTTTGAATTTTAGGTTCTACACAATCATCCTAATTCCTTTTGTTGTTCTGCTACATCTTCCTTAGAATGAGTGCTAGTGTTAGTTAACTGTATGATTTACAAATTCCTATAATTGTTCCTGCAAATTAGGTAAAGCCTCACTCTGAGATTTGATCCTTAACCAGTTTTATTTCTTTACAGCAGCCTGACCTACATTACTAATCTTGCCATGTAATTCTTGCAACTGCTCTTTGAATTTGTCTTGAACTAAATTACATAGTTGTCTATTTCATCCTTCAACTCCTTAGGTAACTTCGTCAAAGTGTTTTCCAAAATCATTAACATAATTTCTACTGTATTTGTTAATTCTTCCTTAGTGGACTCTCTAACTTGGTGCTCACATACTTAATTTGCTGCGTCGAGACTTGTAGCCAGTTGGGAGCCTCTGCAGCTGAGCTCCATTAGATTACTGGCATATAATGCAAATATACCCTTTTGTTTTGTTCACCTTCTACTCTCTTAGGTAAATTAGCTCCTCACAAGGTTTACACTAACACTATAACACAGAAAACAGTGTCATACTATCATCACAAAATGTTTTACAGATTTAAATTTTAACAGCTCGCCCTTTCCACTGAACTACATCCTCAGGTTGAATAGCCATACAACAGCTTCTATGATGTGATGCACTGTTGTATTGTACTGCCAGGCGCAACCATTGTATTGAAAGAAATGACTCGAAGACTGCGGTGTGGCATACCATGACACCCCCGCAGAGTTGCTCATCTACTAGTTCGTCACCACTGAAGTCAGGATTCGAAATCTTCTCCTCAAAACCTGCCGAAAGTTGTTTACAGTGTAGTTAAAAAAAGCTTAAATACACCAAGTGTCAGCATTATTTTCGGAACATGTTAATTTGATTTCAGTTGACATATTTGTTCGTCAACATCTGTAGAACTGTGTATTAATTTCAGATTTCATTAGTTGTCAAGAATATATTGGTTCACTTTCTTCGTACTGTTTTGTAAATGGATTCTTTGCAGTATGTCTGTGTACATCCACCTATATCTTATTAGTTTTTTTTCCCTATTGGCAACATAGTAATCCATCAATTGTTAATCTTCAAATCTTGCAAATTTGCACTTCAAGCTTTCTTTATCTTCTTCCTTTCTCACCAGTGCTCCATGTCCTGATCCCTGAAAGCAAAAATGAATTGTTCTTGGCCCTCTTCTTATGTACAGGGCTATTACAAATGATTGAAGCGATTTCATAAATTCACTATAGCTCCATTCATTGACATATGGTCACGACGCACTACAGATACGTAGAAAAACTCATGAAGTTTTGTTCGGCTGAAGCCGCACTTCAGGTTTCTGCCGCCAGAGCGCTCGAGAGCGCAGTGAGACAAAATGGCGACAGGAGCCGAGAAAGCATATGTCGTACTTGAAATGCACTCACATCAGTCAGTCATAACAATGCAACGACACTTCAGGACGAAGTTCAACAAAGATCCACCAACTGCTAACTCCATTCGGCGATGGTTTGCGCAGTTTAAAGCTTCTGGATGCCTCTGTAAGGGGAAATCAACGGGTCGGCCTGCAGTGAGCGAAGAAACGGTTGAACGCGTGCGGGCAAATTTCACGTGTAGCCTGCGGAAGTCGACGAATGAAGCAAGCAGGGAGCTAAACGCACCATAGCCGACGGTTTGGAAAATCTTACGGAAAAAGCTAAAGCAGAAGCCTTACCGTTTACAATTGCTACAAGCCCTGACACCCGATGACAAATTTTCGGCGCGGTTGCAACAGCTCATGGAAGAGGATGCGTTCAGTGCGAAACTTGTTTTCAGTGATGAAGCAACATTTTTTCTTAATGGTGAAGTGAACACACACAATGTGCGAATCTGGGCGGTAGAGAATCCTCACGTATTCGTGCAGCAAATTCACAATTCACCAAAAGTTAATGTGTTTTGTGCAATCTCACAGTTTAAAGTTTACGGCCCCTTTTTCTTCTGCGAAAAAAAACGTTACAGGACACGTGTATCTGGACATGCTGGAAAATTGGCTCATGCCACAACTGGAGACCGACAGCGCCGACTTCATCTTTCAACAGGATGGTGCTCCACTGCACTTCCATCATGATGATCGGCATTTCTTAAACAGGAAATTGGAAAACCGATGGATCGGTCGTGGTGGAGATCATGATCAGCAATTCATGTCATGGCTCCACGCTCTCCCGACTTAACCCCATGCGATTTCTTTCTGTGGGGTTATGTGAAAGATTCAGTGTTTAAACCTCCTCTACCAAGAAACGTGCCAGAACTGCGAGCTCGCATCAACGATGCTTTCGAACTCTTTGATGGGGGACATGCTGTGCCGAGTGTGGGACAAACTTGATTATCGGCTTGATGTCTGCCGAATCACTAAAGGGGCACATATCGAACATTTGTGAATGCCTAAAAAAACTTTTTGGGTTTTTGTATGTGTGTGTGCAAAGCATTATGAAAATATCTCAAATAATAAAGTTATTGTAGAGCTGTGAAATCGCTTCAATCATTTGTAATAACCCTGTATTTCATACAGAGTCAGAACACTCACATTTGATTTTCACCCAAGGTATTGTGTGTTAATTTGCCTGAAATGTAACGTGGTCACTATTAATTATTGTCTTTTTGTGGAGGTCCTGCACAGCAGTATCTCTGCAGAACTGTGTGTAGCACTGGAAAGACTTGAACTCTTCTCCTTTGCAGCTTTTGTTGGTGGGAAGAAAAATGATCTCTACTCTAATTAGGAAATGATATCTAATATTTCTTCATTGACTGTCTTGTATTTGTTTCTAGGGGCATACAGATCATGATTACTTTTTAACTTGGAACAGATACAATATAAATTAAATACAAAATCTGTGTTGAAGGCTTGACAAGAAGTTACCTTTCACTTCAGAGCTTCTTTAGTTTCTTACTGTTTTCATTCTTGGAGAGGGTGTCTGCTCCTTGACAATCAAGGTACGTGCCAAGCTGCGCTGACAAAACATAAAAGGCCCCGCCCACAGCATATGAAGATGTTTACTCGGCATCACGCCTTGCCGTTTACTCGAACCACACACCTGTCCCTTCAACTCTGCACAAACATGAAACAAAAGGACTGCGTACAGTATGTGGTTAGTGACTTATCCTCTACCTAGTACTACTTTACTCTTTCGTCATGATCATCTTTCCTTGTCAGAAATAGGGAGTGGGAAATGTCGTTTACCTACACAGCATGTAACACTAAATTTGCTGTCTGTTATGCAGTGAATGATGCTTTGAAATCTCGAAAGTGGTAGGCCACAGAAAAAGAGCAGTGCAAGCCCTGTTTCCTCTACTGGTAAACATAGATGTATGCTTTCATCTAATACCTATACAAAGGAAGAGCTGTTACAGATTTTCTCAATGCTCCTGATGGTGAATTGCCTGATTGTTCTGATTTGAGCAGACGATGATGATAACTCGGTTCTCAATGAAACTTCCTCACACACACAACATTTGTCGGACAATGAAAGTGACGTGGAACTGGGAAAAGATAATGAGCCGTCCATTATACAATGTATCTATCCTCAATTTCTAGAAGGAAGTGAAGCTGAATATTGGGCGAAAGTGGACTGCAGCATGCTGAGGAACATATGCTTCAAAAGTATGGTAACTTTTGAATATAATGATCCAGGTTCCCTAATAATAGGAAGGCTCTGAAATCTAGTCTTCAGGATTTTCATTGGGGATGGTATTTTAGTATTAATTGTTAATGAATCAAATAGAAATGCCACCCAGTTCTTGGCTACTGCTCAGCCTCCGAGTACAGCAAGAGCTACAACTTGGAACGAAACACTGACAAGATGCTCAAGTTCTTTGGTGTGACTATCTACATGCAGCTAGTTCACTACCCACATATTGCTGTCTATAAGAGCACAAGTGTACTCTACAGGGACAATCTAGTTTCTAGAAATATGTCCTGTAATCAGTTTCAACTGCTGTTGAGGTTCATTCATTTTGAGCACAATGCAACTGCAGACAAAATTGGTTGTGTATTCAAGATCCAAAAACCACTTGATATGCTCCAGAGTACATTTTGCTTACAGTCTGAACCGAGAGAGGCATTAGCAGTGGATGAGTCAATGGTGCTCTTTTGTGGGCGACTTTTATGTAGTCAGTATTTCCCCAGCAAAGCATATAAAAATGGAATCAATGTCTTCAGACTATAACCAAGCTCGCTATACGCTGAGGATGATTGTTTACACAGGAGGACTATACATTTTCAGTAAAAATCTTGCAGGAAAATTACACAGGCAAACAATGGAAAATCTTAATGCCTTATTCTTATGTTTTTCAGGGTGGGAAATCCAACTATGAAACTTAAAAAGCTGTATTACTCACCATTTCTTCACATTTTACAGTTAAATTAATTAAATTAAGTGATTTTTTAAAGAATTTAACAGCTTTTATATAGTTAAAATAATTTAAAAAGGAGTTGTAATGGATGTAGATGATGTTGGTAGCACTGCTGAAAAACATCTGCTGGCCAAAAAAGGTCAATTCTATTTTTGTGTTAACAGATGGTGTTTTGTTTACTGTCAACCTAACCTCACTTTCCCGTTTCTTGTACATGTGCTCAGTACAATGTCTAATCGTGATTGTAAAAACTCTGACAGTTTTTGTTATATTTGTGGTGAATTTGTGAATAAAAAAACACCAAAGAAACATCACAGACTTTATGAAAAGGTTTATCTATCATACTTTGGATCTAAACTTGGTGATCAAGATAAATCTTGGGCGCCGCATAGGTTTGTTATGTGTATGTTGAAAACCTGAGAAAATAGTCCAAAAAGGAGAAAAAAGCATTTACATTTGCTGTTCCTGCGATATGGAGGGAGCCAAGAAATCAGTCCAATGATTGCTACTTTTGCAGTGTTGATATTACTGGTCATAATTCAAAAAAACTTGAAGGTAATAAGCTACCCTATCCTTCCGTTGGCCATCCGACCAGTAGGGCATGGTGTAGATTTGCTGGTTCCTGAACCACCAGATGATTTAAATTCTATTCAAACAGAAGATGTACAATGTGATTTAGATGAACCAGATGAGGATGAATTCCATTGTAATACAGAAAGTCTAGAGCCCAAATTGTTTATTGAGACCAAGCTTAACGATTTGGTTAGGGATCTGGACTTAACAAAAGGAAAAAGATGAATTACTTGGCGCTAGATTAAAAGAAAAGAACTTATTGATATACATTTATAGACAGAGAGAACAGCAATTTTTCAAATTGATTTAGTGTACTGCTCAGACATACCCAGTCTGATGAATGAGTTTGGTATTGAATACAAAAAGGAAGACTGGAGGCTGTTTATTGATTCATCCAAAACTAGTTTAAAGGCTGATTTATTACGCAATGGTGACGTATGAATCTATACCAGATCCAGAAAACGTACTCCTACTATTTCTACATACACTCCTGGAAATTGAAATAAGAACACCGTGAATTCATTGTCCCAGGAAGGGGAAACTTTATTGACACATTCCTGGGGTCAGATACATCACATGATCACACTGACAGAACCACAGGCACATAGACACAGGCAACAGAGCATGCACAATGTCGGCACTAGTACAGTGTATATCCACCTTTCGCAGCAATGCAGGCTGCTATTCTCCCATGGAGATGATCGTAGAGATGCTGGATGTAGTCCTGTGGAACGGCTTGCCATGCCATTTCCACCTGGCGCCTTAGTTGGACCAGCGTTCGTGCTGGACGTGCAGACCGCGTGAGACGACGCTTCATCCAGTCCCAAACATGCTCAATGGGGGACAGATCCGGAGATCTTGCTGGCCAGGGTAGTTGACTTACACCTTCTAGAGCACGATGGGTGGCACGGGATACATGCGGATGTGCAGTGTCCTGTTGGAACAGCAAGTTCCCTTGCCGGTCTAGGAATGGTAGAACAATGGGTTCGATGACGGTTTGGATGTACCGTGCACTATTCAGTGTCCCCTCGACGATCACCAGTGGTGTACGGCCAGTGTAGGAGATCGCTCCCCACACCATGATGCCGGGTGTTGGCCCTGTGTGCCTCGGTCGTATGCAGTCCTGATTGTGGCGCTCACCTGCACGGCGCCAAACACGCATACGACCATCATTGGCACCAAGGCAGAAGCGACTCTCATCGCTGAAGACGACACGTCTCCATTCGTCCCTCCATTCACGCCTGTCGCGACACCACTGGAGGCGGGCTGCACGATGTTGGGGCGTGAGCGGAAGACGGCCTAATGGTGTGCGGGACCGTAGCCCAGCTTCATGGAGACGGTTGCGAATGGTCCTCGCCGATACCCCAGGAGCAACAGTGTCCCTAATTTGCTGGGAAGTGGCGGTGCGGTCCCCTACGGCACTGCGTAGGATCCTACGGTCTTGGCGTGCATCCGTGCGTCGCTGCGGTCCGGTCCCAGGTCGACGGGCACGTGCACCTTCCGCCGACCACTCGCGACAACATCGATGTACTGTGGAGACCTCACGCCCCACGTGTTGAGCAATTCGGCGGTACGTCCACCCGGCCTCCCGCATGCCCACTATACGCCCTCGCTCAAAGTCCGTCAACTGCACATACGGTTCACGTCCACGCTGTCGCGGCATGCTACCAGTGTTAAAGACTGCGATGGAGCTCCGTATGCCACGGCAAACTGGCTGACACTGACGGCGGCGGTGCACAAATGCTGCGCAGCTAGCGCCATTCGACGGCCAACACCGCGGTTCCTGGTGTGTCCGCTGTGCCGTGCATATGATCATTGCTTGTACAGCCCTCTCGCAGTGTCCGGAGCAAGTATGGTGGGTCTGACACACCGGTGTCAATGTGTTCTTTTTTCCATTTCCAGGAGTGTATAAAGTTAGGCCTAATGAGACAGTTTGTAAAGGATTTGCCTGAAGATGGACCATGTTTTAAGTATCTCTTCCAAAAGTTTCCACACCTTTCAGTAGCTAAACTAATAGAAGGCGTCTTCGTTGGACCTGACATTAGAAAATTGATGTTTGATGTTAACTTTGAATCCACAATGACCTTAAATGAGAAAGAAGCTTGAGTATCATTCAAGCAAGTCATTACAAAGTTCTTAGGACATGAAAAAGTCCCAGAATATGTTTCTATTATAGCTACAATGTTAAAGAAGTTTAAAACTTTAGGATGTTTAATGAGCCTGAAAGTTCACTTTTTAGTGAACTTGACTACTTCCCAGACAATATGGAAGATGTTAGTGAGGAGCAAGGAGAGCATTTTCACCAGGACATTAAAGTGATGGAAAAACACTACCAAGGCTGCTGGAACACCAACATGATGGGGGCTACTGTTGGTCACTTCACAGCGAAGTTCAGCAAGTGATTCATGGTAGAAGAAACTACAGAAGAACCTTCAAAGAAAAAAAAGAGAAAGAATATACAAACCAATTCCAGCTGACAAGTGAAACCTGTATTTACACTTATCATTTTTTTAAGTAGCTTACTGTAAATACAAACCATGCTTGTGTTGTAACAAAACGTTTCATTATTTTCCCCATTTACTGTATACTATAGGATTTTTGTACTATATAATAAAAAGCATATTGCTTGAAAACTGTGGGTAATACAAAAAACTAAGGCTACATTTGGATTCAGCTCGTAAAAATCTAAATATCAGCTATCAAAGTCTAAAAAAAAAAAATTCAAAAAAAACTTTTCATTGGCCTGTGCTATTTTTGGACTTAATGGAAAAATGTATAGGCAAGGGGCGCACTGTTGTCCCTGACAGTTATTACATAAGCTTGTCATTAGCTCGCCATATGCTGAATAGAAATACCAACATTGTAGGGACCTTGCAAAAAATCAGAAAGCATTTGCCCCGTGTCACCACAAAGTCACAAATGGGAAAAGGTGAAGTAATTGGGAGTCTAATGGATAGCAGTAACAACATGGCAGGGCAAAAGAGATGTAGCATATCTCGCTACTAAGCATGGCATTGAAATGCGAACCAGTGGGAGGAAAAGCAGAAAACAGGCAAGGAAATATTTGAATCCACAGCCATTTTAATTATAATGCTGCAAAGCGAGGAATCGATGTTTCAGACCAGTTGTCAAGTTTTTTGCCATTGAGGAAAACAGTAAGATGGTACCACAAATTTAGCAGTTCAAATTATGTTCAATACGACAGTATTTTCTTTCTTTTTTTTTTTTTTTTTTCCAGAATGTTGACCGAGATAAACATTTCTGTCAAGAATTTTAGGAAGGGAAATGATCATGAGCCTCTTGGACACCATTATCAATATGCTGACTCCCAACTGACTTTCTAAGAGTGTCAAGAACCATACCCCAGGAGGAACCATGTAGGAGTACAAGTGAAACAGAAAAATCCAGAAGTAGTACGGAAATTGCTACTTGAAGATTTCAACAGAGAAAGGGAGGAATGAAGTACAAAAGCTTTAACAAATATAACAACAATCTGTAAAGAAAGTAATTCATTTGTCAGCATTTCTTGTTTTTAAAAAACTCAATTTCTAAGAAAAACACTTGTTCCTTTTTGTATATTACCGATACTTGCAGTATATTGTTTGTTACATACATTTAATAAATAGCTTTCAAATGGGCACTTTTCAGATAATTTACACCCTTATTCTTTATCAAGACATATAAGAAAGCGAGGTAGCCGGCATCCTCGTGGCCCTTAACGACAACCTCTTTGAAGGTAGTTCCACTCAGAGTCATGAGGACACCAACTATCTCAACAATTTAAACTCTCTTTTGAATGTTTGGAGCAGGTGCTGCGTAAGGCTGAGCCAGTGGACCAGGGCATTGTAGATTGGATAGGCTGCAGAGTACCCTATTCAGCTAGTTTGGAAGGATGTTCAACAATGCAGGAAAAGATAGATTGCTGTACACCATAAAGATGAGACGTTAAGTTACATACAAGCACAATTAAAAGACCTGTACTCAAAACTTTGGTCACAGCCTTCACCATAAAAAGAAAAACACACATCATCCATTCAGAAGCAAGCACACGTCACTGATGTCCGAGCTGTGAAGTTTGTGGTCATGTGTGCATGAGGGATGCTTGATTGTGTGTATGAATGGTGTGTGTTTCTCTTTTTCTTATGAAGGCTGTGGTTAACAGCTTTGTGTGTCTTTTGAATTGTCCTGGTCTGCAACTTAGTGTGCCATCTTTACGTTAAGTAGCAATCTGACTTTTCCTACACTGTTGATATTCCTACTTGGAAGGATGTTTCTCATTTCAGAGTATTAATAAAGGTAGTCAAAGGCCTGGTGAAGGATCTTGTTGGGTCAACTCTGAAGAAAGGCATTGTCTGGAAATCCAGCAATGTTTTCAGCCTCGTGTGTGCGCCTGTGGACAACTCAATCTTTACCCCTTCCATTATTTGTATTTAACCTAGGAATGCCTTTCTTAGCCACATCTGAATCCCCTACTTACCACATCGTATGTTTATTTGGAAAACCTCTTTTCCTCCATGGTACACAAAAAACTGTTGACATATTAGGCCAATGCCTCTGCCATCTGCTAGATTACATCACAACCATCAAACAGAATTTGTTTACAGTGTCGTTTCTCACATTGTAAGTGTTAGGTGTTGCGAAATGGTATATTGCCTTATTCTCCAAAATATGTAGAACACATTCAGAGGGTTCCACAGCAAGATGATTTGTAATAACTATTCCATGAATTTTGAAGACTTACCAGTTCATTAAGAACAGGAACACTGTGATACAACTAGACTTGCTGTGTTGATTAGTATTTTTTCCTTGTGCAGTTCCATATTTTGTCACTAAACAACTGTCAATATACACTGGGAGCGTGTTAAAGAGAGTGATTGTAACATTAATAACAAGGACATGCTAGGCCAATATAATCAGCCACAAAAGTTCACACACGGGAGCCTAAATAGAAGTTTCACTGGAGTGTAGCGCCAGTTGCTACCTTTCTACTTATACTCCTGTGTTGTTGACAACAGCCACAGTTACTTCCTACAATGTTGATAGAAATGAATATGCTCCACTATACTATATGATGACTAAGGAAATTAATCTACATATCTTACAGTAAGTGGAAAAGCTACATCTTTGATCTCATTCAGACATTTAGTGAAACAGTCCATGAAAACAGTTTCACTGAGAGAGCACTGCTAAAATATCACATATGAACTTTTGGTGTGCTGACCAACAAAAGCAGCCAGTTTAACATCACTGGAAAAAGTCATCGTAATGAGGTTCACATGATGTACAACTGGCACATCAGGAGAAATCAGCTTTCAACATGACATCATTGCTGCCAATTATTAAAGATTGTCTGCAGTTGTGGCTTTATCACTTTAATTATGGAGTTAGGGGAAGTTAGTAAAAAATTTCAGAAATAGACATCTTACAATTTTATATTAACAGAATTGAAAAAGGTACTGTTTGCATTTTACTATTCACTTGCTAATAAAATGTTTTAAATGATTAATGGAAAATCTCATATAAGATGTGAAACAAATACTAACAAAGAGATAGAGGGGCTGGCCAGTACATACCTCAGCTCAGTACAGTCGATAGATACACATAAAACAGAACTGAAAATTTACATTCCTAGCTTTCGGAACTTTGTTCCTTCATCAGGGAGGAGAGAGGGGAAAGAAGGGAAGAAGGGAAAGTGGATTCAGTTACTCACAACCCAGGTTATGAAGCAACAGGGAAAGGTAAACAGGGAGGGTAGCAAGGATGGAGGCATGGTTGTCAGAGGGAAGCCAAAGATATTCTACTGTAAGTACTGTGCCAGCTTCAAACCAAAGAGGATGCATACAGAAGTAAAGCGGTATATAGTATAAAGATAAACACAACTATGTAGGATGAAAAGATGCGTGAATGGCTAAAGAGGAAAGGGAAAGAGGAGAAGACTGAAGAGTGAATGGGAGTGAGGTTGTTTAACGTAGGTTCAGTCCAGGGGGATGGCGGGATGAAAGGATGTGTTGGAGTGCAAGTTCCCATCTCCGCAGTTCAGAGGGACTGGTGTTGGGTGGGAGAAGCCAAATGGCACATACGGTGTAGCAGGTTCCTAGGTCCCTAGAATTATGCTGGAGGGCATGCTCCGCTACTGGGTATTGGGCATCTCCTAGGCGGACAGTTCGTCTGTGTCCGTTCATGCGCTCAGCCAGTTTGGTTGTTGTCATGCCGATGTAAAAGGCTGTGCAGTGCAGGCATGTCAGTTGATAAATGACATGTGTAGTTTCACACGTAGCCCTGCCTAGAATTGTGTATGTTTTACCAGTAGCGGGGCTGGAGTAGGTGGTTGTGGGGGGATGCATGGGGCAGGTTTTGCAGCGGGGTCGGTTACAGGGGTAGGAACCGCTGGGTAGAGAAGGTAGTTTGGGAATATTGTAGGGTTTAACAAGGATGTTACGGAGGTTAGGGGGGCGACGAAAGCAACTCTGGGTGGTGTGGGGAGAATTTTGTCAAGGGATGATCTCATTTCAGGGGTTGACTTGAGAAAGTCATATCCCTGGCGGAGTAATTTGTTGATGTTTTCGAGGCCAGGATAATATTGGGTGACAAGGGGGATGCTTCTGTGTGGTCTGGGGGTAGGAACATTGTTGTTGGACGGGGAGGAATGTATTGCTCGGGAAATCTGTTTGTGGACAAGGTCTGCAGGATAGTTGCGGGAGAGGAAAGCACTGGTCAGGTTATTGGTGTAGTTGTTGAGGGATTCGTCACTGGAGCAGATACGTTTGCCACGAATACCTAGGCTGTAGGGAAGGGAGCGTTTGATGTGGAAAGGATGGCAGCTATCAAAGTGAAGGTACTGTTGTTTGTTTGTGGGTTTGATATGGACAGAGGTGTGGATGTGAGCTTCAACAAGATGAAGGTCAACATCCAGGAAGGTGGCTTGGGTTTTGGAGAAGGACCAGGTGAAATTCAGATTCGAAAAGGAGTTGAGGTTATGGAGAAAATTAAGGAGTGTTTCTTCACCATGAGTCCAGACCACAAAGATGTCATCTATAAACCTATACCAGGCCAGGGGAAGCAGCTGTTGGGTCTTCAGGAAAGCCTCCTCCATGCGGCCCATGAAGAGGTTGGCATAGGAGGGAGCCATCCTGGTTCCCATGGCCGTTCCCCTGATTTGTTTGTAGGTCTGGCCTTCAAAAGTGAAGTAATTATGGGTGAGGATGAAGTGTTATAAGGAACGAGGTTTTTGGAAGATCTTCGGGTGGGCGTTGGGAGAGGTAGTGCTCAAGGGCAGAGAGACCATGGGTATGTGGCATGTTTGTGTAAAGGGATGTAGCATCTATGGTGACAAGAAAGGTTTCAGGTGGGAGAGGAGTGGGAATGGATTTGAGGCGTTCTAGGAAGTGGTTTGTGTCTTTGATGTAGGATGGGAGTCTGCGGGTGATAGGTTGTAGGTGCTGGTCTACCAGAGCTGAGATACGTTCGGTTGGGGATTTGGAGCCTGCTAAAATGGGACGGCCAGGATGGTTCTCTTTGTGGATTTTGGGTAATAGGTAGAAGGTAGGGGTACGTGGCTCAGGTGGAGTGAGTAAGTCTATGGAAGCCGTTGTGAGGCCTTGTGAGGGACCTTGGATTTTTAGGATTTTTTGCAGCTCAGTCTGGATGGAGGGAATGGGATCCTGGGTAACAGCTTTGTAGGTTGAGGTGTCAGAGAGTTGACGCAGTCCTTCTGCCACATACTCCACACGGTCAAGTACGACAGTTGTGGAGCCTTTATCCGCCGGGAGGATGACAATAGAGCGGTCTATTTTCAGCTCCTTAATGGCATGGGATTCAGCTGGGGTGATGTTGGGGGTTGTCGGGATGTTCTTCAAGAAGGACTGGGAGGCAACACTGGATGTGAGGAATTCCTGAAATGTCTGCAAGGGATGGTTTTGGGGGAGGGGAGGAGGATCCCTTTGAGAAGGCAGTCGGAACTGTTCTAGACAGGGTTCAACACTGGGTCTAGTACTTGGGGGCTGTGTTTGGGTAGTGAAGTGATATTTCCAGTTGAGGTTCCGGGTGAATGAGAGGAGATCTTTAACCAGAGCAGTGTGGTTGAATTTAGGTGTGGGGCTAAAGGTTAAGCCTTTTGATAGAACAGATGTCTCTGGAGGAGAGAGGGATCTGGATGAGAGGTTTAGGACTGAATTGGGACTGGTGATATGTGGCATTTGACTGTGGTTATAGTTGAGATTTGGTCTGTGTGGGGTATGTGCTGGGATGGGGAGATTGAGTAGGGTGGCTAGGCTGGGTTTGTTGGCTATGAGGGGGGTTTGTTGAAGGTTCTGTTGTGGTTGGTGTTTGTGAGGGATAGGGAGAGGGACCCCACTTCTTAGGTGTTGCACTAGCACTGTGGATAGTTTTTTCAGGTGGTGTGTGGCATGGAACTCAAGTTTGCAGCTGGCTTCTAGGATGATGTTCCTCAGTGTGTTCTCCAAGCAAGGGTTTGAGAGGTGGAGGACTTTGAAGAGAGATAGGAGCTGTTGGGAGTGGTGGTTACATGAAGTAGTGTAGAGATTCAGGACAAGTTGGGTAAGGGCTAAGGATTGAAGGTTCTGGAAGTCCAGGAGAGACTGGTGGAAGGAGGAATTGCACCCGGAGATGGGAACTTTTAAGGTAAGCCCTTTAGGGGTAATTCCAAAGGTTAAGCAGGACTGGAGGAAAAGTATGTGGGATTGCAGTTTGGCTACGGTGAATGCATGTTTCCGGAATGAATGTAAATAATAATAATCTCTTTGTTAGTATTTGTTTCACATCTTATATGAGATTTTCCATTAATCATTTAGATCACCTATATGGTCCACATCCTTCATTGTTTTGTCCCTTTTGTTAGCTATCACTTACGTCTGTCATCTTAACACTTTCTCTTCTTCAGTGTTTTATATATACAAAAATAAATATTTTCGTCACCAACTGTGCTAGTTTCATCTTCCTCCTATTATCTTGTTCCGTTTATAGTCCTCTTCTCTTTTTATTTATTTATTTATTCAACATTCCATAGTTTTAACGTTCGTTATTCGCTGTTTCCCAGCCAACAATCACTGCCAACAATCTCTTCCACACCTACCAGTATCATCCATTTCCGTCGATTTCTTGTTGCTGGCGATATTTTTGTGCCATTGGCTATCTTTCTCTGCCACATTAAGAATTTTTTGGGACATTTCTGCCCCACCCGCGATCTTTTTTGCGGCACGCGCGATCTTTTTTGCGGCACGCGCGATCTTTTTTGAGGCACGCGCGATCGCTTTTGCGGCACGCGCGATCGCTTTTGCGGCACGCGCGATCTTTTTTCGCCACTCGCTATCTCTGTTTTTGAGCTACGTGTGTTCTTTTTCCCCTGATCTGGACATACTTGCTTGGTCTGGTCAACTTTTTCCGTATTTTTCTTATTTAGTGGTCTTCCTTTGGTACTGAACATTACCAACACAATTTCTTTCCTTCTCGTCCTTCCCTCCGTGTTTTACTCCTTCTTATGATTACTATCTCAACTTTAGTTAATTTCCCTACCCACCAGTTACCCACTATGTACCCTAATCCTATACCACATTATTTACATTCATTCCGGAAACATGCATTCACCGTAGCCAAACTGCAATCCCACATACTTTTCCTCCAGTCCTGCTTAACCTTTGGAATTACCCCTAAAGGGCTTACCTTAAAAGTTCCCATCTCCAGGTGCAATTCCTCCTTCCACCAGTCTCTCCTGGACTTCCAGAACCTTCAATCCTTAGCCCTTACCCAACTTGTCCTGAATCTCTACACTACTTCATGTAACCACTACTCCCAACAGCTCCTATCTCTCTTCAAAGTCCTCCACCTCTCAAACCCTTGCTTGGAGAACACACTGAGGAACATCATCCTAGAAGCCAGCTGCAAACTTGAGTTCCATGCCACACACCACCTGAAAAAACTATCCACAGTGCTAGTGCAACACCTAAGAAGTGGGGTCCCTCTCCCTATCCCTCACAAACACCAACCACAACAGAACCTTCAACAAACCCCCCTCATAGCCAACAAACCCAGCCTAGCCACCCTACTCAATCTCCCCATCCCAGCACATACCCCACACAGACCAAATCTCAACTATAACCACAGTCAAATGCCACATATCACCAGTCCCAATTCAGTCCTAAACCTCTCATCCAGATCCCTCTCTCCTCCAGAGACATCTGTTCTATCAAAAGGCTTAACCTTTAGCCCCACACCTAAATTCAACCACACTGCTCTGGTTAAAGATCTCCTCTCATTCACCCAGAACCTCAACTGGAAATATCACTTCACTACCCAAACACAGCCCCCAAGTACTAGACCCAGTGTTGAACCCTGTCTAGAACAGTTCCGACTGCCTTCTCAAAGGGATCCTCCTCCCCTCCCCCAAAACCATCCCTTGCAGACATTTCAGGAATTCCTCACATCCAGTGTTGCCTCCCAGTCCTTCTTGAAGAACATCCCGACAACCCCCAACATCACCCCAGCTGAATCCCATGCCATTAAGGAGCTGAAAATAGACCGCTCTATTGTCATCCTCCCGGCGGATAAAGGCTCCACAACTGTCGTACTTGACCGTGTGGAGTATGTGGCAGAAGGACTGCGTCAACTCTCTGACACCTCAACCTACAAAGCTGTTACCCAGGATCCCATTCCCTCCATCCAGACTGAGCTGCAAAAAATCCTAAAAATCCAAGGTCCCTCACAAGGCCTCACAACGGCTTCCATAGACTTACTCACTCCACCTGAGCCACGTACCCCTACCTTCTACCTATTACCCAAAATCCACAAAGAGAACCATCCTGGCCGTCCCATTTTAGCAGGCTCCAAATCCCCAACCGAACGTATCTCAGCTCTGGTAGACCAGCACCTACAACCTATCACCCGCAGACTCCCATCCTACATCAAAGACACAAACCACTTCCTAGAACGCCTCAAATCCATTCCCATTCCTCTCCCACCTGAAACCTTTCTTGTCACCATAGATGCTACATCCCTTTACACAAACATGCCACATACCCATGGTCTCTCTGCCCTTGAGCACTACCTCTCCCAACGCCCACCCGAAGATCTTCCAAAAACCTCGTTCCTTATAACACTTCATCCTCACCCATAATTACTTCACTTTTGAAGGCCAGACCTACAAACAAATCAGGGGAACGGCCATGGGAACCAGGATGGCTCCCTCCTATGCCAACCTCTTCATGGGCCGCATGGAGGAGGCTTTCCTGAAGACCCAACAGCTGCTTCCCCTGGCCTGGTATAGGTTTATAGATGACATCTTTGTGGTCTGGACTCATGGTGAAGAAACACTCCTTAATTTCCTCCATAACCTCAACTCCTTTTCGAATCTGAATTTCACCTGGTCCTTCTCCAAAACCCAAGCCACCTTCCTGGATGTTGACCTTCATCTTGTTGAAGCTCACATCCACACCTCTGTCCATATCAAACCCACAAACAAACAACAGTACCTTCACTTTGATAGCTGCCATCCTTTCCACATCAAACGCTCCCTTCCCTACAGCCTAGGTATTCGTGGCAAACGTATCTGCTCCAGTGACGAATCCCTCAACAACTACACCAATAACCTGACCAGTGCTTTCCTCTCCCGCAACTATCCTGCAGACCTTGTCCACAAATAGATTTCCCGAGCAATACATTCCTCCCCGTCCAACAACAATGTTCCTACCCCCAGACCACACAGAAGCATCCCCCTTGTCACCCAATATTATCCTGGCCTCGAAAACATCAACAAATTACTCCGCCAGGGATATGACTTTCTCAAGTCAACCCCTGAAATGAGATCATCCCTTGACAAAATTCTCCCCACACCACCCAGAGTTGCTTTCGTCGCTCCCCTAACCTCCGTAACATCCTTGTTAAACCCTACAATATTCCCAGACTACCTTCTCTACCCAGCGGTTCCTACCCCTGTAACCGACCCCGCTGCAAAACCTGCCCCATGCATCCCCCCACAACCACCTGCTCCAGCCCCGCTACTGGTAAAACATACACAATTCAAGGCAGGGCTACGTGTGAAACTACAAATGTCGTTTATCAACTGACATGCCTGCACTGCACAGCCTTTTACATCGGCATGACAACAACCAAACTGGCTGAGCGCATGAACGGACACAGACGAACTGTCCGCCTAGGAGATGCCCAATACCCAGTAGCGGAGCATGCCCTCCAGCATAATTCTAGGGACCTAGGAACCTGCTACACCGTATGTGCCATTTGGCTTCTCCCACCCAACACCAGTCCCTCTGAACTGCGGAGATGGGAACTTGCACTCCAACACATCCTTTCATCCCGCCATCCCCCTGGACTGAACCTACGTTAAACAACCTCGCTCCCATTCACTCTTCAGTCTTCTCCTCTTTCCCTTTCCTCTTTAGCCATTCATGCATCTTTTCATCCTACATAGTTGTGTTTATCTTTATACTATATACCTCTTTACTTCTGTATGCATCCTCTTTGGTTTGAAGCTGGCACAGTACTTACAGTAGAATATCTTTGACTTCCCTCTGACAACCATGCCTCCATCCTTGCTACCCTCCCTGTTTACCTTTCCCTGTTGCTTCATAACCTGGGTTGTGAGTAACTGAATCCACTTTCCCTTCTTCCTTTTTTTCCCCTCTCTCCTCCCTGATGAAGGAACAAAGTTCCGAAAGCTAGGAATGTAAATTTTTCAGTTCTGTTTTATGTGTATCTATCGACTGTACTGAGCTGAGGTAAGTACTGGCCAGCCCCTCTATCTCTTTGTTAATAAAATGTTTTCTACATTGCAATGATTTTCTGAACATGCAGTAAACCTGTTTACAAATGATTTTGTCACCAAGGCTTATTAGAGGCATCTTCCTACTCAGGTTGAAACATGTTCTGCAATATTCTTCACGGCTAGTAAGAACTACTCGAAGATGGCTTCCTTATTTCAGTCAAACTTGATTGGTTTCATACTTCATGTAGAGCAGTGGCTCTTGTTATGCAGTCTGATTAGACCTTGCTAAGGGACTACAAGATTTAAAGGAAGAACAATGTGGCACTGATAGAGCAGAGTGGCTTGGTTTATAAGTGACGCAACATTCTTTACTCATTACACACAGCTGTAAGTGCATGTTTCCTTTGGTATAATAAAGAGTGTATCTGGTTAAGCCAGGTTGTCACAGATTTTATTGAAGAGTCATCCTCTCCCTGCTGCTATAACTATTAATTTTTTGTGTCCCTTGAAACGTTAATGCGACCACTAGAGCAACACACACTTTAGGTGGGAATTCAAAACACCCAAATGGGAATCTGTGTCAGTGCTCATCATTAGCTCTTTCTACTGGAATTTGAAAGCAGTTATTTCATTAACTACTTCAGTTGGGAAATATCAGTGTATGCCTGGAAATTACCTTAACCATTAGACATTCTCAAACGGAAATGACACCAGGAAGGTGTCGGGGATCATTCAACTTATTTGACGTTCTTTTCTCTGTAACTTATCTCTAATTGTGTGTCATTGGATGGTGACTTGGGCTTAAGTTCTAAATTTTAAAGTATGTAGATGTATAACTCTGATATTAGTGTTGCATTTTTATAGAACGAATTTGGTAGAACATAGTATTTTCTTAAAGCATGGGTGTAAGTAGTGAAATGAACTTTCATTAAAAGGAACAAATTTTTGGGTTAAATTATTTGTTCTCCTGTCTTGCTAGGTTTAAAGATCTCAAACTTTCGATGCATCATCCTCCACCAGTGCCATAAACTATATTATTGAAAGAACCTTAGTGCCTTCCCAGTTTTTGCCATTCGCCATCAGAAAAAGAGAAAAGTGAAGGGGAAGAGCAACTACTAGTTTTCTACAACTCATACATACTCACAAGCCACCATACAGTGCATGGTGGTGGGTACTGTGTACCAGTACTAGTCATTTTCTTTCCCGTTCTGCTCACAAATAGAGCGAGAGGAAAATGACTGTCTATATGCCTCCGTACAAGCCTTAATCTCTCTAATCTTATCTTCATCTTATTATAAACAATATGTAGCAGATTTTTGTGCCCAATATAACAGAAATATCAGTACAGCAGTATCTTTATAGCACTTGGAGATAAATGTTAATAACTAAAGTTGCTTTTGACAATTCAGGATTGTATGTTAGGAGATGCTTATGTAGATTTGAGGATATTTATGGTATTCTGTTAGTTTCAGCAAATTACAGATGATGATGAAAAACTACTTAAGGTCAAGTATAGGTGAAACAGGTTGTCAAATTCAGCCCTCTTGTCAACAGAATATGACACATATGCTAAATATGACTTCAATGACATTATCAATGAGTTTGCTGCATCCAAAGCAAGTAAATGGAAAGTAAAATTAGAACAGCACAATTCTTGGAAAAGAGTGTTCACAACACACAATTATGTCACTGTCTTTAGTTACTTCCAATTAATGATTCATGCACCATTAATAATTTAATAGGAACAAATAAAATTGTTCTTTTTTAATTCGTCCTGATACAATCAATGTGCAGTAACTAGCATAAACAGTAAGAAATAAATTTTGTTTCAATTTCGGTACTTTTCTAAGGTGGTACAATTTGTAATTTAATTACTACAGTGATAATTCAATTTTTTCTGTACTATATTCTTCATCTATGCAGATGATTGAAGTAATATTTTCCAATAACACTTCATTTTTACTAAACCTATCTTACAAATTATAAAATTTCCTATATCTGTGTAGAAGAAAATTGCAGAATGGCAGATTTGCTTGAGGGGTAGGCGCAGTTTTGGCAGTTACACAGGCATAGGATCTCTTCAGTATGGTTCTGGCTATGGGTCCAAGCTGGTTGGCTCCAAACATTGTGGTGAAGTAGACCTGTGCACAGGTGGGCAAGATGATGAGTGAGACAGTAGGGCTCACTGGGGTGCAGCGAGAGGGGGGTATGGGTGAGCTGGTCCATCCAGCAGACCTGCCTGGTGTACCCCAAGCTATGCTACGGTGAAGGGTGAGATGGAGGCAGGACAACAGTGTGGTCATGTCACACTGACTGCAGTTTTTGGATCTGGGGGTGTGGAGGGAGTACAGGCCTTCTGCCGCTGGCCCTCAGCATTGGGTGGTGAAAGGAAAGCTGTAACACACAATTTCTGGTGGGGCCGGGCCCCTGTGGCCCCTAAGAATGAGCTGCCCATGCGTACAAGGCTACATTCCAATCAAATACCTTCATAAAAAACTTCCTACCACTTAAATTTATATTAGGTGTAAACAAATTCTCATTTTCAGAACAGAGATGAATGAAAGACCATTCATCTTTCAGATTCTTACTCTGACATCAGCTGCTGCTCTTCCATCTTCAGTAACTATACTCCTTAGCTACATGAACTTATTTATCTTTTCAACTTTAGTGTTACATGTCATTTAGGCAAATGATATTTCTTACTTCCTATTCGTGACAAGGAAAGATGGTCATGACAAAATAATGAAGTAGGATTAGGTAGGAAATAAGTCACAAAACATGTAGCACGTGCGGTCATTTTGTTTCACAATAGTGGAGAGGTGTATGTCTTGAGTAATCAGTGAGATGCGATGACGAGTAACTGTCTTCACCTGTTGTGGGTGGGCCTTTTATGTTTCCATGTCATGACGTGACAGTATCTTGACTGTCAAGGAGCAGATACTGTCTCCAAGAATGAAAATAGCAGTGAACAAAAGAAGCTCTAAAATGGAAGATCATTTCTTGTTGAGTCTTCGTGGCAGATGTTATATTTAATTTATATTGTATCTACTCCAAGTTAAAAAGTAATCGTGATCTATATACCCATTGAAACAAATATAAGACAGTCAATGAAGAAATGTTGACATCATTATACATATTGTTTTTTCTCCTACCTAAGACCTATTCAAAAATGCCAGACCGAGACTCAAACTCGGGACCTTTGCCTTTCGCGGGCAAATGCTCTACTGCTGGAATTAAAGCTGTGAGGACAGGTCATGAGTCATGCTTGGGTAGCTCAGTTGGTAGAGCACTTGCCCGTGAAAGGCAAAGGTCCCGAGTTCGAGTCTCGGTCCGGCACACAGTTTTAATCTGCCAGGAAGTTTCATATCAATGCACACTCCACTATAGAGCGAAAATTTCATTCTAGATACATAACACAACATTGACATTGATGCTCCCAGCACATAGCGCAGGTACTCAGGGTAATGGAACACATCCACATGCTGATGTTGACAGAGAACAAATGTAAACATAAGTAGAATACACACCCGTCTTTCCGTCAACCATCATCGGTTGAAGAGTTATGTGAGAAGAATGTACACCAACGAAGAGAAGGTAGAAATGATACTCATCTATGAGGAATGCAAGTCAGCAGAACAGTAATTACGATACTGTTTCCTTATGTACAGGTACATTTAGCACAGTAGTTTAGTCCTTTCAAATACTGTTGTGTAGCGTAAGCATACAGTAAAGGCTGTCCTTCGTACAAACTGCATCAACATAACGTTTCTTTTATTGTTGTTGTTGTTGTTGTTGAAGGTAGGCGAAATGTTACACAGGCAACGGAACTGTACAGAGGGCGATATCCTAACAAGAACCCACCTTCCTGGTGGATGTTTTATCGTCTTGTTGCAATGCTTCAGGAAACGAGAAGTTTTAACCCACGACAACGCAATTGTCGTTGCACTCGCACAGACGAAGCTGCCGAAGTTACTGATCTTGCTTCCGTTGCTATGAATCCGCATGTGAGCGCACGACAGCTTGAACAAGAGATTGGCATTCCTAAAACCAGTGTACATCATATTTTTACACTTCACTGGTTCCTTCCTTACCACGTACACCTACATCAAGAATTGCATGGGAATGATTTCCAGAGTCGTTTAAAGTTCTGTCAGTGGGCACAGCAGCTAATCCTTGGCAGCCAAAACTTCTTCTCCAATGTTCTATTTAGTGAAGAATGTTCCTTCTCAAACAAAGGAGAGGTAAATACAAAGAACACGCATTATTGGTCTAGCAACAACCCACGATGGCTTAGACAGGTGGAACATCAGTGTCAATGGAGTGTCAACGTCTGGTGTGGGATGCTTGGTACTATAATTATTGGCCCATATTTCATCAATGGTAGTCTAAATGGCAGGCGTATGCCAACTTCCTCAGACAAATTCTTCCTCCTCAACTGGATGAAGTGCCGCTAAGAACCAGAATATTTATATGGTATCAACACAATGGATGTCCAGCACATAATGCCTTGCGCACTTGTCATGTTCTGATCCGAAGGTATCCTGCCAGATGGATTGGTCAAGGAGGAACAGTTACTTGGCCTGGCAGGTCTCCTGATTTAAATCCTCTGAACTTTTTTCTTTGGGGATGCATTAAAGACGTTGTCTATCATGATATTCCAACAACTCCAGAGGACATGTAGGAACATATTGTGCTTACTTGTAATACTCTTCAGCAGGCAGCACTGGAAGCAATAAATAATTCTTTCATTCAACAAGTGCACCTTTGAATGTTCTACTCCTAGGCAATGGTACAGGAGAGTCAAAGTCAATTTTGTGTTATGTTTTTACTTGGTTTTCATTTGTTTTCTGACAACTCCAGCAAGTGAACGAGTTTGTGATCCCCGGCTCAAAGTCAATGTCGTGTTATGTAATTAATAACGGTGTGTTTCAGTGAATGGTACACTGTGATACATTTTTGAATAGCTCTTTAGGAGAGGAAATGAATTACCAAATAAAAAATACAGGGTGCCATTTAAAAAAAGTCGTACCGCTGTTCACACCTTTGTAAAAAACAAAAATACAACAAAGGCAGTCATGCTGATTGATGTTCACCTGATGGCTAAAGAACATTTGCTTGACACATTTTGTAATTTGCATCTGTACAAACAGTTATTTAGGATGGTCAAGATAAATGGGACACCCTAAAATTTTGATTGTGTTTGGAGAAGAAAAGAGCAGTGACATGGTAGTAGCTGACAACACTGTGGGGGTGTTGCAGAATGCCACATTACAGCCTTTGAATCACTTCTTTCGAGACATCGGCTGTGCCAGGCTGTAGAACACGTCATGGTGCATTGCTTCAATACACACTATTGCATTGGTTATGCACCCCAAGGAGGTAATTTGACAGAAAGGATGAGCTCTTACAATTCAAATCTGTAAAACATTTTGTGGAGATATTGTAACATTGTTTTTGTGTTACCATGTTTGTGTGAACTGTGTGAGGTGACAGTTTACCAAATATACATGCATACTAAGTTGACATTCGGCACGATGGCTGATGGGAGCAACCGCAAAGGTATTTTCCATTCGTAGAATCTCTCCCATCAGCCACCATGCCAAGTGTAGACTTAGAATGCGCGAATCGTAAGTCAAGTCGAAGGCCAAAAAAGGGGGTATAGTTATGTTATATGCCAGTAAAAAATGTATGGAAAGCCAGTAGATATTTATATCGATTCTGGTTGTGGAGCTTCAGCAATTTCATGAGAATTAGTGCCAACTATGCAAAATAAATCTCTTTCCAATATTGCCAGAACCAAAGGCAAGCCTGTTAAGCATGGAACAAGAATACCTATAACCATAGGGGAACAGGAATGGATGCAAACTTTATTAACAGTTTCTGTTATATATTTACCAGTGTTACTTGATAAGGAATGACTGCTAAAGCATAGTGCAGTTGTAAATTATGGTACCGAAGCACTATTTTGTAATTTTAATGAAAATAGTAGTACAATACCATTTAAGCCAGACACCAAGATAAATCCAACTCTTGTTTTAAGTAGTAAATTGAGTTTTCTCAATTAGCGTATGACAAAATAACTTCAAATGAGATGTCAAATAGTGAATATCTAATATACAGTAAGGTGTATGAATAACCCTTATTAACTGCAGAACAACAATAAGCATTAACGATCTAAATATAAAGAAATGTTTTCTGACAAACCAGGAATCTTTGGAGATTATATATGTAAATGTAAGATAATGGATCTTTTGTAAAACATACTCAGTACCTTTAAGTTTAAGAAAACAGTCCAGAAAGAAATTAACAAAATGGCAGATAACCAAGTTATTGAGTGAAGCCTGAGTGTATGTAACAACCCATTACTTGTTGGGGAAAAAGCTACAGGAGGAGTACATTTGGTGTTGAATGCTTGTTCATGAAATAAGCATATTTGAAACAGAAAGGGAACAATTATTAGCCAGATCTTAAAAGGCCAAATACTTCAGCTCAACAGATTTGACGACTAGTTACTAGAAAGCCAAGTTACACTGTCCTGTACTGTATTTCTATTTGACGGAAAATCTTACCAATTTTCAGTGTTGCCTTTTGGATCAAATATTTCTGTGTCAGTTTTTATATGAGCGATCTACGAAGCATTAGGTAATGAACCGTTACAAAAACAGATTAGCTATATAGATGACATACTTGCAGTGTCAAAAACTTGGGAAGAACATTGTCATTTACTAATGGATTTTTTTTTTTTTTTAATCTATGAAAAGGGGATCGCAATTAAGCTGTCAAAATCACATTTTGCATGGGAGGAATTAAAATTTCTAGGACACTGGTTGAGGGTGAGTGGTATGAAACCAGGCCCAGAGAGTATAAGAGCTATCAAGGAGTTTCCAGAACCTCAGAATGTACAACAGATGCATTCGTTTTTAGGATTAGTGGGATTCTACTTTTGATATGTTCAAGGGCAAGCCTGGAATGATGCACGATTACTAAATTTTTTAAAACAAAGGTCTGTGTGGTCACAGCATTTTCAAATATTAAACAGGCACTAGCAGGTGCTCCTCTTTTAAAGTATCCTTTACTGAATGAACTGTTTAAGTTGGCAACAGGTGTGTTGGAATACAGAGTCACTGCAGAATTATTCCAAGGGAAATGAAATCTCGAAGTGTGGGAACATAAGACAATAGCTTTCACTAGTAGAAGCGTAATGAAGCACAAAATTAGTAACATGACCACAGAGAAAGAACTGTTAGAGATTGTATGGAGTATCCGAAAATTTCAAACACTGACATGAGATTCACAAATTATTATCTATGTAGACCGTCATGCATTGTCATTTTTGATGGAAAGCCGGTTATTGCATCACCCACTAATGTGTTGGGCTGTACTCTTACAGGAATACAGTTAATAAATTAATTACATAGAAGGATCATGGAATGTAGTGCCAAATGCATTGCCTCTAGGTATAAATAAAGTAAAAAGAACTGACGGACTGGGAGTGATTTTTGCAATACAATTTTTGGGTTTAAGCTATTTAGCTTTAAGAAGAAAACAAGACATGAAGGTAGATCATGATCATTATTTTAGTGATAAGTATAATAGATGTAAACAACTAGCTTTACCTCAGACTGACTTAGAAAAATTGCAAGAGAGAGTGCAGGAGAATCTGCATACAAAGGCACAGAAAAGAACCAAGAATTTTAATGATAAATCTGTTACACCTAGCTTTCAAATAGATGATCTGGCATTAGTGCATTATTTTTGTCATAGTTAAAACTAAAAGAGAGTGCAGGAGAATCTGCATACAAAGGCACAGAAAAGAACCAAGAATTTTAATGATAAATCTGTTACACCTAGCTTTCAAATAGATGATCTGGCATTAGTGCATTATTTTTGTCATAGTTAAAACTAAAAGAAGGAGACAAATAAAATTTTTCCTTGTTACAGAGGACCATTCAAAGTGCAAGACATATCACACCCGAAAGCAGTATACTTGGTAGGCCCTGACACAAGACAGAATGAAGGATTGAACAATATAGATACACTTCAAAGATTCAAGGCCCCAGGAAAATTCACATCCTTTTTAAATTCAGTGGATTGACAACCACCAGCTGTCCCAGTTAAATTGTTTCTGTATTTCTCTTCTTAGTTTTCCTAAACACAGTTTATTTCTTATTTGACTATCTCACAGTTTATTTCTTATTTGACTATCTTGGTATCTTGTATTAAAACAATATCTTCTATCACTTCTTCTGTAAAAATAACTGTAAGAAATCAAAAGGGGACTGAGCGCATTGAGTGCTTGTTTTGTGACTATTGAAACACTACATTAAGATAATAGATGATCAATTAGTCCAAAAACTTAACTGTAGCACATATTACATTTATTATGAATATATGACAGTTAATATTTATTTAATGGAGGAAAATCTGAAAGAAAGAGGCCACTGGAACAGTCAAGAATGAGTTGGAAGGATAATACCATGGGAGACGTGCAGATACTGGGTCTGGGAGATGAAGATGCAGATGACAGGAAAGTGTGGAAGGCTGGACTGAGTGAGGCCAAGGACTGGCTGCGGTTTGTATGTGCCAGTGTAAGTAAGTAAGTAAGTAAGTAATATTTATTTAAGTGCTTGTTGTCATGTACATGTGGCACACAAAAAACTAAGAATAAGAACAATTTTAGTTTTTTTCGCATATGATAGTATTAGTAGTTGGAGGACTGTATAGCAATATAAAATGTATAGGAAAGTGACAATGACAATGTGCTTCTGGTAAACTATGAATCTAGTAAAAAGACTATGTGAGAATTACGAGTAGAATTGTATCAGTTTTATACTTTTTTTTGTTTCAGGTGGAGGTTTGTTAGGAATAGTGAAGTATCACCTTTATAGATTACTGACAGATGAATAAACCAACTTTAATTATTATAGTGACAGTTTAATGATGACTTACATGAAAACACTTACCTTTCTATTGCATTTCGCAGGGGTTTGTTAGGGCCAATGTTCGGATTTTCTGTGATGGTGAAACTGTGACAAAGCCGTTCTGTAGGAAATGCTGAACACCTTCATCTTCTGTCACCAAAGTAAGGTACGTTCGTAGATAGGGTCCTTGGAGTGGGACTGGTAACAGTTCTATCCTGCCTGTGTCCATATGCAAAGTTCATATTGCAGGATCCCTTCTCTTTACAGTCCACATAATTGAAGTTACAATCTACAGCAGTAGGGTTGCACTGTAGAGCATTTCACATAAGATGACAACAACAGCCTGACAGAATTTTATGGAGTATTGATTACATGACACATTTTAGTCACACCATGTGAGCAGAGTCCATGGATGATGAAGAAGGCCAGGAAAATTAATGGTGTGCTAGTATGCATAACAGACCAAGAGATAGCACACTAAAAAGTCAACAAGCTAACGAGATGGTGCGTTAACTTACCTTCAACAAGAAGTATGGTATGGAGGACAGGAGTTAGAACATTCACATGTCTGCACAATGAAGGCTTTTATATGGAACAGGATCTGAGATGCTAATGTTCTCCTAGTATATTAAAAAGAAGTACATTGAATATACTCAAATGGCCATGTGTTGCCTACATCTAGTAGACATAAGAGAGTGAAAGATAAAAAAAAAATATGTATCATAAGTAAAAGCAGAACACATAGAAACTTCTAATTTAAAGTGAGTAATGATTGTAGAAAAAGGCTAGTAGCTGTGTTTGCTGATGAAGTTGCGAAATAGGTGGTGCAGAAGAGAAAGATATGTGGATCTGTAGGAGGAATGGTCCAGGCCTTTGTCAGGTGAATCCATCTGAGGAATGACCTGTGCCAATTTATGTAGGTAGATGTAAGGATAGAGGAACCCATGGAAGGGATGATCTGTACCTTTGTCGGGTGAATCCACTGGAGGAATGATCTGTACCACATTTTTTTTGTGTGTATGAATAGAAAAAGGGGAACGCCCACACCTATAATGATATAGAGGTTTGACTCAGTATCTGCCTTTAGAACAAGTGTAAGTACAGTTAATACAAAAGTAAAAAGTTGTACAGCAACTGATGGTCCTGATATGGCAGATTACTCCAAATAAGTTATGAAATTGAATAGACTTACTTGATAGCTAAGATGAAAGATGGATTTGATGAGTAGAATTACTTGATAGCCAAGACAGAGAATGGTTTGGAGCAGACATATTCCACACAACTGGACAAGGGCATGTACTGATATTTGACTCTAGAGATTGTATAGTAGACATATACCCAACAGGCAACTCCTCAGGTAACAACAACAGAAGAAAATGTTGAAAACTATATTCAGACTCACGTATGCATATGCTTACACATACTTATTTCAAACAAAATAAGTACAGGGTTATTACAAATGATTGAAGCGATTTCACAGCTGTACAATAACTTTATTATTTGAGATATTTTCACAATGCTTTGCACACACATACAAAAACTCAAAAAGTTTTTTTAGGCATTCACAAATGTTCAATATGTGCCCCTTTAGTGATTCGGCAGACATCAAGCCGATAATCAAGTTCCTCCCACACTCGGCGCAGCATGTCCCCATCAATGAGTTCGAAACGGTAAGGCTTCTGCTTTAGCCTTTCCCGTAAGATTTTCCAAACCGTCGGCTATGGTACGTTTAGCTCCCTGCTTGCTTTATTCGTCGACTTCCGCGGGCTACGTGTGAAACTTGCCCGCACGCGTTCAACCGTTTCTTCGCTCACTGCAGGCCGACCCATTGATTTCCCCTTACAGAGGCATCCAGAAGCTTTAAACTGAGCATACCATTGCCGAATGGAGTTAGCAGTTGATGGACTTTGTTGAACTTCGTCCTGAAGTGTCATTGCACTGTTATGAGTGATTGATGTGAGTGCATTTCAAGCACGACATACGCTTTCTCGGCTCCTGTCGCCATTTTGTCTCATTGCACTCTCGAGCGCTCTGGCGGCAGAAACCTGAAGTGCGGCTTCAGCCGAACAAAACTTTATGAGTTTTTCTACGTATCTGTAGTGTGTCGTGACCATATGTCAATGAATGGAGCTACAGTGAATTTATGAAATCGCTTCAATCATTTGTAATAGCCCTGTATATAGTACTCAAGTAATAGATAAACAAGAAGAAATCTAAATAGTGTATTAGATTAAAGCCAATACAGTAGCTGATAGCATAAACAAAGAAAACACAAGAAAGTTTTAACGATTTTTTTATTTAAATCTTGTCAAGAAGATCTGTGCAGAAAGATTGGTCATTACATAAAAGTTACTGCAATAGATAAACAGAATGTGAAGTATGTAAAACAAAAGCTCTTAAGGTAACCCTGCATAGCAGAATCTGCCTCAAACTAAATAAAAGACTTATCTTTTCTTAAAAGGTTAAAACTGAAAGGGCAGTACTAAAAATAGTGTTAAGAACTGCAAATGGCTGGCACTATACAAGACTTGAGCCTTGTTATTAAAGAAGAAGTATTTTCTCATTAACAAAAGGTCAATTCGCATTAAGTAATTATGTGTTTCATAGTTTTATGTTATGAGAATTCATTTGTAACCAGCACATTAAAGAGTTGTCCCAACATCTCTCCTGTAAAGGGGTGAATCTGTAAGGTTACATGCTGTTTAGCTAAATGACATTCCTCACTCCCTATTTATGACAAGGAAAGATTATCGTGAGAAAATAATGAAGTAGTATTAGGTAAGCAATAAGTTGCAAAACATATACCATGTGCAGTTGTTTTGTTTCATATTTGTGCAGAGCTGAATGGAGAGGTGTGCAATCAAGTAATCGGCAATGTGCAACGGCAAGTAAATGGCCCCCTACTGCAGGAGCCACCTTTCATGTTTTGACACATCATGGCTTGACAGTGTCTTGGCTGTCAAGGAGCAGATACCCTCTCCAAAAATGAAAACATCAATAAACAAAAGAAGTTCTAAAATGAAAGCCCTTACTTCTTGTTGGGCCTTCAAGACAGATGTTGTGTTTAATTTAAATTTTATCTGCTCCAATGAAGTAATCATGAACTGTACACCTGCTGAAACAAATATAAGACTGTCAATGAATAAATGTTGATGTTGCCTTGTAATGAGAGTGTATATTGTTTTTTTCCTTCCACCAATAACAGCTGCAAAGGAGAAGAGTTGATATATTTCCAGGGCTACACACGCTTCTAAGGAGATACTGCTTTGTGGGACCTCCACATAAAGAAGGTAATTAATGACAACTGAGTTACATTAAAGGTAAATTAATATACACTACTTCTACATCTACAAGCTAAGCTGGAACCACTGGGCTGCATTCTATGTGGGCATGACAACCCACGAGCTGCCTGTCCGCATGACTGGCCACCGATAAACTGTGGCCATGAAACAAGTGGACCACCCTGTTGCTGAACATGATATCCTTCATTTCAATGATTGCTTCACAGTCTGTGCCATAAGGATCCTTCCCACCAACATCAGCTTTTCTGAATTGTGCAGGTGGGAACTTTCCCTGCAATACACCCTATGTTCCCGAAACCCTCCTGGCCTCAACTTTCATTAGTCACTGTCTTCACCCATCCAGCCCCTTCACTGTTCTCATTTCAGCACTACACAGCCATAATTTCACAGTCACACCCAGTCTTTTCATTTCTCTCCTTTTCCACTACTTCCTCCCTCCCCCCCCTCCACCCCCCACCACCACCTTTCCCCTGCCCTCCATCTAATCTGCAGCACTTCACTGTCCACTACCCCCACCATACTATCCCTCCCCCTCGCCACCCCAGCCTCCTCCTTACCCCCACCCAGTAGCAACTTCCATCATGCACTGTTGCTGCTGCTTGCAGGCTTGCAGAGTGGATTCAGTTGCCGACCGCAGTCATGTGTGTGTGTGTGTGTGTGTGTGTGTGTGTTGTGTGTGTGTGTGTGTGTGTGTGTGTGATCTATTGTTGATGAAGGTGCTAATGGCCGAAAGCTTTAATTGTGAGAGTCTTTTTGTTGTGCCTATCTGCGACTCAGCTTCTCCTCTATATGGTGAGTAGCAACTTTCTTTTTCATAATATTGATACACTACTTTGGGTGCACATCAAGTGTGAGTGCTCTGACTCAGCTTCAGTCACATAAGAAGAGGGTCAAGAACAATTCACAACGTCCTCATGTTCACTCTCAGCTTTCTCGAATCCCTTATACTGATTTTCATAATCTTCATCTTCGTGGTATTTACTTTTAGCCCAACAACCTTGGCTTTGTGCTCAAGGTCCTGCAGCTTTCCTTCCATGTCAACACTGTTCTACGAGAGAGGCAGATGTCATCAACAAACTCAAGATCTACCAGTTGCTCAGTCAGTCCACTCTGTCCCCCTCTCTTCTTCTTCTCCACCTCTTCCCTCAACACTCCATCCAGACAGACTGGAGACAAAACACATCCTTGGCAAACTACAGACTTAAGTGCGTATCTGCAGCTCAACTTGCACCTTGATTCTATTAACAATTATTCACACCAACACTGTGCTTGGAATTATAAGTCAAGTGATTCCCTTCCAGTTATAACAGTTGATGATGTCTCCTTTTTTATGCCATTTGATGAGGAGTCCTTCTCTCCAATCCTATGAAATGCTCTCAAAGTTCTAGATCTTTATCAAAAGAGGGTGGTGAAGATAGGTGGCTGTGTCTAGGCCAATGGTCAGAAGTTCTGATGCAGTGTTATCTGCCCCTGGGGCCTTTTGTTCTTTAGCTGCATGATTGCTGTCTTGATCTCTTGCTTTGAGGGTGGCTCTAAAGTAATCATATTTTCCACCATTTAAAAATCACCTTCATCTTCAGGTTCTCTTTCTTGTTCAGACTCTCCATCACCATCTCAATTCAGCACCTCCATAAAGTTTTCACACCATCCTGAAAGTTAGGCATCATCATTGGAAAGATGTCCCTGTTTGCTCCTCACAGGTCAACTACGAGCAACTGTCTTTTTGGTGGGGCTTCTTGTGAAGTCATAGAGCTCCTTCATGTTGCCAGCACCTACTGCCATGTCTGCCATCTCAGCCAATTCCGAGACCCACTTCCTGCAATCAGCATTAACTCTCCTTTTCATCTCCATGTTTTAGCTTTATATTCCTCCTGCAGTTTAATCTTTTGAAGCCACATCTTGCTACTGTTCAGTTCTGGTTTTACTTCTCACAGTTGTTCAATACAATTCCAAGCTGTGTTTGACATACATTCCTTTCTTGTTGGGTTCCTGAAGCCAACAATTTTTTTCAGTTGTGGTTGTAAAGGCTATTTTCGCACCTCCCAGTGTTCATTGAGGCACTCATCTTCATTTGTCCAGAGGCCCTCAATCCCAGATTTATCCATTATGAAGGGCAAGAGACATTTCCATACCAACTAAAAAACAAATATTTAGAACAAATGTGAAAGCAGTGTCACTTTACAGATGTGAAACCTCTGTGATGATCAAAAGTTTGTAAGTCTTCCTCTATAGATGTCATAGGAAACTTCTGAAAAACTTGTAACCAAATGTGATATCTGACAAAAACTTTTGGAACAGACCTAGAGAAAAACCTATTGCCGTCCAAATCAAAAGAAGGAAGTGGCACTGGATTGGGCACACTCTCTAAAAAGCCAGCATGCTAGAGAGACAAGCTCTCTGTTGGAACCCACTTGGTAAGATTAATGAGGAAGACCAAAGACATCATGAGGAGGTCAGCGCAGGAAGAGGCCAAGAAAGAGGGGAAAACATTTGCAGAGTTGAAATTCTCACCACAAATAGTGTGTGCTGGCGGAGCTACGTCAAAGCTCTATACTCTGCATAAGAGCAACAGGAAATAAGAAAGTAAGTTTCATGCTATAGCCAGTGTGCAATTATATTTCCTGTACTTTGACAATCATCAGCTACTTTGCTGCTCAAATAGCAAAATACACCTACTGCTCTTAGTGTCACATTTCCTAATCTACAAGGGGCATTCAATAAGTACAGTTTTTTCTTGGGCAGTTTGGTTGAAAAAATGCAGAATTTGCTGTGGGACATCACAGAATATTCCTGCTTCAGCTCTATAGTATGCTGAAGGTCCAATAGTTGGTGGCACTATATGCAGTCTTCAAAATGGTTTGTGTAAAGGAGTTGCATTCCATGCAGAGAGCTGTCATTGAACCAGAGAATTGCAGGTATTCACAGGTGCTTGCAGAGTATCTACAGAGACCTGGCAGTGAGCAATGACACTGTGAGTCATTGGGCAAGGCAAGGTGTCTGACATCATCGAAACAGGGTCTCGCAAATCTGTCCAATCTTCTGCATGCTGTCCAGCTGCACACAGCTGACACAGGCCACTCTCATTTGAGGTGATCGACGGATCACAATCAAACATCTCTCTGCGCAACTGGATGTCTCTGTTGGTAGTAGTCCACTAGTTGGTGTACTCTTAAGATGTGTGCCAGCTGGTCCCTTGTCACCTAACAGAAGACCAATGAAGAGCAATCGAGGACCTTTGCATAGATTGCTTGTGCATTACGGGGCTGATCTTGACAATTTTTTGTCAAACATCATCACAGGTGATGAAACATGAGTTCATCACTTTGAACAGGAAACAAAATGGTAATACATATAGTGACACACACTACCTCTCCTGCGAAGAAAAAGTTCAAAGCCACACCCTCAGCCAGTAAAGTCATGGCAACTGTCTTCTGGGACTCAGGATACGTTATTTTATGTCCTCCATCATGGTGCAACAATCAACTCTGAAATGTATGGTACTACCCTAAAGAAATTGAAGAAATGACTTCAGCGTGTTTGTCGCCACAAAATTGCAAACAAACATCTCCATGACAATACAGGGTCTCACACATGTCTGCGCACTCAAGAGGAGCTTGTGGGGCAGCGGGTGGAAATTTATGTTGTTTGTTCTTCCCGGCCGATGCACCATATGTGGGGCGGCAGGGTGGAAATTATTGTTTATATAATATGTTTTGTGTTTCCTGGCCGATTAGCACCATATGTGGTACGGAGGGTGGAATTATGTTGTTAAATGAAGATGTAGAGTGTAGAAAAGATGCATTTCCCGGCCGATTAGCAACGTATGTGGGGCGGTGGGTGGAATAATTGTTATTATAAATGTTCCTATTATTTATTTAATGCTGTTGTTTGCCGTTCTCAACTCTGGCTCTCTAACTACAATATTGGCAACCAGAAAGTGATTAGCAAAACGTGAAGCCTGTAATTAGAATTCCTAGGTGCCCACTTCATCTGAGAAATACACTTATAGCTACAGCTTATAGCTCTGAGGAATTAGGAGATTGTCTGGGATTCACAATCAAAAACGATTCTGTCTAAAATGTTCACTATATTCTGAAAGTCACAGACCAAAAAAAGAATCCACATAATCCAACTACCAGAGCAGTTCAGATTCTAATGCGCTGATGCAACTATAACTGTTCAAATTAAATGTTTAAGAGAATGCTCGCCATAATTTGATGATAATGTTCATCAAACGCCACGCTAAATAATGGTAGAATGTCTGTCCCACAGTGGCACATGAAAATACGACATACGAAAACTGAAGATAGATCATTAAAGTCATCCCAGAATTAATACTTCACTCGAAAACGATTTCATGGTTACGCATATCCCGAGTAACTTATTACGGCATCCGAGGCTGTTTATAGCAATGATACCGACGCGACGCGACTCCTGGCACACGTGGTGGGCTAATCAGCATCTGGAGAGAACTGGGGCCTTCTTCTCTTGTGCAGCATTCTTATGCATAAAGCCGTGGTGCGGACGGCTAAGGGAACGCCTGATCAAAATTGCTCTCCCAACTAGCCGCTGGGCTAGTAATGCACCACTTTAAGTTATTGAATAAATCATCGCTTCCTTTGCTGATGGCCGATGAAGCTCTCAATTTAAATGTGCATTCAGCACACAGGTAAGTAATCATAATAAAAGTCTGACGTGGCTAAGTCAAATATTTTGGGCGAGAGAATTAATTTAATTACACTACACGCAGTAGACGAGCTCTGAACTTGTCCTTTGGAGATACGCTATCACTATAGCTTTATAGTTATTCAATTGAAACTTCTCACATCTTTATGATTATAGCGGATCTCCCTTCTACTTAAATTTAAACATCCTAGCCTTATTTATTCGCCTACTTAATCTATCTTGCTTCCTTAATTTTTAAGACAAAAACCAGAAAATCATGAATTTCAACTAAAATTTTAATTTGTGAGATCCAGAATACTGTTTCTACTAAATTATTATGCAAAAGGAACCTAAATACAAATTTTTAAGTTTCTAGCTCTTTTCTGTTGCGCCAATGATATTTACAGAAAAACGTCCAAATTTCGAAAATGGTTAAAGTTATTGAACTGACATTCAACACATATTGATTTAGTATTACTCCTGACATGCTAGAAACGTTTAAAGTATTGCGCAACATTTATGATGTCAGAGCTAGTTACAGCGGACAAGGCTGGCACACAATGGAAAGACTGATGTGAATTTTATACGGCGTGAGTAGGCTGCTTCCCTACAAGCTCACAAACCTTCATTAGAATGTTCTTCTTCATTTACCCTACAGCCTGGATCTCACACCTTCTGACTTCCATACACTTGGCACAATGAAGGATGCACTGTGCAGGAAGCAGTATGTGGATGATGGGAAGGTTATTGATGCAGCAAGGCATTGGCTCCAACATCAACCAGTAGAATGGTACCATGCAGCATACAGGCCCTCCTGGTAAGGTCACATTGAACAGAGATTACATTAAAAAACAGGGTTTTGTAATCAAAAGAATGAGGTGTGATATGGTATATTGGAATACTGAATAAAACCAACTTACCGTATTTTCAGGAAAAAAAATTGTTGCATTACTTATTGAACATCCCTCGTAATTCCTTTGGCATCATTTGATTTAATTCAACAATATTCCATTACCTTTGCTTTACTTTTGTTGACTTGTTTAACTTTCCAACTGTTGCTATGCTGTGATCAGACTTAACTACCACCAAAAGTATCTACCAATAGGACTGTATCTGAGCACAACTCGAACCTTTCAAACAGTTTATGTCACAGTTCAGGAAATCTTGGCTTCTGCCTGATCTTTCAATCACCTTGCAATCTAGCAATGTCTTCCAGAACTATCTCCATGACATGTCTTAAAGGCCCTCATATACAATAAGTCTTCTTTGTCAAATTCGTTCTTATCCAGTCATGGATTTTTCAATCAAGCCCATACACATATCATCAAAGCTTGCCAATTTAACCTCACATTTGAAGGAGACAGTGTCCCTGTATGCTGGATTTTGACACTTGTGGGAATGGCTACAAATGAAGATAAAGCATTTCTTACACTGGTTCTGGCACTGTGTTTAAAGAATAAGAACAAGAAGGAAACAAGATGGTTGTCCAGGAAATGGTTTAAAACAAGAGAGAAATATACACATGAAAACCTGTTAAAGGAAATGTTAAACCCAGAATGTGGAAATTACAACTTTCTGTGAATGGACAGTGAAACTTTTAGAGTTACTTCACTCTCACACTGAAGAAGAAGATAAAAGTATGCAAAAAATTATTCTCTTCTACTTGTGGCTCTCATGGCAGTTCATCGTTCATGGAAAAACTGGAGTACTTTGACTTTTTTTATTTTATTGCACTCCAGCTTGTATGTTATGTGTCAAATACTGATTTCTTCTTAATCTCTGTGTGTGTTATATATGGCTGTGAATTTTTATTGATGAAAGGAGAAAATATAAAAATGAGGCAAAATGGTTAGCAGTATAATAATAATAAAATAATAATAATAATAATAATAATTGATGATAATTAAATAAATAATTAATTAAAAGGGAATCTACTAAACGAAAAGAAAAATGAACCTAAATATTTCACAAGTGCGTGCGCGCTTGAAGTGAAGGTCGGTAGACTGGTGGTGTGCTGAAAAACGTTTAATTTGGGTTTCTATAACCTCAGGGAAATTACTGTCTCCTCGCATCGCGAGAAAATTCAGAATAGTTTAATTTCGTGGATATCGACTTGGCAATGTAAGAAAAAATGTACTAAAGCAAAATCTGTAACATTTATAAATTGGGGATTGCTGATGATTACTATGAAATGAAATGAAAGCAGAAATGCCAAATTAAACAATTATTATTTAACAAAAGAAGCTTTTTATACAGACAGCTAACATCTCGTGCATTAATCTCACAGTTTTGAACATAACAAAGCATTTTCACCATATTCCAGTGAAATACGCAAAAATTAAAATAATCTTAGCCCGACTCTGGAGCAAAAGAAAAAAGTATTCATAGTAAAGTCATATCAGTAATCGCAATTGGCGATAATAATGGCACAATTAAACGAATTCCTAACAGGAATACAATTTCAGTTCATTTGAACAAAATGGAAGAAAATAAGAGTCTGACAGCATAAGATGTTGTCGGAAAGGCGCACAACTAAAGAAGAGGAGAAGTAAAAGACGAGCACACATTCTTATATAGAACAAAATACAGATGCTAATGCTACGCCGCTCTCATTATCCTAGGTGTACATATTCGCTGACTTGCAGCGCAGTTCATTTGACTCAGTGGTTAAATTATATCTTTAACTCTTGATATTTTGGTAGGGAAGGAAAATTGTATGTTATTACGTCGTGGGCAGGGCACAATATTACAGCAGGAATGGCTAGAGGACAAATGTAAGTAGAATTACTTAACCATCAATAATTGTATCATCTTATATTATCGATAGTATTTTTAAAAACTATTGATGTATTGAAACTTCATGGCAGATTAAAACTGTGTGCGGACCGAGACTCGAACTCGGGACCTTTGCCTTTCGCGGGCAAGTTCTCTACCAACTGAGCTACCCAAGCACTACTCAGGCCCCATCCTCACAGTTTTACTTCTGCCAGTACCTCGTCTCCTACCTTCCAAACTTTACAGAAGCTCTCCTGCGAACCTATGCTGCAGAGTGAAAATCTCATTCTCGAAACATCCCCGAGGCTGTGGCTAAGCCATGTCTCTGCAATATCCCTTCTTTCAGGAGTGATAGTTCTGCAAGGTTCACAGGAGAGCTTCTGTAAAGTTTGGAAGGTAGTAGACAAGGTACTGGCAGAAGTAAAGGTGTGAGTACGGGGCACGAGTCGAGTCGTGCTTGGGTAGCTCAGTTGTTGCCGGGTCTCGAGTTTCGGTCCAACACACAGTTTTAATCTGCCAGGAAGTTTCATATCAGCGCACACTCCACTGCAGAGTGAAAATCTCATTCTGGTATTGATGTATTGATTAACTATTGATTGTTTTGGCCAGGTATTTCAAATGGAAAATAGCTTTCTAAGAATTTAATTGTTTAAAATACAACAATACAAGATATGCAAATTTTGTTTTATGAAAAGTAAGGTATTTAAATTCTTGTCCTTTAGTCTGTTGTTTGAAATACAACATTAAAAGGTGCACTTAAGGTGTTTAAATAATTCTCCTTTAGCCTGTTGGGTTTTCAAGTAATTATTTATCCTGCTTTGGCAAAAACCCTCTTTGCAGGAACCGAAGTCGCTGGACGCCACAAGAATTTAATGGCCATTACAGGCAACATACTATTAGATTTTGCTCAATATTCTAATAAACAAGCATAGTTGTCTATTACAGGTTTTTCAAAATATCTAGGTATGTTAGTTACGGAACCACTGACTGGTGTAATGACATCAACATTATGCTGCTGCTAGTTGGGCAAAAAAAGTAAATCAACCGATTTCAAATTGTTAGACGCGTCAGTAAATGTATTAGCACTGCTCATGGATGCTTCTGTTTCAGGTATTATTCTTGTAGTTGGTGTGACGATAGCAGCTTACTCTTTCTGAAGTATTTGTGCAATGTTCTCTGCCTCTTATAATCTCCTGAAGTAAGTTTTTTAAACCTAGGATGTAATAACGTCACAAGGATATTAACAGTCAATGTGTTAAATGGTTTAAGTCTTACACTGACTGAGTTAATCAAGGAATCCAGAACACTTCATCCTTCATTAGTTGTTAAGGTGCTTTACAAGTCTGAAAACTTTGCAGCAATACCTTGTTTTAGAGGTATAATTAAGGAAGTAGTGATGTATGACTCCCCTGAGATTGTTGTTGATGCTACTTCAGAAGGTTCAAGAAGATCTATTATCTCTTGTATAGCTAAGTCATTTTCTGCTTTGAGGGTAGGCAGTGCTTTTGGACTTCCATTGATCACAATCTCAAGCTTACTCTGTACTTCCAAAATTCTTTTGAGCATCTGGAATGAGCTGTTCCATCCAGTCGGCACCTCTTGTATCAGTCTCAGTTCTTTTTTGTTTGCTCTTTTTTGAACATTATGCAGTTTGTCACTGCCTAGTGTAGAGTTATGAAAGAAAGTCACAATAGCCTTTATTTTCAATAAAATTGTGGAAAATGTTTCTGCTTTGAAACAATCTTGTACTGTTAAGTTGATGCAGTGGGCAAAACAGGTTTAATGTCGTCGAATCCTTTTTCTTAACTTCAGCATTGTCTGTAACAATTACTACTGTCTTATATGGATATTGTATTTTAGTAAGATTTGATTGATGACCTGAAAAAATGTGACCTGCCAGTATGTCCAAAATTATGCATAGTATTTAAAAAAAATTTTTTTCAATGTCTTGCTATCTGAAAAATTACTTTCATGTATAAGAAAATAATTCTCATAAAAACTGGACCAATATATTACTTGTTAATGTTACATTGAGTTTCAGCATCTTAGAAACACAGAGGAAGATGAAGAAAAAGAAAAAGAAGAAGGTCACCGTAAGGAATAGGGATGCGATGAAGAAAAAGAAAAAGAAGAAGGTCACCGTAAGGAATAGGGATGCGAGAGGGGAAGCGTTTACTGGTCTGCCATGCAATGCTGCTACCTTAGGTGTGCGTGCTTACGGATGAACTGCAGTAGATATGGTATAAACTGCACATGGGAATAACAAGATTGAAACTGTACTTAAGAGAGCAAGGGTGGCTTATTCACTCATTACATATTTTCTCAGCTGAGTTGACACTCAGTACAAAACAAAAGGGCCATCATTCTACTGCAGTGCTACAGCTGCTACATCACTGAGATTGGCAGCACTTGTGATCTTAGTAAAATTGACATAAAGTGAAGTTTTGTTGGGTGTTTCACCTTTCATCAGGGGAAGTGGACAGAGCGGTATAAAGAGCACAATACGGTATTAAGGAAGGATAAGGAAAGATGCGGCGAGAGACAGCAGTGCTGGCACCTTCACCTATCATACCGATGTTTTCCTATAATATACGCACTCAAAGTTTACAGAAACTGATAGATAGCATTTTGTCGGCTTCACTGTAGTGGTGATACAAAAGCTTCCATTATACAATAGCTGAGAGTTTTCCTTTGCCACTGTAAAGTTCTAATTCAGTTAGTACAACCTAAATTTACAACTTGCTATGGCTAGTCTTTTTTGGCAAATATATGCATTAATACTGACACCGTGTTATAAGCACCGAAAGTTTTAATTCTGTTCCAATTCACTAACACAATGGAAGCACTTCTGCATAAATCGCCACAAAATCAAGTTTTTTATATATTCAGAAGACAGCAACACCGTAATTGTAATGCCACTGCCAGCTGATTTTGATATGCAGTATTAATTTTGGCTCAGACGGTGCTGGGGTTCGCATTTGTTTCTCACTTGCTAGTCTGCTATCGCACAAACTCTCAAGTGAAAACTTTGGGCACAGAAATAACAATGTTTTGAGAAAGCGCATTATATAGACATCTATGTTCAAATGTGTTGCTTATTTATAGTAATGAATAAGAAATATATTAAGCCTATTGTAATGCAATTATTCAATGATTTGTTATGGTTGGCAGGGTCTGTAAACAGAACACAAATGACATGACGGCTTCAGATTTCTTTCGATAAGAGGGATGAGGGGGAGTGTTGGTGGGGAGGGTAAGGGTGAAACTGCCAGGAAATATCTTACAATTTATGATGACTTGACTTACACTGACATGTACCAATCACAAGAGTGAATGAAACTCAGCATGATGTTGATGAGTTAAGGAAAGAAACATTTTTAAAAAAATGTTAGTTATATGTGCATAGATTCTGCATTGTGATGACCTGCAGTTTTTGTCACTTTTAATATGGCTGAAACTAATTTTTTTGTCTATAATAAATGGCAAGTCAGTGGCAGAGTACCTTCATTTGTGTAGCTTTTCCATATGTCTGTTGTAACACCAAAAAATTACATTTTGTAAGGAGCTTTCTATAATTTATTTTTCATCTCTTCCTGTACTTTTGAGATCAGTAAACATTTAAGTGTGGTTTTATCTGGCAACTCATATTTGTTGTCTAAGGGTTACACAAATTTTTTCAAACCTTGATGGTCAGAAGTTCGGTACGGCAGCATATTGATAGCAATCATTTGTGCATAAAGAGAATCAAGTTCTTTTTTTACTTTTGAACTGGCATCAAACAAGTGACTTCTGTTAAAATAATTTTTTGTACAGCTTCTCGATTGTTTTGGTTGCAGCTCTTGCACTTGATCTAGCTCACAAGTTGATCCCTCACATTTCAGTTCTGTTACTAATTCATGGTTCTCTAGTTTTTCACCCTGCTTTCTTTTTAGTGGTCTCTGAAATTAGGCCTATTCCCTGATCATGTTTATAATCTTTAATGCAGATGGCACACTTCACAAACTGACAATTATCCCCCACTTTCTTGAAAAAAATTCTACGGTTCATTTTCAGAACAATAACCAAAAAAACTCTGTTTACGCACCTCTTATGTAAACAAAATAATTTTTGAAGCGCGGAATTTCCTCAGCCAACAGTGGCTATCAGTGGTGTGTGAAAAGTACTGATGGTTTCATGTTGGACCATTGGGAACACTTCTTCGCTAGTGTGCTTTTTGTCTCACTGTTGACAATGATAGCGATTTGACAATTATGCCACTATAGTTGCGTGATGAAGAATAATCCTGTTGCGTGGCATTTAAAGAACAAAATGAGTGATGAAGAAACCATTGTTGGCACATTGAGATCACCTCCTATGATATCCTGTAGAGCTAGAAGCTTTAGGGGCAGGATTCTTCCCCGTGATGCTCAAAAAATTATTAATCAGGTTATGGAATGATGTAAGCTTGAAAAAATAAAAAAAATAAAATTAAAATAATGATGAGCTTATTCACCCACTGCACAAGTTACAAACAAGGGGTTTCAGAATTAACAGCAACACCTTATCTACATCTACAGGATTTGGAATTTTGCAGAAACATTCCTGGATATTCACAGTAAACTCTTCCAAGAAGAGATTAGTTTTGTCTCACATCCATTGAAACATCCACATTTTGCCTGAATTACTTATGAATATGCACTGCAATGCTGTGGAGGCAGATAGCATGTAAATAGAGCTGTATATTTTAATGATTATGTCCATCCACCATACAAATAAAAAAACTTGACAGTTGATGCGTCGTGCTTTTACTATATTTAGTTTTGCGGGAGCTGGTGTGTCCTTGAAAGAACAAGCCCCACTAATCGACTACAACATGGGTAACCAAGATATGGATGATGTTTGAGCTTCTGCAAAAGCAGAAGTGATGCAGAGAATTAGGACTGCATCAGTATTTTGTGTTTTTGAATCACTTTACACATTAACATCTACAACTGAAAACACTTGTAACTACAATGAGAACTCAGAAACAGAAGAGGACAATAGCAGGTGTGTTTAATTAAAGATGACAATAACTGTATTTATTTTAAAATGCATTATACAGTACAATCAGAAACAATCAGAAAAAAAATCTTTAAAATGTCATTTTTTTTGTCTACTAACTGCATTGCATTACAATAGCCTTATTTACATTTGTATTCCTTGCTACAAGTAAATAAGCTCACACATGTGAAGATGAAAATCAGTATAATGTGCTTTTATGAATCCATGTTATTTACATCTGTAGTTTTTACCATAAGCATCTGATCAGTATGAGATGCGCACAACCGTGAATGGTCACCACTAGTCAACAAACAAGAAAATTCCCTCTTCCATGACACCTCCCTCACAGTGACCATTCTATTAACAACACAGTTTATAAACAACTTAGACTGACTAAGGCACCACCATATTTGTTATTGATTAAATACCTCCACACAATCTGCTTTACCTCTGCACTTTAAATGCCATGGAGGTCATAGGAACTGGCAAATTTTCAGGCACCAGTTCAAAGAGAATTATAAATGATAGGACTATTGATAGTTAAACCAGACTACCAATATAGACAATAATAATAATAATGTCGTGTGGCTAGGGCCTCCTGTCAGGTACACCATCCACCAGGTGCAGGTCTTTCGAGTTGACGCCACTTTGGCAACCTGCGTGTTGATGGGGATGAAATGATGATGATTAGGACAACACAACACCCAGTCCCTGCGCAGAGCAAATCTTTGACTCAGCCAGTAATCGAAGCCGGGCCCTTAGGACTGACATTCTGTCGCGCTGACCACTCAGCATCCGGGGGCAGACACTATAGACAATAGTGCAGATACTATTGATTAGTTGATAGTTTATTGATGTTTAAGTAACACTAAATTTAAGGATTTAGAAACATATCTAGGGGAAAGAGAGATACTGCCTATAGGAAAATTAAAGATGTCTTTGGAGAGAAGAGAAGCAGCTGTATGAGCTCAATTGGAAAACTAGTCCTAAGCAAAGAAGGTGGAAGAAGTATAAAGAGGGTCTATACAAGGAAGATGAACTTGCAGGCAGTATTGGAGAAATGGAAGAAGACATAGTTGATGAGGAGATGGGAAGCATGATACTGTGAGGAGATTTGATAGAGTGCTGAAAGACCTGTGCTGAAACAAGGCCCCAGGAATAGAAGACATTCTTTCGGACATACTGATAACCTTGGGACAGGCAGCCACGACAAAACTCTTCCATCTGGTGCGGAAGATAAGTGAGACAGGTGAAATACCCTCAGACTTAAAGAAGAATGTAGTTATTCCAATTCCAAAGAAAGCATGTGCTGACAGGTGTGAATATTACTGAGCTATCAGTTTACTTAGTGATTTTTGCAAAATACTAACACAAATTCCTTACAGAAGAATCGAAAAACTGGTAGAAGCTGACCTCAGGGAAGATCAGTTGGAATTCTGGAGAAATGTGGGCACACACGAGGCAATACTGACCCTATGACTTATCTTGGAAGATGGGTTAAGGAAAGGCAAACCAACATTTATACCATTTGTAGACTTAGAGAAAGCATTTGACAATGTAAACTGGAACTCTCTTTGAAATTCTGAAGGTAGCAGGGGTAAAATACAGGGAGCAAAAGGCTATTTACAATTTGTACCAAAACCAGATGGCAGTTATAAGAGGCAAGGGGCATAAAAAGGATGAAGTGATTGAGAAGGGACTGAGACAGGACAGTGGCCCTTCCCTGATGTTATTCAATCTGTACATTGAGCAAGCAATAATGGAAACAAAAGAAAATTTTGGAGTAGGAATTAAAGTTTAGGGAGAAGAAATAAAAAACCTTGAGGTTTGCCCTGACATTGTAATTCTGTCAGAGACAGCAAAGGACTTGTAAGAGCAGTTTTAAAGAATGGACAAAGTCTTGAAAGATGGATATAAGATTAACACAACAAATGCAAAACTAGGATAATGGAATGAAGTAAAATTAAAGCAGGTGTGGCTGAGGGAATTGGTGTAGGAAACAGGGCACACAGAATGATAGCTGAATTATGCTGTTTGCATAGTAAAATAACTGATAAGGGTGAAGAGAGGGTATATAAAATGTAGTCTGGCAATGACAAGAAAAGTATTTCTGCACAACAGAAATTTGTTAACTACGAATATAGATTTATGTGTTAGGAAGTCATTTATGAAAGTATTTGTGTGCAGTGTATGGAAGTGAAACATGAATGACAAACATTTTACACCAGAAGAGAAAGAAGCTTTTGAAATGTGGTGCTACAGAAGAATGCTGAAGATTAGATGAGTAGATCACAACTAATGAAAAGGTACTGAATAGAATTGGGGAGCAAAGAAATCTATGGCACAACTCAGATAGAAGAAGGGATCTATTGATAGGACACATTCTGAGACATCAAGGGATCACCAGTTCAGTTTTGGAAGGAAGTGAGGAGGGTAAAAATTGTTGAGGGAGACCAAGAAATGAATACACTAAGCAGATTCAGAAAGATGTAAATTGTAGTAGTTATTTGGAGATGATGAGGTTCCCAGAGGGTAGAGTAGCATGGGGAGCTGCATAAACCAATCTTCGGACTGAAGACCACAACAGTAACAACCATGGAACTTAGTAATAACTGCACAATACAGACTAGTACCGGTAGCTTCTAGGATGTAGGTCATATGAAAAAAAGGCCACTATAATTTATTTTAATGTGATTTTTTTATTAGGCATTTAATTTCTAATTAATTTTCTTTCTTGTTTCAGCTGGCTCTTTCTATTTTGTTTTGCAGGTGGATAAAAGCTGGTAACATTTTTACTTATAGTACACAAACAGGGAATGAAATATTCATTTGCATCCTTTTTGGTAAATTATTATAGTTTTTAATAACCAAATGAAACATTATTTCTTCTTGTGTAGGCTTCAGAGTCAAGTAATACATTTTAAGAACAACATTTTCATCTTTGACTTAATTTTGTTCAAAAGAACATGTCTTATAATTACATTAGATAGGTCATGTTTGCACAGTGGGGTGTTTTCACATAACGCAGGCGTCTGTAGTTTAATGTTTGTGACAAATTGGTTTGTGACTATCTTGATTTACACATACATTCCAGAATGTAATTGACTCTTTTGATTTACACATACTCTCCAGAATTAAATATTAGGATTGTATGTTAATGAACCATGGACCTTGCCGTTGGTGGGGAGGCTTGCGTGCCTCAGCGATACAGATAGCCGTACCGTAGGTGCAACCACAACGGAGGGGTATCTGTTGAGAGGCCAGACAAACGTGTGGTTCCTGAAGAGGGGCAGGAGCCTTTTCAGTAGTTGCAAGGGCAACAGTCTGGATGATTGACTGATCTGGCCTTGTAACATTAACCAAAACGGCCTTGCTATGCTGGTACTGCGAACGGCTGAAAGCAAGGGGAAACTACAGCCGTAATTTTTCCCGAGGGCATGCAGCTTTACTGTATGATTACATGATGATGGCATCCTCTTGGGTAAAATATTCCGGAGGTAAAATAGTCCCCCATTCGGATCTCCGGGCGGGGACTACTCAAGAGGATGTCGTTATCAGGAGAAAGAAAACTGGCGTTCTACGGATCGGAGCGTGGAATGTCAGATCCCTTAATCGGGCAGGTAGGTTAGAAAATTTAAAAAGGGAAATGGATAGGTTGAAGTTAGATATAGTGGGAATTAGTGAAGTTCGGTGGCAGGAGGAACAAGACTTCTGGTCAGGTGACTACAGGGTTATAAACACAAAATCAAATAGGGGTAATGCAGGAGTAGGTTTAATAATGAATAGGAAAATAGGAATGCGGGTAAGCTACTACAAACAGCATAGTGAACGCATTATTGTGGCCAAGATAGATACGAAGCCCACACCTACTACAGTAGTACAAGTTTATATGCCAACTAGCTCTGCAGATGACGAAGAAATTGAAGAAATGTATGATGAAATAAAAGAAATTATTCAGATTGTGAAGGGAGACGAAAATTTAATAGTCATGGGTGACTGGAATTCGAGTGTAGGAAAAGGGAGAGAAGGAAACATAGTAGGTGAATATGGATTGGGGGACAGAAATGAAAGAGGAAGCCACCTGGTAGAATTTTGCACAGAGCACAACATAATCATAACTAACACTTGGTTTAAGAATCATGAAAGAAGGTTGTATACATGGAAGAACCCTGGAGATACTAAAAGGTATCAGATAGATTATATAATGGTAAGACAGAGATTTAGGAACCAGGTTTTAAATTGTAAGACATTTCCAGGGGCAGATGTGGACTCTGACCACAATCTATTGGTTATGACCTGTAGATTAAAACTGAAGAAACTGCAAAAAGGTGGGAATTTAAGGAGATGGAACCTGGATAAACTAAAAGAACCAGAGGTTGTACAGAGATTCAGGAAGAGCATAAGGGAGCAATTGACAGGAATGGGGGAAATAAATACAGTAGAAGAAGAATGGGTAACTTTGAGGGATGAAGTAGTGAAGGCAGCAGTGGATCAAGTAGGTAAAAAGACGAGGGCTAGTAGAAATCCTTGGGTAACAGAAGAAATATTGAATTTAATTGATGAAAGGAGAAAATATAAAAATGCAGTAAGTGAAACAGGCAAAAAGGAATACAAATGTCTCAAAAATGAGATCGACAGGAAGTGCAAAATGGCTAAGCAGGGATGGCTAGAGGACAAATGTAAGGATGTAGAGGCCTCTATCTCACTAGGGGTAAGATAGATACCGCCTACAGGAAAGTTAAAGAGACCTTTGGAGATAAGAGAATGACTTGTATGAATATCAAGAGCTCAGATGGAAATCCAGTTCTAAGCAAAGAAGGGAAAGCAGAAAGGTGGAAGGAGTATATAGAGGGTCTATGCAAGGGTGATGTACTTGAGGACAATATTATGGAAATGGAAGAGGATGTAGATGAAGATGAAATGGGAGATATGATACTGCGTAAAGAGTTTGACAGAGCACTGAAAGACCTGAGTCGAAACAAGGCCCCCGGAGTAGACAATATTCCATTGGAACTACTGACGGTCGTGGGAGAGCCAGTCCTGACAAAACTCTACCATCTGGTGAGCAAGATGTATGAAACAGGCGAAATACCCACAGACTTCAAGAAGAATATAATAATTCCAATCCCAAAGAAAGCAGGTGTTGACAGATGTGAAAATTACCAAACTATCAGCTTAATAAGTCACAGCTGCAAAATACTAACACGAATTCTTTACAGACGAATGGAAAAACTAGTAGAAGCCAACCTCGGGGAAGATCAGTTTGGATTCCGTAGAAACACGGGAACACGTGAGGCAATACTGACCTTACGACTTATCTTAGAAGAAAGATTAAGGAAAGGCAAACCTACGTTTCTAGCATTTGTAGACTTAGAGAAAGCTTTTGACAATGTTGACTGGAATACTCTCTTTCAAATTCTAAAGGTGGCAGGGGTAAAATACAGGGAGCGAAAGGCTATTTACAATTTGTACAGAAACCAGATGGCAGTTATAAGAGTCGAGGGACATGAAAGGGAAGCAGTGGTTGGGAAGGGAGTAAGACAGGGTTGTAGCCTCTCCCCGATGTTGTTCAATCTGTATATTGAACAAGCAGTAAAGGAAACAAAAGAAAAATTCGGAGTAGGTATTAAAATTCATGGAGTAGAAATAAAAACTTTGAGGTTCGCCGATGACATTGTAATTCTGTCAGAGACAGCAAAGGACTTGGAAGAGCAGTTGAATGGAATGGACAGTGTCTTGAAAGGAGGATATAAGATGAACATCAACAAAAGCAAAACAAGGATAATGGAATGTAGTCTAATTAAGTCAGGTGATGCTGAGGGAATTAGATTAGGAAATGAGGCACTTAAAGTAGTAAAGGAGTTTTGCTATTTGGGGAGCAAAATAACTGATGATGGTCGAAGTAGAGAGGATATAAAATGTAGGCTGGCAATGGCAAGGAAAGCGTTTCTGAAGAAGAGAAATTTGTTAACATCCAGTATTGATTTAAGTGTCAGGAAGTCATTTCTGAAAGTATTCGTATGGAGTGTAGCCATGTATGGAAGTGAAACATGGACGATAAATAGTTTGGACAAGAAGAGAATAGAAGCTTTCGAAATGTGGTGCTACAGAAGAATGCTGAAGATTAGATGGGTAGATCACATAACTAATGAGGAAGTATTGAATAGGATTGGGGAGAAGAGAAGTTTGTGGCACAACTTGACCAGAAGAAGGGATCGGTTGGTAGGACATGTTCTGAGGCATCAAGGGATCACCAATTTAGTATTGGAGGGGAGCGTGGAGGGTAAAAATCGTAGAGGGAGACCAAGAGATGAATACACTAAGCAGATTCAGAAGGATGTAGGTTGCAGTAGGTACTGGGAGATGAAAAAGCTTGCACAGGATAGAGTAGCATGGAGAGCTGCATCAAACCAGTCTCAGGACTGAAGACCACAACAACAACAATGTTAATATTCAGTTGAATTGTGGCCAGCATTGCATTTGTACAATCTGTTCCTGTAATTCACCTGCAAAAGAGCTTTCACATTGATAACATGTCGGTTTCACTAATGAGCCCATCTCTCTTCTTTTATTGGGTAGCTTAACCACATGACTAATGTAGTTATAGTAATTCTCTTCCTGTGACTTTATTGGACTTAATCTGTTTCATTCATCCACTTGGCATATATTATCTTGTATGCAACCCGTTTCGTTCTGGCAAGTTCCTCCCAAAGTTTTAAAATTCTCCTTCAGTTCTACTTATCTCTGCTTTGGATTGAGGTTTAATGGTAGGTGACATTTATGTTTTATTAAGTCACAAACACATTCTTCCAAAATCCCAAGACTAGATGTAAGAGCTCTAAAACATTTAACCTGACTTGCATTTCTGAGATTTGTGTATGCACTGCAACAAATTTTCATTCATCTGAATCTTTAACTGGTTCAGATCATGACTTACTTCACTAAATTATTCATTAATCTCTTTGTGAACCAATCACACTGTTTAATACCTCAGCATTTAACTGCTCTCTCCAGTTGGTATTTGACAACACATGTGGTCAAGAATATTGACAATATTTCCTGGATATGCTAAATACTGACCATCTAGGAGTGAGATTGAGAGATCATGCAATAATATTGAGAATATCAAAAACTATTTTTCCGTCTATGGGCAGTGTTGACAATAGCTTTGACAGATTCTTGCACTGTGTCTTATTGTCTTTGATTTATTTCTATTTGCTGTTTGTCTACCTCATGTGGCACACATGTTTAAAATGAGTTATAATAGAGGAGGAGAGACAGGGCACTTTTGTGTGAGTGCATTGAGATTTATCACTATTACCCACATTGTAAGCTGTGAGAGCTAAACAGTGCAAAAATCGTGTGGTCAAAAATGATTCTTACAATATTTCACTTAATAAGTATAGGGACTGCTACCCCCAGGCAACTGAGTTTGTCTTAAAGAAATTCAATTCTTTGAGAACCAACTTCAGTAAGGAAGTCATAGCATCTGCTATGTGGTTGCATATCATCACCGCGGTCAACTGTCAAGTTCGCATGAACCAGTGAAGCTTGTGTGTTTAGTGGTGCAGTGTCATTGCGTGCACAGTAACAAGTGAATCCCAGCTGTCAAGCAGCTCCCACGCCAGCCACTAGGGGTGTTGTGTTTTCTGATAAGTTTTTATGTGTATGTATTGTTCATTCCTCGCTGTGAATTTTTATGTGTTTTGTTTGTTTTATGTTCCATTCTTGAGCTTCACTGTGCGTTACAGTAGTAATTGCTCACTGACTTCCACTGACACATTTAAGAATGATTTATTTTAGAGTTTATGTTCTGTTTAATACTTGGCAGATAGTAATAATTGATCACTTCCTGTTCACCTTGTTCAACAAATACAGTTTTCACAATAAAGTATTTTCCTCCTGTAAACATCCAGTCTCAGTGTGTTCACATTTTGCAAACATCAGACACTCCAAATTTATCAGTTTCTGGTAAGTGGTGACCCAGGCATGATCTGAGCTGAAGAAGGTTGAACAACCACCATTGGATTTGACTGTTACGCAAGATGACCGACATGTCAGCAGTGTCCAGACTAGTGGTCCATGTGCCTCCATTCTGGCCTAAAAGTCCAATTCTATTGCAATCAGGAGCCAGCTTTTGCTACATAGGAATTATGGCTGACTTGACAAAATTCCCCTCATCATGAGTCCATTTAACCATTGCTACACCATGGTAGAACAAGATGTGACTACTGCACCACCTCAACAGGATTCATATGGAAGGCTTAAATTGGAATTAATCGAGAGAGTTGCAGCAACACATGATGAGTGAATCAGGCAAGTGTTGACACAAGAACATATAGGTGATCACAAATGTCATGCTTCACGTGCAGAGCAAAATGGATACAGTTATCATTCCAGACAATCTACTACAGACACAGTGGAGCAAACACTACCACTGCCAGTCAAATTGATCACAAATGGAAATGTCATTTGATATGGTGGTGGAGCTCGCTGATCAAATTCAGGAGGCCATCACTCATCCACGTTAGTGCAGTGACAAGGCTGGGCAGTAGTGAATGATGACAACAACAGTCATGTGCACAGAGTTCACCTTGTTGATGGCAAAAGTGGAGACAATATGCATATAGATGAGTGCACTGCTGTTGCACAGTGGTGCTTGGAATAGTAGAGGACATTATTGCTGGAGGTTCAGAAGCTGATCATTGACTAATATTGCATCATTGATCATGAAACTAACTATGTACTGGTACCACTGTAGGTTTGGTGAACAACTGCAAAAATATACAGCATTGTGTTCGTACCCAAAGGCCAGAGGCAGTCGGTAGTAAGTACATCTTTCTGCCCCACAAAGTACAGCTGACAGAAAGTCCAGTCAGAAATATTTGATAGACACTGGCTTGCATTTAGTTATACTACTGCGAATTCAGTGCACAGCTGCAGACTGCTGATGGCATTCCGTTTATATGCAGCAAAAAGCTTGTCCATCTCAATGTATAAAACACAGTGGATCAAGTCGAATTTGGAACTGTGCTGCCTGTTCACTCGTGACTTCACTGTCGCCAATGTTACAGAGCCAGTTATAGGAACCAACATCTTGTCACATTACTGTCTCTTACCACATATAGCCAACACTCTGCTGGTCGACAGCTTTAGTGGGTTAATGGCAGTAGGCTTTCACCATGATACACCAGTGCACAGTGCTAAGTTGATGCAGGTGGGAACACATCTCTCTGCTAAGACAATATTTGACTTTTAGCAGACCTCCAGGCACCCCTAGACATGTGTCACACAATACGATGCATCATAGTGAAACTACAGATGGTCCTATGGTATCTTGTAGACCCCGGCATTTGGCACCTGATTGTTTGGCCCTTGATAAAGCAGAATTTGACATGATGCTTAAAGAAGGGATATCTGACCATCATGCAGCTGGTGGTCATCCATACTGTGATATACCATGCCTTTGTTGAGTGACTATAATTAAGTGTTGCATGACACTACAATATTCAGTGTTTCGGACTGTACCAAAGCATAAATGCAGATACCTGTGGTGGAAGAAGACATTCCCAAGAGAGTTTCATTTGGGCTTTTCAAAAGCAGATTCATGATGTTTGGGTTATGAAACACTGCTCAAACCTAGAACAGGTTTATCAGTTCTGTTCTACAAGGACTGCCATTTTGCTTCACTTATTTACACGGGGAGCAACACCACCAGCATCTTCAAGAGATATTTAAACATCTGGAGCAATTTTTTGTAGTATTAAATATGGTGAAGTGCATGTTTAGGCAACCTGAGGTAACATTCCTAGGCTATTGAATATAATCTACAGCCTTCCTACCACTAACTGAGAAGGTTGAAGCAGTCCTACGGAACCACAGCTGATCACAATCAAGGAGTTAGACTGATTTCTAGGAATGTTAAACTTTTACTGCTGATATCAACTCCATACAGTGAGTGAAGCAATGTGTTCCACATTCAAGGCCACAAAACAGAGTATGGCAAACACAGAAATCCTCATGCACCCTAAGCTGGACACACCTTAGGCATTAGTAGCAGATACAATCTATACGGATCACAAGTTGCTAACCTACATTTTCAAATTGAATAGTGTCTACTGCTCTCCCCCCCAGTACAACCATCTGGGATTTATAAGTCTATTTATCATGGGTGTAAAGCACATTTCTGGCATTGACAGTGTGGTGGCCAACTGCCTTTCATGGTTAAAAGTGTGTTGTGACCAATAGACCTTTTGGAACTGGCCGAGGTGTAGCAGAATGACTGAGAATGCCAGACCTCCACTGACAATACCACTTTGGTATTAGAGCTGCAGCTGGTCAGTGTTCCTGGCAAAGAGACTGAATTGTACTATGAAATTACACAGGAAAGGGCATAACCATTCCTACCAACTGCATTTCAGTGGCAAGTCTTTGACAGTTTCCACAATCTGTCACAATCTTTCAACTGGCCCTGGATGGAGTGAATTTGCAGAGTGTGGACACAGACATACCTCCAATGTCAATGGTGTAAAATGTTCCATCATGTGCACGTGCCCATTGATGACTGACACTTGCACATGGCATGCTGGCTGGAGGCAACACAGGTGGACATCACTGCAGTAACTTTAGCTCTGCATTCAAATTAACTTGGCTAGCTAGATTTGGCTGCCCACTGCACTTAATCACTGATTGTGGCCAGCAGTTCAAATCAGATTCATTTGCCCAACTGTCAAAGTTCTGTGGATACATACATTACAAGATTACCTGCTACCACCCAGTAATGGAATGATTGAACATCACAAGCCTACCAGCTACCATGCGATAATTGAATGATCAAAAGATAGCATAATTCTCAGCAGGGAGTGCTAATATGTAATGTAGTGTCCTGAACTTCCACCCTTTCAATAGTCCTCCTGAGCCTATGAACACAACATATAAGCAGAACTTGGACCCCTCAGCTGCAGAACTGGTCTATGGTGAACCACTGTGTTTTCCCAGAGAATTTGTTAAAGCCAGCTCACTCCAATCAGCAACGCAAGGTCAAATGGAAATCCTTCAGCTACTAAGGGACCATGTCACTCAAATGACCTCCCACAGTCTTTAGACATAGTATGCCAATCTTTTACATGCCACGTGACGTAGAAAGCTGTACACATGTGATGCTCTGAAAGGACAATTTCAAGCCCTCACTGCAACCACTGTACTCTCGCCTGTATCATGTGCTACAAAGAAGCATGCAGACACTAGACATCATAGTAAGCAGAAATCCCACTACTGTTACCATCAACTGTGTCAAGCCTGCATACATTTTCAAGGAAGAACAACCATCCACAGCACCAAGACTTCAGCATCCTCCAGTACCAGCATCACAATCTCCACAGCAGAGGCAGCAACTGGCTGATGAAGACCGACAACAAGACCATACAAGCCTGACTGGCCACCAAGTGCATTTCCCTGCCCTATTCCAGGAAAAAGCTCCATTTCCACAACGGCAGCTGATGTAGTGTCTGCTATGCAGTTGTGTGTTGTCGCTGTGGTCAACTGTCAACTTCACACCAACCAGTGATACTTGTGTATTTAGCAGGTACTGTCATGTGTGCGTGATAATAAGTTAATTGCAGCTGTCAAGCAGCTTCCACACCAGCCACCAGGCATTCTGTGTTTTCTAATAAGTTTTTACGTCTGTGTATTGTTTAATCCTTGCTGTGAATTTTTATATTTTTGTATGTTCTATGTTTTGTGGCCTGTTTTTCATTTTGCCGTTGTGGGCCATAGTAGTAATTGCTTGCTGACTTCCTCTCGAGTATTCATACATTGAAAAATAATATATTTTAGGGTTTATGTTCCATTTAATACATAATGGACAGTAATAATTTGCTGTGCTTCTTGTTCACCTTGTTCAATAAATACAGTTTCTGCAGTAAAATATTTTACAAAGGTTGGACAGCCCAAAGTAAAATAAAGTCCCAGACAAAGTAGAGAGACTGAGATAAGCAAGGAAAAATGGAGCAGGCTCTGAGGAAGTGGGACCTACCCCATTGTACTTTGAACAGGGCAAGCATATTCCAAAACCTCAAAATAAGGACACCCTCAACTAACTGACCTGTATGCTTTTTAAGACAGTTCTAGTCCAGATCTCAAGAGGGTAGAATAAGATAAACATTCCTGATGTTTTTTTGTTTTTACAAGGTGTGATTGTAAAGTTTTAAGAATGGGCTTGTAATTGTACAATGGTGGTACTTACATGCTAGTGTGATGCATCTCCGCTGCGTGGGATTAGCCGAGCGGTCTATGGCGCTGCAGTCATGGACTGTGCGGTTGGTCCTGGCGGAGGTTCGAGTCCTCCCTTGGGTGTGTGTGTGTGTGTGTGTGTGTGTGTGTGTGTAAGCTTAGGGACTAATGACCTTAGCAGTTAAGTTCCATAAGATTTCACACACTTTTTTTTGTGATGCATCTCCTTCAAAATAGTCCCCTTTTGACTGAACACACTGACTCCAACAGTGTTTCCACTTTTGGAAACATTCCTGGATTTTTTTTTTCCCTGAAGTGTGTTAAGGATGCTTTCCATATTTTTCTGGATGTCTTCAATTGAGTCAAATCGCTTCCCTTTCAGTAAAGATTTCAATTTAGGAAACAGGGAGAAGTCCACAAGGGCCAAATCAGGGGAAAATGGTGGTTGTGAAAGCACAGGAATTTTGAATTTGGTCAAAAATCCAACGATGAAGAAGGCACAATGAGCAGGAGCATTGTCTTGGTGTAGCACCCAACTCATGTCTTTCCACAATGCAGACCTTTTCTTCCGCACCTTTTCATGCAAACACTCAAGGACACATTTGTAGTATACATGGTTAATTGTCTGTCCTCCAGGGGTGAATTCATGATGCACAATACTGGTAGAATAAAAAAAAAAAAAAAAAAAATCACCAACATTGTCTTCACCTTCGACTGACTTTGCTGTGCTTTTTTTTTTGTCGTGGTGAACCTGGAGTCTTCTACTGCGAATATTGCACTTTGGTTTCAGGATCATATCCATATACCCACAATTCATCACCTGTAATTACCCTATTTAACAAATCTGGGCCATTTTAGTCTGATTAATCAGTTCTTGCCACACTTCAAGTCAGTTTTGTCTTTGGTCACTTGACAACACTTTTGGAATGAATTTTGCGGACACTCGACACAGTTCAGATCTTTAGTTAAAATTGACTGAACTGCATAAAAACTTTAATTATTGACTGAACTACATACAATCTTAAATTAAGTTCATCAGCCATCTCTCTAATTGTAAGTCTATGAAAAAAGCGCACTAAGTCACGAACTTTCACAACATTTTCATTCGTTTGTGAGGTGGAAGGATGGCCGAACTGTGGTTCATCTTCAAATTATTCGGGGCCATTTTTAAATCTATTGAACAAGACAAAAACATTTGACTGGCTCATACAGTTACCTCCAAAAGTTGTTTTTATAGTTCGTAAGTCTCAGAAGCTGAGTTCCTGGTTTTAAAACAAATTTTCACGCAAATTTGTTGCTCCATTCTTGCATCAGTTTTCACACAGACAGAATCCAGCAACAAGCCCTAACAGACCTGCACTCAACCAGCTGCCACAACGAATTGAATAAAGGAAATGCAGTTTCCTGTCAGAGGACATTCAAGGACAAGGCAATGACTCACTCCCCACCCTCCCCGTACCTGCCCGCCAAACAGTAATTAGTAGTGGGTCCATTCTTAAGACTTTCCAGTCACACCCCATATTAAATAAAAAGGCATGACTGATATACTTCTTATCTGTAGTGTAGCTCAGGTGATTGGTGCTAGGTTGGGATTTGTTTTTGTTTTAAATAAGAAAATACAATTACTGTAAAACAGTTACTGTCATGTTCCTATAAAGATCTGGACAAATTCCTTTCAGACTGTCAAATGGAAGTGAATTTTAAAATTTTCCCGGCGAATTGACTGTTCAAACAAATTTCGGGCTTGCAGCCGGTCATCGTTCAATACTTCGCATGATATTTCAACTGGGCACCTGCCAGTCATCTTCAGGTGAGCTGTCGCAGACTGGTGATAACGTCCTCCGCTCCGCAATATATATCGTACTGTAACTATTCTGCGCATGTGTCGAAAACTTGATAGTTGAACCAACACTGCCCATTGGCAGTGCCCTCGCTGGTGGAATAGCGGAACTCAGTCGCCCTCTGCGTTGCTGTTTGCCATGGCCGTCGATGAACTCTGTCGTCTTCGATTTGAGCAAATCGTGGAGATGATGGGATTCCATGCACCGTCCAGCTGGTAGCCGCTGTCACGGTTTAACAGATTTTCTGCCAGTCGTATTTCTACGGATTCTTTAATAATGGAGTCCCAGAAAGACGTTGTTGTGGACAAAATCATTGTTTTCTCATGTTGTTGTTGTTGTGGTCTTCAGTCCTGAGACTGGTTTGATGCAGCTCTCCATGCTACTCTATCCTGTGCAAGCTCTTTCATCTCCCAGTACCTACTGCAACCTACATCCTTCTGAATCTGCTTAGTGTATTCATCTCTTGGTCTCCCTCTACGATTTTTACCCTCCATGCTGCCCTCCAATACTAAATTGGTGATCCCTTGATGCCTCAGAACATGTCCTACCAACCGATCCCTTCTTCTGGTCAAGTTGTGCCACAAACTTCTCTTCTCCCCAATCCTATTCAATACTTCCTCATTAGTTATGTGATCTACCCATCTAATCTTCAGCATTCTTCTGTAGCACCACATTTCGAAAGCTTCTATTCTCTTCTTGTCCAAACTATTTATCGTCCATGTTTCACTTCCATACATGGCTACACTCCATACGAATACTTTCAGAAATGACTTCCTGACACTTAAATCAATACTGGATGTTAACAAATTTCTCTTCTTCAGAAACGCTTTCCTTGCCATTGCCAGCCTACATTTTATATCCTCTCTACTTCGACCATCATCAGTTATTTTGCTCCCCAAATAGCAAAACTCCTTTACTACTTTAAGTGCCTCATTTCCTAATCTAATTCCCTCAGCATCACCCGACTTAATTAGACTACATTCCATTATCCTTGTTTTGCTTTTGTTGATGTTCATCTTATATCCTCCTTTCAAGACACTGTCCATTCCATTCAACTGCTCTTCCAAGTCCTTTGCTGTCTCTGACAGGATTACAATGTCATCGGCGAACCTCAAAGTTTTTATTTCTTCTCCATGAATTTTAATACCTACTCCGAATTTTTCTTTTGTTTCCTTTACTGCTTGCTCAATATACAGATTGAACAACATCGGGGAGAGGCTACAACCCTGTCTTACTCCCTTCCCAACCACTGCTTCCCTTTCATGTCCCTCGACTCTTATAACTGCCATCTGGTTTCTGTACAAATAGTAAATAGCCTTTCGCTCCCTGTATTTTACCCCTGCCACCTTTAGAATTTGAAAGAGAGTATTCCAGTCAACATTGTCAAAAGCTTTCTCTAAGTCTACAAACGCTAGAAACGTAGGTTTGCCTTTCCTTAATCTTTCTTCTAAGATAAGTCGTAAGGTCAGTATTGCCTCATACTCCATTGAATGTCCAGTAGAAATACAATGTTCAGCAATAGCGGACTTGCTTGGCTGCAAAAGGCGGGTGTAACATTGCTGTTCAGTGCAGCGTTCTTTCACGGTGCAAGTGGTTTGACCTATGTAAGCCATACCACATTGGCACGGTATCTTGTAAATTCCGGCCTTTCATAGTAACAGATTGTCCTTAACTGATCCCACAAGGTCCGCAATCTTCGACGGTGGGCGGAAAACCACTTTTACCTGAAATTTTCGGAGGATTCTTGCTATTTTAAACGAAGTGTTGCCAACAAAAGGAAGAAAAGCTAAAGATTGTTCCGGCACATTCAGGCACGCACTTTCCTCAACTTATTTTATGTTTAATCAAGAATATTTTGAACAGACTGACGGTGTCGCCATGGGTAGCCCCCTGTCTCCTTTGGTCACCAACCTTTTTATGGAGGATTTTGAAGAGAGAGCACTTGAATCAGCTACCCATAAGCCAACAGTTTTTTGGTGGTATGTGGATGACACTTTCATAGTGTGGCCTCATGGAGAAGATAAATTAATGGAGTTTCTACATCACCTCAACTCCATTCATAGCAACATCCTGTTCACCATGGAAATAGAGAAAGATGGTTGTTTGCCTTTCTTGGATGTCCTGGTTCGAAGGAAGGATGATGGTTCTCTAGGGCATTCAGTTTACTGGAAACCCACTCATACTGATTTGTACCTGCAAGCATCGAGTTGCCATCACCCATCGCAAACCATGAGTTTGCTTAAAACGCTTGTTCTAGAGCTCATACTGTCTCAGATCTAGATAGCTTATCTCAAGAACTCGCCCATCTAAAGACAGTATTCAGCGAAAATGGGTATTCCATCCGGCAGATTAACAGGGCACTAACAGTTAAAACTAAGAAGCAGGAAGCGAATAAAGAGGAGAACATGCCGGAACAATCTTTAGCTTTTCTTCCTTTCGTTGGCAACACTTCGTTTAAAATAGCAAGAATCCTCCGAAAATTTCAGGTAAAAGTGGTTTTCCACCCACCATCGAAGATTGCAGACTTTGTGGGATCAGTTAAGGACAATCTGTTACTACGAAAGGCTGGAATTTACAAGATACCGTGCCAATGTGGTATGGCTTACGTAGGTCAAACCACATGCACCGTGAAAGAACGCTGCACTGAACAGCAACGTTACACCCACCTTTTGCAGCCAAGCAAGTCCACTATAGCTGAACATTGTATTTCTACTGGACATTCAATGGAGTATGAGAAAACAATGATTTTGTCCACAGCAACGTCTTTCTGGGACTCCATTATTAAAGAATCCGTAGAAATATGACTGGCGGAAAATCTGTTAAACCGTGACAGCGGCTACCAGCTGGACAGTGCATGGAATCCCATCATCTGCACGATTTGCTCAAATCGAAGATGACAGAGTGCGTCGACAGCTGTGGCAAACAGCAACACAGAGGGTGACTGAGTTCCGCTATTCCACCAGTGAGGGTGCTGCCGGCGGGCAGTGTTGGTGCAACTATCAAGTTTTCGACGCATGCGCAGAATAGTTACAGTATGCTATATATTGCGGAGCGGAGGACGTTATCACCAGTCTGTGACGGCTCACCTGAAGATGACTGGCAGGTGCCCAGTTGAAATATCATGCGAAGTATTGAACGACGACCGGCTGCAAGCCCGAAATTTGTTTGAACTGTCAAATGGAACATTATTAGTTCAGTTTTATGTTGTCAAATGGCTGTATTACATATGAAAGAAACAAATTAACAAATATTACATCACACATACCTGCATTACTTTAGAGCCTATGTCCCATGTGTGTTTTTCCATAGACTGAAGTTTGTTTAAATGTTCCTTTTGTTGAATCTATTTTAGAAGTTCCTTTCGTTGACACAAATACTTAAAAAGGTTTTGCAATTCAAATATCCAAAATAAAATTTTATCATTGCAGGTCCTTTTACAGATTCAACAGTCAGCCTATTTCTCTCCTTTGTCCACTGTTCCTGTGTTTAGGAGAATAACCTCTCAATACAAGCGTTATGGGCTGGCATTGCATATAGGATGTGGCTGACTCTGAGGCTCTGACAGATCTTATAGAACAACTCCCTCAACCATGTCTCCTACTGGGAGACTTCAGTGCCATCCTGTATTGTGGAGGCTTGATTTCTACTTGCCCTTGGGGTTTTTGGAGAGCCTTATAGCATCTCACAAGCTGTGCGTTCTCAATACAGGCACTCACACTTCTGTGCTGCTACTGGGCCAATGACCTGTCTTTCTGCTCTCCAGCCCTTGTGCACTCGGTTCAATGGGAAGTTTCTGATGACTTTCATTCCAGTGACCACTTCCTACTCCACATTCACCAACTGGATGGAGCTCTCCCTGAAATGACACAGTCACAATGGGTGATCAGCAGAGATGACTGGATGCATTTTGTGCCCATTTTGATAATAAACGTATGTCAGTATTGAAATTCTCCATAGCTGTTTTCATTAGCATACATGTGTTATTTGCAGGAGGACAAAACTGATGATGCATCATTGACATACAATGAAAAGAGTATAGAACCTAATACTGAACCCTGGGGAACTGATACTACCTGTCTTTATTGTCACTTTATGGTGCCATACATGAGGCATTGCTGGCGAGACATCAGGTACAAGCAAAGCCAATGTACTGCATTTGGCAAAAAAGTTAGACTGCTAATTTTGGCTAGTAAAATATCACATTCGGCCATGTGAAAGGCTTTGCTGAGGTCTAATAAGCTCATAATATTCTCCTCTTGTCTACCAGTGGCAAGTGTCAGGTTGTCTGTTACCCATATTAAGCCAGATGATCTGCTTTGATGTTACAGAAACTTGTTTGGTATTCATCTAGTAGGTTGTTTGTAGTTAAGTAGTTGGTTAGCTGGGTGTGTTTTGGACACTATCAGGAGAATGCAAATACGCCAGTAATTAGAGGGTGCTGTGGCAATGTATGTTTTAGGTAGTGGCTTAAATAGTCCCTGTTTTCAAGCCACAGGGAAAACAAGTTGTTGTTAAGGAGTGGTTCAAGTTATCTGTTATAATGGGCAGTTGTGGGTCAGTCATAAGCTTCACCATTTGGACTGTGATGTCATTGTGTTCAGTGGGTGCTGGTGTGATATGCATGATGACTTGTTTGATGTTATTGCAAATAATGTGATTTAGAGAGAATGTTTTGTGGAAATTGTTATTTATGAAGTAATCGGTATGTCTCTGTTTCATTTGCTGTTAGGGAACCATCAATCTTCCATTTCTCAAAATGATGGCTGACTTTGGCAATAGTGACCAGGAGATTACTAACCTTCTCATTAAATCTCTTGAAGGCAGTAGAGCTTCTGGCTAGGTCTCTATTTTTATCCATTAGTACAGTTACTGCGATTTTTAATCAAGATAATTGAGTTTTCATTATGCTTTTACACCTCGCAGTGCACAAAAATCTAAGTAAACCACAATCATGCACCAGTACTTGTTCACAACTCATTGTTGAGTATGGAAAAATTTATAGGTGACTTAACTGCATTCACTGCTGACAAACTCTTGCACCATATCTATTAACCAAGTTTCAAGATAGTGTGTCAGAGAGATGTTCGTGTTTAAATGTACTGTTTATTTGCAGTAGTGATTATAAAACAAATTAAATGAAGGCTGTTGTGCAACAATTACTGAATGAGTGTGTCTTCTCTGAGATCTCATAGGATGGTAATAGTTCAACGATGATGACTTTCTACTTCTACTGGCAAGTACCAATCAGCAGCTACAGAATACAAATGAACACCCCTTCAGCAAATGAACAGAAACAGAACACAATATGTTACTTCAAATTATTTCAAATTATCATATCACAGTTGTTGATCATTTGAAGAACTAAGCGTTTCTTGAGTGTGTGTGTGTGGGGGGGGGGGGGGGGGGGGGGGATTTCATGCAATTGCTATGGTACGTCAATAGTCATTTGAAGTTTATGAATTTTTGGGCATCCGCATCTAGTGACGCAGAAACTGGGAGCCTGACACTTTCATTCCTTAGAAAGGTGTACTTTCTGAGACAGAACTCTCACCATGGATATCCTTCTTCATGGGATCACATAAACATAGAGTAGTTTCATCACTCAGTTGATTGGCAGCTTCATTTTATTTTATTATAGTGTACTAATATTGCCCACTGTTTGTTGAGATGTAATCTTTCTTGCCTTATGCCATGTATTGCTCACAAGCACTAAAATCACTAATATTCTTGCTTTAGAAATGTAAATTAGTTTTGAATTTTTCATCATATAGTTGCCATACTTTATTTAATTTTTCAATGATGATGTCACTTTGGAGATTTCAGCTTCATTTTTTAATCTACTTACTTTATGACAGAACAGTTCATTTTTTTAATGCTGGTGAGAATGAACAATAGGAAAAATGCAAGGATGTAGTAGTGTGTGTTGTAAATAAATTGATGGTTCATCCACATATTTTTATTTTCACTTCATTCACTGTTGTTAAAGTGAACATGGTATGGTCCTGAAATATATATATATATTAATATTTTGTACTGATATTGTACTGGGCCAGATCATCATCTGGGACGAATGCACAATGGCACATAAACGTGTATTAGAGGCACTTAACTGAACATTGAAAGATCTACACAATGACTTGAGATGTTTTGGAGGAGCAATGATTTTACTGTCTGGCAATTTCCGCCAAACACTGCCAGTACTTCCAAGATCAACGGCTGCAGACAAAATAAATGCTTGCCTCAAATCAGCGAATCTATGGCGCTACGTGGAGAAACTTCAGCTGACAACAAACATGAAAGTTGCATTGCTTAATGATACAGCTGCTGCAGATTTCTCTGAGCAATTGCTGACTATCGGTAATGGTCAAGTACCTGTCGAAGAATCGAGCGGATTGATTTCATTTCCTCATAATTTCTGCAACTTCGTCTCATCAAAAGACAAACTTATCAACGAAGTATTCCCAAACATCATTACTAACTACAAAAGTAATGAATGGTTGAGTGTGCAAGCAATTTTAGTGGCTAAGAATAAAGATGTAGATGACCTAAACTACAAAATTCAGAATGAGATCATTGGTAAAATGCATTCATTCAAATCTATTGACTGTGTAACAAATGAAGATGAAGCTACCAACTATCCAACTGAATTTTTAAACTCCTTGGATGTGCCTGGCTTACCACTGCACAATTTACGCCTAAAAGTTGGCTGCGTAGTAATCATGCTTTGAAACATAAACCAACCAAAACTGTGCAGAAGTACGCATTTGGTGGTAAGTAAATTGATGAACAATGTTATTTACGTGATGATACTCAAAGGAAAATTCAAAAGTGAGGAAGTTCTCATTCCGAGGATCTCAATGATCCCAACCAATATGCCGTTTGAGTTTAAAAGACTTCAATTTCCGATCTGTCTTGCATTCACCATGACCATTAACAAATCACAAGGCCAATCCTTGAAAGTTTGTGGCTTAAATCTGAAATATCCATGTTTTTCACATGGTCAATTATATGAGGCACGTTCATGGGTCAGAAGACCATCTGCATTGTTTGTTCTTGCACCTGATAATAAAACAAAAAATGTCATTATCACAAGGTACTTAACTGAAGAGTGGAAGCTATGCACCAAAAACATGAAGAATAAAGAATCATTAAAATACTTAATTCTTTTATTTGTATTTCCTAACAAAAAATTGTACTTAACATCCAAAATATGATTATTTATTGGCTTTAAGGCAGAACAGAGTTCGCCGGGTCAGCTAGTTACGTGAATGAAACTTAAAACTATTAAATTAAATAAATTGTGTTCCTTTGCTTATGTAAAAATACAATATTAATTTTTTTTGTCTTTTATCATGATTCTTGGTCTTTTCTATGCTTTAAGTGCAAAAACTATCACTGAGTGTCATTCCATTACTCATGGAACTATCCTAAAGTGAGACCGGACATTGCAGACAAGTGGATGCTGCATCATGACAATGCCCCATGTCACACAGTGACTTCCATCACAGAAGTTTTGACCTCAAAAGGAATTCCTGTTGTTCCAAAGCCCCCATATTCACCCGATCTGAGTCCTTGTGACTTTCTTTTCCCTAAATTAAAAAAGTCTTAAAAGGATGTCATTTTGCGACTCTGGAGAACATTGAAAAGAATGGGAATACATAGCACGTAACTTCAAACATATTACACATATCATTATCTGTGTGACATTGCAGCCAGTACGGGCTTCTCATTTGTGGTGTGTCTCGCTATGGAATCATGCACCTCAAGGAACCAGTGCAGTGAGATGTAGGATTGAAACCAATGTTTACACATTGAAGAAACGGGAAGGTCTAAAAAGCCAAGTATGGAGTACATTTCTGTTGGTTGTAGACGAAAACAATGCATCTACTGGGTACGTATCATGCCTAAACTGCTCCACATTATTGTGTTTCCAGTCGGGAACCGCTCATTTAAAGAAACACAGTTGCAAGAAACCTCACAAAGATACAGCTCCTTCAGGGATACCGGCAGTAATAAAACATCCAACCAGGGTGCCAATGTGATAAAGGCTTTGGAAAATCACTAAAGGATTCCTTGTGCTGCTCACTGTATAAACACAGCACTTAGCCACATTTTCGATGAAGATAACTTCTTGTTAAATCATGCCCCGAACATCGCATCAACAATAAATACTGCAAAATGCATTGTAAGGTACATTAAGAAAAGTGGCCTCTGCTTGTCTTTGAAATTATCATTGAAACAAGAGGTCTGCACACTCTGGAACAGCTTGTACACTATGCTGGAATCCTTACACACACAGTATAACAAAGTTGCTGCTTTGCTGACGGCGTTTACAGATTGAAAAATTGTGTAATTTCTGAGACCATTTAAAGAGGCCACAGATGAATTAGAAGGTGAAAAAGAACCGACAGTCCAGTTATTTCTTCTTTGGTTTCCACAAACTGCAACAAATTTACAGTGTCTATAACATTGTCTATCAGGTGAGTAATTACCGCAGTTAAAAGCACTGTTTCATTGTGATACGTGATAGATTTCTAATTATCTGCTGTAATGGATGTGTACTAACAGATATGTATTTTTCAACAGGAGGTACAAAGGATTAAAAATCGAGCCTTAACTTTCGTTTGTCAGAAGATTATGATCACTTCCAGAGATAAAATTGCTTCGTTTCTTTGGCCGTCTTTCCGTGATCTTAATATGCTTGAAATAAATGAAAAGCTGGAAATTCTTAGCAATGTGTGACAAATGTGTGCTACTTACACAGGTACAACATGCAATCATTAACATAATCGTTTTTGCATAGTTGGGGGATAGTGTATTACAGAGCAATGGGAATGCTATAATTTGAATAATATTTCATTAACGTAAAACATCTCGTTTTCACAGAGACATTTCAATGATTTCCACACCAGTTCTGTATTACTTGACTCTTTTGCTTATTGTCATACATCCTTCAAGTACTGTGTCATCACCACCCAGAAAGAGAGATCATTTCAAGGAATGGAGGAACAACAGATCATCTGCAGCAGATGAAGTAGATCTCTACATTTTAATGCACCTCGAAGATGAGGATGACATCTTAAGGGGTGGAGCAGACATGAAACATATCTGCCAGGCCTGGCTGCAGTTGCAAGACATATTTTATGTATCCCAGCAACAAGCGCACTTAGTGAAAGATGCTTTAGTAAAGCCGGCATGTTACTAACAAATCGCCGCAGCCAATAAAATCCAGAACGCTTTAGTGATTTACTGCTGATCAACAATAACTATAAATTTGTTTCTGTTGCAAACAAGTGAAAAGTATGACAAGTTATAGTATGAAGGCTTTCACGACTGGATGACATATCTTCTGGTAAACCTTCCGGGATGTAAGGTCGTGGTCCATGAAACTCTTCAGCTCCTAATGTTTCGTCCGGAGCTGCGCTGGACATCTTCAGAGGGGTGTTTCTCCTCCGGTGAGTCTTGCCGACTCACCGGAGGAGAAACACCCCTCTGAAGATGTCCAGCGCAGCTCTGGACGAAACGTTAGGAGCTGAAGAGTTTCATGGACCACGACCTTACATCCCAGAAGGTTTACCAGAAGATATGACAAGTTACATTTGTAAATGTTTAATGTTCTTTATATGCTTTCTTTATGAAGATCGTTGACTTCTAGATTACAGGGAAAGCACTTATTTAACGTTTCTTGTTAATGAAAGGGAAAATAAATCTTCTGTTTGGAAATTAGACTCGTCTTCTATCCGTGATTGTACTGAAATATCGTTTTACTTTCCAATTTAGCTCTGTCACGTACCCATTCTAGGAGACATTAATGATGAGACTTACCAAACAAAAGTGCTGGCAGGTCGATAGACACACAAACAAACACAAACATACACACAAAATTCGAGCTTTCACAACCCCTGGTTGCTTCGTCAGGAAACAGGGAAGGAGAGGGAAAGATGAAAGGATGTGGGTTTTAAGGGAGAGGGTAAGGAGGCATTCCAATCCCGGGAGCGGAAAGACTTACCTTAGGGGGAAAAAAGGACAGGTATACACTCCCACACACACACATATCCATCCGCACATACACAGACACAAGCAGACATTTGTAAAGGCAAAGAGTTTGGGCAGAGATGTCAGTTGAGGTGGAAGTACAAAGGCAAAGATGTTGTTGAAAGATAGGTGAGGTTTGAGTGGCGGCAACTTGAAATTAGCGGAGGTTGAGGCCTGGCGGATAACGAGAAGAGAGGATATACTGAAGGGCAACTTCCCATCTCCGGAGTTCTGACAGGTTGGTGTTAGTGGGAAGTATCCAGATAACCCAGATGGTGTAACACTGTGCCAAGATGTGCTGGCCGTGCACCAAGCCATGTTTAGCCACAGGGTGATCCTCATTACCAACAAACACTGTCTGTCTGTGTCCATTCATGTGAATGGACAGTTTGTTGCTGGTCATTCCCACATAGAACGCTTCACAGTGTAGGCAGGTCAGTTGCTGAATCACGTGGGTGCTTTCACACGTGGCTCTGCCTTTGATTGTGTACGCCTTCCGGGTTACAGGACTGGAGTAGGTGGTGGTGGGAGGGTGCATGAGACAGGTTTTACACTGGGGGCAGTTACAAGGGTAGGAGCCAGAGGGTAGGGAAGGTGGTTTGGGTATTTCATAGGGATGAACTAAGAGGTTACGAAAGTTAGGTGGACAGTGGAAAGACACTCTTGGTGGAGTGGGGAGGATTTCATGAAGGATGGATCTCATTTCAGGGCAGGATTTGAGGAAGTTGTATCCCTGCTGGAGAGCCACATTCAGAGTCTGATCCAGTCCCGGAAAGTACCCTGTCACAAGTGGGGCACTTTTGGGGCTCTTCTGTGGGAGGTTCTGGGTTTGAAGGGATGTGGAAGAGGCTCTGGTTATTTGCTTCTGTACCAGGTCGGGAGGGTAGTTGCGGGATGCGAAAGCTGTTTTCAGGTTGTTGGTGTAATGGTTCAGGGATTCCGGACTGGAGCAGATTCGTTTGCCACGAAGACCTAGGCTGTAGAGAAGGGACCGTTTGATGTGGAATGAGTGGCAGCTCTTATAATGGAGGTACTGTTGCTTGTTGGTGGGTTTGATGTGGACGGACGTGTGAAGCTGACCATTGGACAGATGGAGGTCAACGTCAAGGAAAGTGGTATGGGATTTAGAGTAGGACCAGGTGAATCTGATGGAACCAAAGGAGTTGAGGTTGGAGAGGAAATTCTGGGGTTCTTCTTCACTGTGAGTCCAGATCATGAAGATGTTATCAATAAATCTGTACCAAACTTTGGGTTTGCAGGCCAACCACAAATTAGAACAGCATGCCACCCTCCACCTTAAAAAACTATCCAATCTCCTGGTTTGCCACCTCCGGAAAGGCAACTCACTCGCCCTTCACAACCTTTCCAGCAAACCTCAACCTCCTCTCATTGCACACAAACCCAGTCTCTCCCATCTACTCAATCTCCCACTTCCAGCTCCACTCCCTCCAAAACCTCAAAATTCCAATCAACACAATCTGGAACCACAACACCCTAATTCAGTAGTTAACCTTTCCTCCAAACCTCTCTCCCAATCCGAAACCTCTGTCCTATCCAAAGGCCTCACCTTCAGCCCCATTCCCAGATTCAACCAAACAGCCCTCGTCAAAGATTTACTGTCCTACACTCGTACTCTCTGGAAATATCACTTTGCCATGAAGAAAAATGATCCTAATCCTACTCCTAATGATCCAACTCCCCAAGACACAATCCAAATTAAACCCTGCCTGGAACAGTTCCATCCTCCGTCACAGCGGGACCCACCTCCTCTTCCTCAAAATCACCCCCTCCAAACCTTCCAGGAATTTCTGACTTCCAGCCGTGCCTCTCAATCCTTCATAAAAAACCTTAATCCTACTCCCAACATCACCACTGCTGAAGCCCAAGCTATCCGTGATCTGAAGGCTGACCGTTCCATCGTCATTCTTCCGGCGGACAAGGGTTCCACGACAGTGGTACTTGATCGTCGGGAGTATGTGGCTGAGGGACTGCGTCAGCTTTCAGACAACACCACATACAAAGTTTGCCAAGATAATCCCATTCCTGATGTCCAGGCGGAGCTTCAAGGAATCCTCAGAACCTTAGCCCCCCTACAAAACCTTTCACCTGACTCCATCAACCTCCTGACCCCACCGACACCCCGCACCCCTACCTTCTACCTTCTTCCTAAAATTCACAAAACCAATCATCCTAGCCGCCCCATTGTAGCTGGTTACCAAGCCCCTATAGAACGTATCTCTGCCTCCGTAGATGAACACCTTCAACCTATTACACGCAGTCTCCCATCCTTCATCAAAGGCACCAACCACTTTCTCGAATGCCTGGAATCCTTACCCAGTCTGTTACCCCTGGAAACCATCCTTGTAACCATTGATGCCACTTCCTTATACACAAATATTCCGCACGTCCAGGGCCTCGCTGCAATGGAGCACTTCTTTTCACGCCGATCACCTGCCACCCTACCTAAAACCTCTTTCCTCATTACCTTAGCCAGCTTCATCCTCACCCACAACTTCTTCACTTTTGAAGGCCAGACCTACCAACAATTAAAGGGAAGAGCCATGGGTACCAGGATGGCTCCCTCGTACACCAACCTATTCATGGGTCGCTTAGAGGAAGCCTTCTTGGTTACCCAGGCCTGCAAACCCAAAGTTTGGTACAGATTTATTGATGACATCTTCATGATCTGAACTCACAGTGAAGAAGAACTCCAGAATTTACTCTCCAACCTCAACTCCTTTGGTTCCATCAGATTCACCTGGTCCTACTCTAAATCCCATGCCACTTTCCTTGACGTTGACCTCCATCTGTCCAATGGCCAGCTTCACACGTCCGTCCACATCAAACCCACCAACAAGCAACAATACCTCCATTATGACAGCTGCCACCCATTCCACATCAAACAGTCCCTTCCCTACAGCCTAGGTCTTCATGGCAAACGAATTTGCTCCACTCCGGAATCCCTGAACCATTACACCAACAACCTGAAAACAGCTTTCGCATCCCGCAACTACCCTCCCGACCTGGTACAGAAGCAAATAACCAGAGCCACTTCCTCATCCCTTCAAACCCAGACCCTCCCACAGAAGAACCCCAAAAGTGCCCCACTTGTGACAGGGTACTTTCTGGGACTGGATCAGACTCTGAATGTGGCTCTCCAGCAGGGATACGACTTCCTCAAATCCTGCCCTGAAATGACATCCATCCTTCATGAAATCCTCCACACTCCACCAAGAGTGTCTTTCCGCCGTCCACCTAACCTTCATAACCTCTTAGTTCATCCCTATGAAATCCCCAAACCACCTTCCCTACCCTCTGGCTCCTACCCTTGTAACCGCCCCCGGTGTAAAAACTGTCCCATGCACCCTCCCACCACCACCTACTCCAGTCCTGTAACCCGGAAGGCGTACACGATCAAAGGCAGAGCCACGTGTGAAAGCATCCACGTGATTTACCAACTGACCTGCCTACACTGTGAAGCGTTCTATGTGGGAATGACCAGCAACAAACTGTCCATTCGCATGAATGGACACAGGCAGACAGTGTTTGTTGGTAATGAGGATCACCCTGTGGCTAAACATGGCTTGGTGCACGGCTAGCACATCTTGGCACAGTGTTACACCGTCCGGGTTATCTGGATACTTCCCACTAACACCAACCTGTCAGAACTCCGGAGATGGGAAGTTGCCCTTCAGTATATCCTCTCTTCTCGTTATCCGCCAGGCCTCAACCTCCGCTAATTTCAAGTTGCCGCCACTCAAACCTCACCTGTCGTTCAACAACATCTTTGCCTCTTTACTTCCACCTCGACTGACATCTCTGCCCACTCTTTGCCTTTACAAATGTCTGCTTGTGTCTGTGTATGTGCGGATGGATATGTGTGTGTGTGGGAGTGTATACCTGTCCTTTTTTCCCCCTAAGGTAAGTCTTTCCGCTCCCGGGATTAGAATGCCTCCTTACCCTCTCCCTTAAAACCCACATCCTTTCATCTTTCCCTCTCCTTCCCTGTTTCCTGACGAAGCAACCAGGGGTTGCGAAAGCTCGAAATTTGTGTGTATGTTTGTGTTTGTTTGTGTGTCTATCGACCTGGCAGCGCTTTTGTTTGGTAAGTCTCATCATCTTTGTTTTTAGATATATTTTTCCCACGTGGAATGTTTCCCTCTATTATATATATATACGTGTGTGTGTGTGTGTGTGTGTGTGTGTGTGTGAGAGAGAGAGAGAGAGAGAGAGAGAGAGAGAGAGAGAGAGAGAGAGAGAGAGAGAGAGAGAGAGAGAGGCCTTGGATTTGTACAGTACAGTGCAGCGAGCCGGGGCGGAGCGAAGTGAGATGTCAGCGGTGACCGGTCATGCTCGGTTATCCGCGTGTCCAGAATCCGGACATCAGACACGGGGCGAGTAAGTGACCAAGCCGAGTCGAGTGGGGCCGGACACAAGCGGCTCTGTCCCCGCGTCAACAGGCGAACCATGACCGGTCCAACACAGAGCGTTGCAGCACTCTAGTGTATATCTGCCCTTTTTTCCCCCTAAGGTAAGTCTTTCTGCTCCTGGGATTGGAATGACTCCTTACCGTCTCCCTTAAAACCCACATCCTTTCGTCTTTCCCTCTCCTTCCCTCTTTCCTGATGAAGCAACCGTTGGTTGCGAAAGCTTGAATTTTGTGTGTATGTTTGTGTGTCTATCAACATGCCAGCGCTTTTATTTGGTAAGTTACATCATCTTTGTTTTCAGATATATTTTTCCCATGTGGAATGTTTCCCTCTATTATATTCAGTCTCATTACTTTATTACTTTTCTCACACACCTATTATATTGAGCTAACACACACACAAACACACACACACACACACACACACACACAGAGAGAGAGAGAGAGAGAGAGAGAGAGAGAGAGAGAGAGAGAGAGAGAGAGAGAGAGAGAGAGGACAAGTCTGGCAAGTGCAGCTTTGGGAAGCTGTAGGGGAGGGACAAAGGGGGGGGGAGGGGTAATGGCATTCACAATGAAGGGGAAAAGACCAGTGAGTGCATTGGCAGAGAGTAACACACAGTGAGAGTGAGGGACATGAACTGGGAAGAGCTGACGGGAGAGACAGGATGCAAACTATTGTGTGTAGGGTGCGGATACAGTATGTTACCATAGGGTGAGGCCAGGATAATTTTGGGAGCAGAGAATGTGTTGTAAGGATAACTCCCATCTGTGCAGTTCAGAAATACTGGTGGTGGAGGGGAGGATCCAGAGTGGCTAGGGGTGTACAGCAGCCATTGAAATAAAGCATGTTATATTCAGCTGTATGTTGTGCCACAAGGCGGTCCACTTTGCCCTTTGCCAAAGTTCGGCGATGGGTATTCATCCTGGTGGACACCTAGTTGATAGTCATACCAATATAAACATCTGTGCAATGATTGCACATGGCATGGCAGCTTTCACAGATGGCGTGCCCTCTGACGGGATAGGATATGCCTTTAACAGGAGTGGAAACAGGAAGTGCTGAGTGGGTGGATAGAGTAGCTCTTGCACATGACTCTTCCACACGGATATGATCCCTGTGGCAAAAGGTTGGGATTGGGAATGGCACAGATATCGACAAGGATCTTGTGGTGTGTGACAGAACACCACTTTAGGAGGGTGTGGGAAGGATCTTGGGTAAAATGTCCCTCATTTCAGGGCATGATGATAAATAATCAAGGTGCTGACAAAGAATGTAGTGCAAAGGAGACAAACAATTGACAGAGGCCTTATGTCAGGTAGTCACTTCAATTCGTAATGATACTTGTGGGAAGTTCGACTGCAGTTGGGATGATTCGGTCAGGATCTCTTTTAAGGCTGTGTGTGGCTGTCCTTTCTTCTACTGAAAGGTTAGTGTTCTTAGAAAGGGGCCTGAGGAAGGATGTTGAAGCCAAGTTCGATGTGCGGAATTCCTAAAAGGTGACCCCATCCACAGTGTTGCTCTTTGTCAACTGCTCATAGCATCCAGACCCTGCCTAGCTGTCCTTTCAACTTTGTGTTGAATAATATTATTTTTTTCTTTTCATACATGTAAGCTATACATAAACTGAATGACTGTATCAAAGATAAATTGACAAGTTGTTTTGTGGCAAGGATGATGTTTTGATACATTGTCATGAAAAAACAGGGAGAAGAAATACGGTCTTTAATTTACTAATTCCTGTATCTTCACCTGTTTGTTTCTGTAAGTGGTAGAGGGTGGATGTATGACTAGATCTGTCGTACCAGTATTGTTTAAAAATGTATATTTCTACCGTACATTAAAAAAGTTATAAGGAAAGCAAAGTTTAATCATATATTCACATCAACCAGACCTGTCTGCTCATCATTTCGCCTGTGCCTAGGTCCTGCATCACGAGGTTCGGAGCAGACAAGAGGAATTTGCACGAGCAGCAGAGGAGTTATCCTGCATCGGCATTGTGATAATCAGAACTATGCGCAATGGAGTTAATGTGAAGCAGTACATAGGAGAAATTATAAATACAGATTCATAAATTACCTTCCAGTTTCTTACAACTATTCTTTCCTGTCAATTTTGTTCAGTTATTCAAGCAGAAATTATTGATCTGTTTCCATTATTTGCCATCCACATATGCCACTATTCAATGGCGACATTTAAAGGATGGTGCTGAGTGAAATATGAACAGACCTTTCAAGTGTTGAGATAAAATTTTTTTAAATAAATGATTCATATCATTGTTACAAAAACCTAATGAAACTTACATTGTATTTGTTACATGTCCACAAGACTGGGACTCATAAAAACTTGAAGGAGAAAACTAAAAATTCTGCCTTCAAACAAGATGCGCTGGGAATGCTGATTTCAGTGGTAAAGGTAGGAAGCTGCTACACTGTATGCTCATACGGCCGTGCTTGGCATCATTTCCCATGCAGTAGATAATCTCTTATCCTTCCAATTAACATCCTTTATGGAAGCTGTAATTCTAAAGAAAAGATTTAAATTTGTACAAAGTCATCATGAACATGCAAGATATGCCATTCAAATTCTATAAAACTGTGGCAGGTAATAATCAGGTTCATTAATGAATATGCAGCTAAATCTGCTTTCATTGAAAATTCGAGTCTAGCAACAGTTGAAAGTAAAGTGCCAACTCGTGAACTGGCTGATGGCAACCAAAACAATGAGGTTGGGGGTCCCACTATCAAAAAATGACAACATTGGTAATATAACTTATCATGATGTCACTTTTATGACACTCGATGAGACAATTTCTCTTTTCTCACCGGGAAACAATTTTTCAAATAGTGAAATTGAAGGGCATGACAGCAAAAATTCCTTTGATTATTTGCTCATGACACTGTGAATGCAAAAACAGGAAACAGTTCATAAAAACAATGTAAATACTAGTGATACACACAATTCAACACAACTTATGCAACTAATAACACAACAATTTATCTATTAAGATTTAGTTTTAAACTAGTATTAAGTTTTCTTCCTTCCAGGGAACAATGCATTGACACATCCTAAAGTGAAGAAAGATAAATGCTTGTAGAGTGTTAGTTACCATATAAACATAAGAAAGGACTGCACCGCAAGTAAATATATTTATAAGTTTATGATACATATGAATGTGACAGTGTGAAAGTATGTGAAGAAGAAAACAGTTGCAGTAGGTCACATATCTTGATGCTGAACTAAGGTTGGGCACTACCAAATAATCAAGGGGTCGAAACCTAACTACTGTGAGCATTAGATACTGCATTAGATATTTTTGTGTTCGGATTACCATATAGAACTGAATCAGACTGTTTAGTTAATTATCGTACTGATAAATTCCATTTCATGCTTGACAATTACAAACTACCAGAAGTTAACATATTTAATGGATCTGAGAATGTACCTATGATCCGTGAAATTATGTTTGATGCACTTACTGCTGTAGCGACTATTGTTTACATCTTTAATTCTTTGGAATTGATAAATATGCTCAGACACGCAGTCACTGTAAATTTCCTCTGACAGGAAGTCACTGTAAATTGAAATGAAATGTATATCAATTTATGCCATAAATGAAAACAGACTCTATTATTGTATGAATGTTATATGAAGAATGTACAACTAAATGAGAGTAAAATGTGTACTCATAAAACTAGAATTTAATAATGTAACAAAATTGTAATTTAACAATATGTACTAAAACAAAATGATGAGCAATGAAAATGTATATAAAAAGGGGAGAGAATATGTTACAGACTATAATGTATATAAGTGACAATAATGGCATGTCAGCAAATGAACAGGATAAGTGTATTTTATAATTGTATTTGTATTTTTTTTTATGTACTGTGTATAGTATGTGGAAAGGACACTACAGAAACTTTATGTAATGCAACTGAATGAAAGATGCTCAAAACCAAAGTGCAAAACCATACTAAACCTGGCTGCAAAATGTTAAGTGTGCATGTGGTGTGTGTGTGTGTGTGTGTGTGTGTGTGTGTGTGTGTGTGTGTGTGTGTGTGTGTGTGTGACTAAAGATGGCAATACATCATTTAACATGAATTTTCTGTGCTCAACAACGTTGTAAAAGTGGCAAGGAACTTACCTTGTTGACTAATGTCAGATGTATGGCTGGTGTCCCCACTGAATTAGTGAGAGCAACGAGGTGACATAAATTCCTCAGGCTGCTGATATGGAACCAGTTGTCACCACATCGAAGATTTTACAAAGGGTCACACCGCTGAACACGAGCTTCATGAGTTTGTGCAGTGAAAGCTAACATAAATACATGACAAGGACATTCTGGCCTTGTACTAAACATGTGAGTGCAAAGTGGGATGATAGCGGACTTTGAGCTGGGTGCAGATGCTTCGCAACCTGAACACTGTGCACATGCTGACTGACAACAATGGGACTATGTGGTTACAGCGAGCACTTTGTTAGAAGAGAAAATTTCTGTATGTATGTATGTGTTAAAAGAAGCTGACATGCTCATATAAAGTGATAACCATTCAGGATAACTCCAACAGTCGAAAATAATGGCTATACCCCTACCGGCCAGGATTATCAACCCTCAAAAAGGGAAATAAGCTCAGACATAGGGGGGCAATTATGTTTAATCATATTTTTTTTCCTTTTTATACATGTAAGCTATATGTAAAAAGAATGACTTATAGAACATGTCAAAGATAAATTAACGAGTTGTTTTGTGGCAAGGATAATGTTTTGATACATTGGCATGAAAAAGAAGGAAGAAGAAATACACTCTTCAGTTTATTAATTCTTGTATCTTCAACTGTTTGTTTCTATAAGTGGTGGAGGGGGGACGTATGACTAGATCCATTGTACCGGTATCATTTAAAAATGTGTATTTCAACCATACATTAGAAAGTGTTATAACAGGTTATTAGGAAAGCAAAATTTATTCATACATTCATATCAACCACACCTGTCTGTTCATTATTTCACCTGTGCCGAGATCCTGCATCAGGAGGTTCAGAGCAGACAAGAGGAGTTTGTGCAAGCAGCAGAGGAGCAATCCTGCATCGACATTGTTATAATGAGGACTATGCACAATCGAATTAATGTGAAGCAGTACATAAGGGAAATTACAAATATTGACCTTGAATGTATTGATATTGAAGGTATGTTGGTATTCGTACCAGTTAGACACCCACGATTGTGTAAAGATTCATAAATTATCTTCCAATTTCTTTCAACTATTCTTTCCAATCAATTTTTTTCAGTTACTCAAGCAGAAATTATTAATCAGTTTCCATTATTTGCCTGCCCACATATGCCACTATTCAACTTGCTGCATCCCCCAAAACTCCCTACCAACACTCCACTAAATCCAGAACCAAAACAATCTTGAAACACTGTTGTTAACCTTTCTATCAAAATCCTCAGCCTCTAAAAGTTTCAGTCCTTTCCCAAGGCCTCAACTTCAGTCCTATACCCAAATTTAACCATGCTTGACTTGTTGAAGACCATCTCTCCTTCTTCCAGTCCCTGCTATGGAAACACTTCTTTGTCACCAGTACCTCCAACCAAAGACAGACTAGTCCCAACATTGCACCCTACCTCTTCTATTTCATATCCCCATCCAACCATGATGGTTCATGATGTACATAGAAAGAAACGTGTACTTAAGGCTCATAGAAAAAAGTACTTTTCTTTCATGAGCTATCTACTTTTTAGTCATTAGACACATAGAGAATAAATACATGTCTGTACACCAGGGCGGATAAAAACAGAAGATCCTTCTTACGTGCATCGTAACAAGAAAGGTGTTGTAAAAAATCTGAAGGTACATCATTTTTAATTTTTCTGCTGCCCTTTCAGATTACATTAACGCAGCGTAATACACATTAATATACCTTTGACACATTCAACTGGCAACTGTAGGAATTAATACATCTTGTTTGTCTATGAAAATAAACCTTATAGGTACCTTCACAACTGCTTCCCTACTGCGTACTGACATGGTCAACTATTACTGGATAACAGTATACAGTATCGGTGCAATCCAATATCTTCAATTTTCTATCTTTAAACACTTTAAACTATGATTTTTGGCCCGTATGGGCATGAAAGACCTTAATTGATGGCTCAATTTTTAATTTGTTCTTTGCCCAGGACATGTTAGCATTATAACATGTACATTTATGTTTACAAATAAGTTTCAATAATTGAATTTGAAAGTCAAAGTTTTTGCTTCCCTTATCAAAGTATAGCCATTTCCTGCTATCAGCATGGTTAATCATGTGGTGTCACCGCCAGACACCACACTTGCTAGGTGGTAGTTTTAAATCGGCCGCGGTCCATTAGTACATGTCGCACCCGCGTGTCACCACTGTGTGATCGCAGACCGAGCGCCACCACAAGGCAGGTCTCGAGATACGGGATAGCACTCGCCCCAGTTGTACGGACGACGTAGCTAGCGACTATACTGACAAAGCCTCGCTCCTTTGCCGAGCCGATAGTTAGAATAGCCTTCAGCTAAGTCAATGGCTACGACCTAGCAAGGCGCCATTAGTAACATTGCATGTATCTAAAGAGTCTCACTTGTATCGCCACAATCTCCAGATGTACCAAAAGGATGGATTAAAGTTAAGTATTCCAGAAGCTACGTACTTTTCTTTATAGCATTCATTACGTATCCTGTTTCAGACCTCACGCCATCCTGCTTTAGCTTAGCGTGTGCCTTTCGGCTTCCTCTCATTGTGTCTAGGCTGTCTTGTCTAGACACAACAAATCACATGCATATCATGTGGTGTATGCCACTTGCACACTTTGTGAGTTCATTAGAACTGGAGCTACATACAGATAGGCTGTCCGAGTAAGTGATACCATTTCACTTTTTATCATGAAGTTTGCTGGGAGAGTGTTCTTCATGTTGCTTCAAAGTGGTGTGCTGTGGTGTGTGCATACTTGGATTATCAATACTGCCATGAGTAGACTCATCATTTATGGCCCAGGGCAGTGGTTCCCCTTTGTAATTCACATATTTCAGTGATTGAACTCAACTCATATGTTCGGCATCACATCGACACTTGATCAAGGTCAATGTAAGAAACTTCCTGGCCGATTAAAACAGTGTGTCGGACCAAAACTCAAAGTCAGGACATTTGCCTTTCGTGGGCAAGTGCTCTACTGACTGAGCTATCCAAGCACGACTCACAACCCATCCTCACAGCTTCAGTTCTGCCAGTACCTCAGCTCCTACCTTCTAAACTTCACAGAAGCTCTTCTGTGAACTTTGCAGAACTAGCACTCCTGAAAGAAAGGATATTGCAGAGACATAACTTAGCCACAGGCTGGGGGGATGTTTCCAGAATGAAAAGGTAAAATAGGTTATTTATATGTTAGTCAATTTCATGAACGGATCAAGGTAAAATAGGTTATTTATTTGTTAGACCCTTACTATATCTCTGAGCTTCCAAAACTGACTTTGTGTATTTGGCCTACAAAGCCAATGAGGTTATCAATGTTCAACTTCTAAATTACTAAATATTGATTACATATCTTTCTACATTAACTTAAAAAGGGGATTTCTTGTACAACTCCTCTACAACATCAATATATGTATAGATGCCACCTAATAAAACTGAATATTACCCCACCACCTTCGTAGCCATGAATATTCTTTGTAGCTGCTGCATGTGAAGCCACAGTGATGTGCTCAGCCACAGATTGCCTGTGCAGATGTGTAAGTTGACTCCACTGAGATGGCACACACGAAGCATCAATAAACAGCAAACCACATCGCAAGCCAGGTGCTGTAAGTTGCACTAGTGATCCAGTACAATCAAGCTTAAAAACTTCACTAATATAAGTCATTGTACACTATTTAGCATGCAAGTGATGCAACATTCCATCTTAATATACTTACTGCTATGCACCATGGAGTACCTACACTGGTACACAAATCACTTGATACGGGCAAGTCTTCAGGTCCAGATTGTATACCAATTAGGTTCCTTTCAGATTACACTGATACAATAGATCCCTACTTAGCAATCGTATACAACCGCTCGCTCACCGATAGATCTGTACCTACAGACTGGAAAATTGCGCAGGTAGCACCAGTGTTTAAGAAGGGTAGTAGGAGTAATCCATCGAACTACAGACCTATATCATTGACGTCTGTTTGCAGTAGGGTTTTGGAGCACATATTTTATTCAAACATTATGAATCACCTCAAAGGGAACGATCTATTGATACGTAATCAGCATGGTTTCAGAAAACATCGCTCTTGTGCAACGCAGCTAGCTCTTTATTCGCACGAAGTAATGGCCGCTATTGACAGGGGATCTCAAGTCGATTCCGTATTTCTAGATTTCCGGAAAGCTTTTGACACCATTCCTCACAAGCGACTTCTAATCAAGCTGTGGGCCTATGGGGTATCATATCAGTTGGATTCGTGATTTCCTGTCAGGAAGGTCACAGTTCGTAGTAATAGACACCAAATCATCGAGTAAAATTGAAGTGATATCAGGTGTTTCCCAGGGAAGCGTCCTGGGACCTCTGCTGTTCCTGATGTACATAAATGACCTGGGTGACAATCTGAGCAGTTCTCTTAGGTTGTTCGCAGATGATGCTGTAATTTACCGTCCAGTAAGGTCATCCGAAGACCAGTATCAGTTGCAAAGTGATTTAGAAAAGATTGCTGTTTGGTGTGGCAGGTGGCAGTTGACGTTAAATAACGAAAAGTGTGAGGTGATCCACACGAGTTCCAAAAGAAATCCGGTGGAATTCGATTACTCGATAAATAGTACAATTCTCAAGGCTGTCAATTCAACTAAGTACCTGGGTGTTAAAATTACGAAAAACTTCAGTTGGAAAGACCACATAGATAATATTGTGGGGAAGGCGAGCCAAAGGTTGTGTTTCATTGGCAGGACACTTAGAAGATGCAACAAGTCCACTAAAGAGACAGCTTACACTACACTCGTTCATCCTCTGTTAGAATATTGCTACGCAGCATGGGATCCTTACCAGGTGGGATTGACTGAGGACATCGAAAGGGTGCAAAAAAGGGCAGTTAATTTCGTATTATCACATAATAGGGGAGAGAGTGTGGCAGATATGATATGCAAGTTGGGATGGAAGTCATTAAAGCAAAGACGTTTTTCGGCGCAGCGAGATCTATTTACGAAATTTCAGTCACCAACTTTCTCTTCCGAATGTGAAAATATTTTGTTGGGCCCAACCTACATAGGTAGGAATGATCATCAAAATAAAATAAGAGAAATCAGAGCTCGAACAGAAAGTTTTAGGTGTTCGTTTTTCCCACGCGCTGTTCGAGAGTGGAATGGTAGAGAGATAGTACGATTGTGGTTCGATGAACCCTCTCCCAAGCACTTAAATGTGAATTGCAGAGTAATCATGTAGATGTAGATGTAGATGTAGATGGTTTTACTGGTAGAAACTATGACTCTGAAGAGATTTTACAAACTTTGAGTCTGCCTCCTGTAATAATGTATTTGGAGACATAGTCGGTCTTTAGCAGTCAAACACATTACCAAAGCTGTTACAGATTTTTGATAATTAGCACTATTTCTACCACACTGAAGATACTCTACTGCATTCTTACATTATGTCTGACTACATTGTAGAATATGACTCTGAAAGACTTACGTCACTACTGCAAACACCGAGGATGAGTCAAATGTTGCAGCACTGCTCATAAACCCTGTAGTGAAAAACTAACTGTTATTTTATGACTAATACCATTATACAACCTAGACTGGAACAGGAACAACATATTCATGAGCCAGGTTATTTTGATTTTTTTGGTTAAAAAGATAGACATAACTTATATATTTCATACCAAGACAGTCCAGTGCTATTTTAAGAAGACCCATTGTATATGACAATTATTACTGAGCTCCCATTATTCATCACATCAGTATGCAACTTCCAATCTACACAGCCTAGTTCATCACTGAAGATTTATCAACGCTGCCTACAAGAGTCACCGATCCAGCGCACTGACTGTTATGGTCGTAGATGAGTTGAGTACAAGTATATGAAATGCCGAAATACAGAGGATTCACATTTGAAATAGAAGCTCAGTAACACTGATGATGATAGGAAGTGGAGTAAGAAAGCATATGAGACAGAAAGTAACATTTTTCTTTTTTTTTTAACACAAACAATGAGATGTAAAGGTGTCAAGCAGCAATCTCAGAGGAGACAGATTTTTTGAAAGTACCTTGGTAAGTTCAAGAGTTTAAGAAATAAAAGACATGAGGAAGTTACATTAGAATTAATAATGGGAAGAGTTGACCACACCCACAGCTGTTCTAACTACAAATAACGTTTACTGTGTTTAACGTATGGTTAGTGAGCTCTACCTTGCTATTTTTGCAATTGTGTGTGTAAGATTTTATGATTTTTGTTCTGTAAAGAGTAACAGTTATCCCCTCCATCTGAGCTAGGCCCTGGGCTTAAGTGAATTTTGTGTTGTGTGTATCAATAATTAATTAAAGGAACCACTTTAATGCAGCTAGGTACTGAATACAAGTGAACATGTCTTGATAAAAGTGTGCAGAGTGTGTCAGTTCTTATTTGTTCATTTATAAAGAACATTGTTATGGGAAAGCTTCCGTCTAACTTCAGCTGCTGTGACTGATTCAGTGATTTACTATTTCCCCTTGTGGAAGCGCATAGCTTGTTAGGGTGTTATATTTGAAATGTAACACATGCACCCTAACAAAATTGCCATATTTACTGTTGATTTGGGAAAGGGCAACAGTTCTAATTGAGCATGAGTTAATGTAGGCATAAGAACTGGCAGAATTTAACTCTGACAAGGAAAGTCTAGGTTGAGCGATCACATTAATAACAGTACAACATTGCACTAGAGGCACCATCTGTCACGTATCACCTTAATGTAACATCACTGAGTGACAATGATGCTTGATACTGCAGAATTCAATACAGCATAAACTGGTTACTCAGCACAAGGAGCTGTCAAACCTAACTGCTACCCTGGAAATTCTATTGTATCAATCCACACTACCCAATCACATTATACTACCTTGCATGCTACTATTCACCTAGGTTTACAACAGAAACTTAGCCCTAACCTATTACCCACTGATCTGTTTTTTCAAACACTTATTATCGTTTTCACCTATTGTTGTCAATGCAAATAGTTTACCCCACATGGGAATCAACTCTGCCATATTATTATTCCATTGCCAAGTTGTACTTACCATGAGCAGTAAACTTTTATAGGCACAGTATCTCTACCTGTCACTCGTGCCAGCTGTGAATTTGAGTGTTACTGTTTACATTCTTTTCCAGTTGGCTGACCATTCACCCAGAAAATGATCATCTGGCAAATACAAAATGTCCTGATCATTAGTAAAGATCATCAAACACTTGTGGTGATTTCTCTTAATGCCTTTCAGTCTTGTATCTCTACCAATCATTACACATATTCTACACTATCACTTAATACTGGGATAAGAAACTGTGAACTCACACAATTCCTAGAAGAGACTAAAACTTGTCGTTGCCCTCGTACTGTTCCTATGATATATGAATCTTGGTTCCTCCCTGTCTCAAACAGTTTACTGTACTCTGTGCCATAACATATCTCAGTAGTTTTGATCTATCAGTCTAAACTTGTGTCTCAGACCTATCAGGTCATCATAATTAACAGTGGACTCTTGTTTAACACTTCTTTTTGTGACATAGTTATGCCCACTGTTAAGCTTTCTGCTCATTTAACCTATTCCCACAACAATAGTCTTCAGTCTTCTATGTTACACCAGCCTGAAGTACTTACTGTGTTGCCACATCGAGACAGCTTGCTGGTACTACCTAACAATTCTAAGACTCAGCTTTTAGACTTTATTAACAAATTATTAGCTAAAGAACATGAAAAACCACACTAAATCATGCAGTCACACATATCATTGAATGTAATACCAAAGATTTCATGCACCGAGTGATTATTCCTAGCACTATGTCTATTGTTCTAACTCTAATCTTGGTTTGCTTTGTTGTGTGGATCTTGTATGCCTATAGCTACTGTTGTATTTCAACCTATACCCAAGCAACAGTCATCAAGTGAATATCACAGTTAATACCTAGCAAAACATCAGGCATGGCCCTTTCTTAAACTAAGTGTAGAGGTTAGTGGGCTGTGTTATTGCATTCATGTTCCTTTTAGATGGTCAGACTTTGTGTCTTGGCATGAGGTCATGCAGAGTCAGTGTAATGAATAATTGTATATCAGGGATTATTTGTATTTGAACATTAGAAATCCTGCTTATCATGCACAAGTGTTATTTTGGAACTTCTATTAAGAAACATAGATTGCCTAATTGTCTTTATTTGTTAAACAAAACCCCTCACGTGGATTTTTTTGTCAATAATAACTGTACTTCATACAATGAATTCCTCCCTGGCCTCTCCCCTGATGCAAGCCCCTGCCTTGAATGTTACAGTTGCCTGTAAGCTGTGAGGCCTATCCACGGAGTCTGCTGATCACCCTACAACAGCACCAGCCCTGTCAGTTTTGATCACAGCCCTATGTTATGGCACCTCATCCCTGCTGCATGCTGCTCAGCCACTGTCTGGCTGACAGCTTTGACCATGCCCCTGTACTATCCATCAGCCTTGACAGCAGTCACCCCCTCCTGACAATGCCCTCACTCCAATGGCATCACATCAGCAAGCCCTCATCACGACCCAACTTACAGGGCTTCTTCTCTGTAAGTTTGCCTTAAACAAGTGCCAGAAATGATTTGAAACCATGTAATTTTTTTAAATGTTTCACTATATTTCAACCCCCCCTTCCCAACATTTCTGATCTCATACTATCATAAATGTCGTCAGAACTTTCTGCAGGAGTATTTTAAATCTGCATTCATTTTTATAATCTATAGCTCATTTTTAGGATCCGTACAATAGCTCCCATGGATGGAGAGGAAATGTGTGTGTTGAGCAGTTTCGTTGAGAGGAAAAATGTTTTTTTCAATTTTTTTTCAAATTTTCCATTTTAATTGTCTTTCATATGACTTATGATACTGCTTCTTTGGTAGGATATTGGCTGACCCGTGACATAGCACCAGATGTCTTGTATAACACCCATGCTCAGTCCAGTGAACATCGTCCCATGGTAGTACTCCTGACTTGGGATGCCATGTTTGTTTGTTTGAGTACCACTGACTGGAAGGATAAACATTGAAGCACCCTCTGCCCACCAATGGGAGGACAAGGGTTGGGGAGGGGGGCAGTCATATTGGGTGCACCACAGACGGTTGGGTGAGATTGCATCATTATTTGGAACGCATTCTTGTTTGCCAACTGCCTTTGGGTGTGCAATGCCTCTCAATTTAAGCTACAGCAGCCTCCTGTTGCTATACCAAATTTAAGGTTAAAGTACTCCTTAGGCTTTTGGAGACATAAAACCTCCTCCAGTGACTGGAAACAGTATGAAAAAGTCAGCATTTCCATTCTTAAATGCTTGGGGTGCTCATACAGACTTGTATATGATACAGGGTGTTTCAAAAATGACCGGTATATTTGAAACGGCAATAAAAACTAAACGAGCAGCGATAGCAATACACCGTTTGTTGCAATATGCTTGGGACAACAGTACATTTTCAGGCAGACAAACTTTCGAAATTACAGTAGTTACAATTTTCAACAACAGATGGCGCTGCGGTCTGGGAAACTCTATAGTACGATATTTTCCACATATCCACCATGCATAGCAATAATATGGCGTAGTCTCTGAATGAAATTACCCGAAACCTTTGATAATGTGTCTGGCGGAATGGCTTCACATGCAGATGAGATGTACTGCTTCAGCTGTTCAATTGTTTCTGGATTCTGGCGGTACACCTGGTCTTTCAAGTGTCCCCACAGAAAGAAGTCACAGGGGTTCATGTCTGGTGAATAGGGAGGCCAATCCACGCCGCCTCCTGTATGTTTCGGATAGCCCAAAGCAATCACACGATCATCGAAATATTCATTCAGGAAATTAAAGACGTCGGCCGTGCGATGTGGCCGGGCACCATCTTGCATAAACCACGAGGTGTTTGCAGTGTCGTCTAAGGCAGTTTGTACCGCCACAAATTCACGAAGAATGTCCAGATAGCGTGATGCAGTAATCGTTTCGGATCTGCAAAATGGGCCAATGATTCCTTTGGAAGAAATGGTGGCCCAGACCAGTACTTTTTGAGGATGCAGAGACGATGGGACTGCAACATGGGGCTTCTCGGTTCCCCATATGCGCCAGTTCTGTTTATTGACGAAGCCGTCCAGGTAAAAATAAGCTTCGTCAGTAAACCAAATGCTGCCCACATGCATATCGCTGTCATCAATCCTGTGCACTATATCGTTAGCGAATGTCTCTCGTGCAGCAATGGTAGCGGCGCTGAGGGGTTGCCGCGTTTGAATTTTGTATGGATAGAGGTGTAAACTCTGGCGCATGAGACGATACGTGGACGTTGGCGTCATTTGGACCGCAGCTGCAACACGGCGAACGGAAACCCGAGGCCGCTGTTGGATCACCTGCTGCACTATGTTCATCCGTCACGTTCCCAGTCCGTTGAAATTTTTCAAACAGATCCTTTATTGTATCGCTTTTCGGTCCTTTGGTTACATTAAACCTCTGTTGAAAACTTCATCTTGTTGCAACAACACTGTGTTCTAGGCGGTGGAATTCCAACACCAGAAAAATCCTCTGTTCTAAGGAATAAACCATGTTGTCTACAGCACACTTGCACGTTGTGAACAGCACACGCTTACAGCAGAAAGACGACGTACAGAATGGCGCACCCACAGACTGCGTTGTCTTCTACATCTTTTACATCACTTGCAGCGCCATCTGTTGTTGAAAATTGTAACTACTGTAATTTCGAAAGTTTGTCCGCCTGAAAATGTACTGTTGTCCCAAGCATATTGCAACAAACGGTGTATTTCTATCGCTGCTCGTTTAGTTTTTATTGCCGTTTCAAATATACCGGTCATTTTTTAAACACCCTGTAGGTGTACTGAGTGAATAGGGGCTTTAGAGCATAAAATGTCATAAATAATTCTGAAGTTTTGTTATTAAGTTCTAGTTTTTGCTGCTCAAGATTAGAGTTAACTCAATTATTCTAGTACCCATCTCAATGCTTAAATCAGTCTTAGTTGCCTTAACTGAGACTGTATGGCTTTTATAGTTTCATTATTTGCATCTAGTTTGCTGTTCAAATTTTTGCTGAAAAGCGTAAACCACATAGTATATTTTTTCCATGCTTCTTCTCACAAATAGGATCATCCTGTGACAAAGAAAATAACATATCTAGTCTAGATCAGCTGTTTATTATTACAGTACCAAATGCTGCTCAGCAATTCATTAATTGTTCATAATGGTCACATTGTACACACCACCACAATTATCACACAGGAAATGACTCAAATTAATAAACATAGCTCACTGAACTGCTTGTGTAGCTCTCTGTGTTTTGACACCAGTGCATAGCAGTGACAATGTGCTAGGTGAACTGTGTCACTGAAGATGGATGCTCTGTCCTGTGATGTGTGGGATGAGCCAGGGATGGAACAGCATTTGGCCTCCTGGGATGTCAGCAAAATACAGCCTATGATGTTACAACTCATAGTGGCACCTGACAACAGTCTTCCAACTTCTGGATTATTTTTTAACTGTTCTTTGTAATAGATGGGGTTAATCAATTTAATATTGGCTCCCCAAACTATCAATTCTTCTATTTTCTTCAACTTCAGCTTACACACTTCCAGAAATACTGTTGTTGATGAGGTTGTCCAGTACAACCAAACTCTTTTTCACAAAAATTTTTCAACCACAAACCTTAATTTATTTTTACTATTTCTCATTGATTCTCTCTTCAACACCTAACACCCTCTCAATAGGGATGTTTCCTGCTGTACGGGACAGGTGCTCAAAGGTGGATTTTGTGTATTAATTCCGATGCTGATGTGTACTGATCTGAAATTACTGACTTGCTTATCTGGAGAATATCTCCCCTCTCGATACTTTCTTTCTTCTTTCTGGAGACTTTGTCTCCTCTGCTGGAAATGGAACTGTGCTTATCTGTTTCCAATAAGCTACTAAATAACAGAAGTCACTGTCTGAGATGTACCTATATTCTCCCAGCTCATACAATTTTGAAACATCCCGTATAGTAACTGTCTCCCATTATTACTGGTTATTACATCAAGTAATACAAATTGATAGACAGTTCAGACCCAACTCTCTATCAGACTTCAGAGCAAACTGACTCTATCCTCTTTCTTGCCTTATGTCAAGTCATGGTGTGCCTTATTCCATGGAGTGCAGCCTCTCTCGAATGCAGGGTTGCATTTGCATGGAGTAATCGCAAAACCAGCAGGTGCCACATAGCGTGAGCAAACTGCCATCATGCAGAAAAACTGTGATCGTTCTCACTCAGTCACATGCCCAGATAATATAAAATCTCCACATAATATATGAGTCCAGTCTTTCTAAACCAGCTAATAAAAGTTGGTTGCATGATTGGCGATCACTGTCAGCCAGTGCTATAAACATTGAGCAACACATCATTTGATTTCACCAAAGTGATATATTACATCTCAACAGTTTTAAATAAAATATACAATTTTTGAATAATGATTTTCACTGTTTGTTATGTCACAGCATGCTTGTAGCTGTGGCTAGTTCAAATTGTTCACATATGTATGCACTAGCGATGCAAAATTCATATGTCACTAGAATGTTTGAGCAGCGTTCAATATTGCATTGAGCTCTACAGTGTATTGGGAAATCTTGAACCTGTTCAGACACGAGAATCATTTACTTAGCACTATGGGCATGGCATCCTATCTGAAAGATAATCTGGAAAAAATAAAAAGTAAATATACATATGTTAAAACTATCCAATGCTGTTTCATTCTCATACAGAACACTTCCCATATTGAAAATGATCTCAAATTATTCTGTCAATATGGTTTTCATAAAACTCATTTAATAAAACATAATCATATTTTAACACAACATACAGTTTAAAGCTCAATTTATAGAACATCATGAAAAGCAGAGTACAATGAATTTTAGGGATGTATCCCTAGTACATAAAAATATTTATGAGACTTTGCACAATTTATTTTAACCAAGTTTCTTTCAACTTAGCTTTTTCAAATATGATCTACTTGAAAAATAAGTACCACAATCAGCAGTCATTTACAAGACACAAATATAGATGAGACGCCCAGAGAGTACATCATTACAAGTCAACTTAATTAACAGTTTTATTCTTGTACTTAAGTTTGCTTTGCAATTAGAATGAATAAAAATCTAGATTCAAGCACAAACATGTAGCTTCTTTACATAGCATTTGGCATGTGAAGAGTATCAGAAATGAAGAGGCTCATAGGCCTTTTGTTGTTCTGAAAACTTGAGATTAATGGCATTAGAATAAAGTTTATGTGGACATTTGAATAATGTAACATAGTTTTTTTAATAATACAACTAGCTTATCTTTCATAAAATTACTTTGAAATCAGCTCCAGTGACAAAATTCACTGATCCTAAACTCATTTTTGATAGTTATTAACTAAATGAAATAGAAATAATATTAAATGATCTAAATGATATTTCTGTACTACGCTTTACAGAACACTGACTCAAACAAGATATGTTAGAGCAAACATACCTTCCTCAGTTCAAACTTGCAAGCATGTTTTGTAGGAAAATATTGAGTCATGGGGGTACTTGTATATGTGTTAAAGAAAATATTGAATTCAATAGTGTAACTAAATACCATAAACTGTCCTGTGAAAAAGATAACAAACTCTCTATTGCTGAACTACCAAGTCAAATTACAGTTATTATTTGTATATGCAGGTCACCAGATGGAGACAGAAAAGTGTTTTACAATCACATGGAGGAACTCTTGGAAGAAATTCACTCTCCCAAGAAAAATATAATTATATGTGTTGACTTTAATATTGATTTCTCAAAATTCTATAAATTCAGAGATGACATTATAAATTTACTACAATTGTGCATCAGTCCAATGGTAACTGAACCAACTCGAGAAACACCTACCTCTACATCTATTATTGATCAGATGTTGATAAATACGTGCAAATATGCCTATAACACAAAAGTTGTAAACAAGGGTTTTAGTGATCACTATGCTCAAATTCTTGCAATGAATGTTTCAGGATATCAAATTCCCAGTCGAATACAACACACTGTAAGGAATTTCAGTATAAAAAATGTGGAATATTTTTGTTCTCTCATAGAGAGTGAAAGTTGGAAAGATGTATACAACTGTAATGAGACCAATGAGAAATATGATAGGTTTATGGCTACATTTAAACTTTTTTTTTTCTTTGAAATGGCTTTTCCCAAGAAAACAACTATGTTGAACTCTACTCAAGAAACAAAGAAGTGGATTAAAAAAGGGATAAGGATATCATGTCAAAATAAAAGGAGATTGTATGAGTACTCCAAGCATAATACCAGTCCTGACTTTACTGCATATTTCAAAAGATACAAAAGAATACTAACATAAGTTATTTCAAAAGCAAAAAAACTAGAAAATGACAAAATATTGTGCGATTCCAAGAATAAAACTGAAGCAACCTGGCAAATTATAAGGAAAGAAATGGATACCAGACCAGTTAATCACAGTAATATAGAGCTGATTATGAATAAAAATAAACTAACTGCCCCAAACATGTTGCTAGTGCTTTCAACAATTATTTCTCAAATAAACACACACCATGACAAACAGCCAACCAGTCACTCAGATCAAAAAATTAATTCAAACACAATATTCCTGTATCCAGCAACACCTGAGGAACTGTCAAGAATCCTAAAAGAATTACCAAATAAATATTCAGTGGGTGTTGATGAGATACTGGCTGCTATTATCAAAGTTAGTGCACCATTGATTGTGGAACCACTTACAGACATAGTAAATTCATCTTTTGAGAGTGGTGTATTTCCAAATAATCTAAAAACTGCAAAAGTAACACCTTTGCATAAGAAGGGTGCAAAAAGTGATATTGCTAATTATAGACAGTTCCAGTTTTGTCAGGCTTCAGAAAAATTGTGGAAAAATGTTCCTTAGAAGATTAACAGTTTTCTTAAATAAAGACAGGCTGATAAGTGACTGCCAACATGGGTTCAGAGCTGGAAAGTCAACTCAGTCAGCAATTTTTGCCTTCTTAAATGAAGTATTAAAAGTAGTGGATGATAAACAACATGCATCTGGGATATTTCTGGATCTAAGTAAATCCTTTGATGTAATTGATCATGCCATTCTCTTGTGTAAATTAAGTAGTTATGGGATTAGAGGCCAGTCTGAAAAGTGGATCCAGTCATACCTCAGTAATTGTCAGCAGATTACAGAAATAAAACACAAAGATAGTGAAACACAAAAAAATTCTAGTTTTTACAGTGATGATCAGAAAATCAAGTATGGAGTCCCACAAGGGTCAGATCTAGGACCTGTCCTATTTCTGCTGTATGTAAATGACTTGGCCAGTAAAATACATGATGGAACCACTGTACTGTTTGCATATGACAGTAATATTCTAATTAAATCCCGGAATGAGGAAAATCTGCTGGAGGCTGCAGTATCAGTTATGCGTACCTTAAAACAATGGTTCAAGACCAATAGGCTCATCATAAATTCTGAAAAAAACTGTGGCAGTTAACTTTCATACCACACAAAACCTCCATCCTGCAAACCCTGTTTTCACTATTGAAGGAAAGAATGTGTTGAAGGCCAGTCATACAAAATTTTTAGGTGTACATGTTCAGGCAGATCTGAAGTGGGAGATACACCTAAATAATTTAAATAACAGACTAAATTCACTAGCATATGCTGTTAGGATCCTCACTCAAAATACACGTTGCTTATCAGTGCCGACAATGTATCATTGCAGTATACAGTCGCTACTTATGTACAGAATAATTTTTGGGGGGAATTCCACAAATACTACAAAAACATTTAAAATATAGAAAAAGATTATGAGGGTGATAAAGAAAGCTAAATGTGAGGATTCCTGTAGAACCCTTTTGAAAACTCTGAATATATTGCCACTGCCTTGCTTGTATATATAAGAAATAATAATTTTCACAAAAGGGAGCATCTTAAAAATGGAAAATCTCTTCAAACACAACTATGATATACACATATATGAAACTAGACAGAAGATGAACCTACACAGGACCACAGTAAATACAAACTTATGCAAAAGAGGAGTGTATCATTCTGGAGCTATGTTATATAACCATATACCTTCTTACCTGAAATACATGCCAACTTTAAATCCATTTAAAATAAAGTAATACAATTCTTGTTTGACCACTGCTTTTATTCTTTGTCTGAGTTTATGGAACATTATAATAAGTAAACCTCATAAATTTCACTAATTGTCAATTCATTATATAGTTTAGATTGCACTTATCATGTCATCTCACTTAATAACTGCTATTATCACATGTAGAAACAATGCAGTACACCAACCTACATTATCATGCATTTTTATTATGTCAACAATGTAGTCAAAATGACTACTGTATTGTAAACTAACTAGGTTTACCCACCACTGTCCTATATCACATGTACAAACAATGTACAAAACTGATTCTTGGACCAATAAATAAATAAATAAAAATGATGTATCACTAATGAGTCCCTTTCTTTCCTGTGCCCTTCAAATGCAGCTGTCAAGTGACACTGGCATTTTAAGACTATGCACAACAGGTGAACTTCATTTTCACTGGGATAAAGTGGACTGGACTCATTTAGATGGGCACCATGTTCTTTCTTTTAGGTTATTGGAAAGTGATCAGAAGCACTTTGTTACTTTGTACACTCCTGGAAATGGAAAAAAGAACACATTGACACCGGTGTGTCAGACCCACCATACTTGCTCCGGACACTGCAAAAGAGCTGTACAAGCAATGACCACACGCACGGCACAGCGGACACACCAGGAACCGCGGTGTTGGCCGTCGAATGGCGCTAGCTGCGCAGCATTTGTGCACCGCCGCCGTCAGTGTCAGCCAGTTTGCCGTGGCATACGGAGCTCCATCGCAGTCTTTAACACTGGTAGCATGCCGCGACAGCGTGGACGTGAACCGTATGTGCAGTTGACGGACTTTGAGCGAGGGCGTATAGTGGGCATACGGGAGGCCGGGTGGACGTACCGCCGAATTGCTCAACACGTGGGGCGTGAGGTCTCCACAGTACATCGATGTTGTCGCCAGTGGTCGGCGGAAGGTGCACGAGCCCGTCGACCTGGGACCGGACCGCAGCGACGCACGGATGCACGCCAAGACCGTAGGATCCTACGCAGTGCCGTAGGGGAACGCACCGCCACTTCCCAGCAAATTAGGGACACTGTTGCTCCTGGGGTATCGGCGAGGACCATTCGCAACCGTCTCCATGAAGCTGGGCTACGGTCCCGCACACCGTTAGGCCGTCTTCCGCTCACGCCCCAACATCGTGCAGCCCGCCTCCAGTGGTGTCGCGACAGGCGTGAATGGAGGGACGAATGGAGACGTGTCGTCTTCAGCGATGAGAGTCGCTTCTGCCTTGGTGCCAATGATGGTCGTATGCGTGTTTGGCGCCGTGCAGGTGAGCGCCACAATCAGGACTGCATACGACCGAGGCACACAGGGCCAACACCCGGCATCATGGTGTGGGGAGCGATCTCCTACACTGGCCGTACACCACTGGTGATCGTCGAGGGGGCACTGAATAGTGCACGGTACATCCAAACCGTCATCGAACCCATCGTTCTACCATTCCTAGACCGGCAAGGAAACTTGCTGTTCCAACAGAACAATGCACGTCCGCATGTATCCCGTGCCACCCAACGTGCTCTAGAAGGTGTAAGTCAACTACCCTGGCCAGCAAGATCTCCGGATCTGTCCCCCATTGAGCATGTTTGGGACTGGATGAAGCGTCGTCTCACGCGGTCTGCACGTCCAGCACGAACGCTGGTCCAACTGAGGCGCCAGGTGGAAATGGCATGGCAAGCCGTTCCGCAGGACTACATCCAGCATCTCTACGATCGTCTCCATGGGAGAATAGCAGCCTGCATTGTTGCGAAAGGTGGATATACACTGTACTAGTGCCGACATTGTGCATGCTCTGTTGCCTGTGTCTATGTGCCTGTGGTTCTGTCAGAGTGATCATGTGATGTATCTGACCCCAGGAATGTGTCAATAAAGTTTCCCCTTCCTGGGACAATGAATTCACGGTGTTCTTATTTCAATTTCCAGGAGTGTATATTAGGAAATATGATGGCAGTCCAGAATGAAATTTTCACTCTGCAGCAGAGCAGCAGAGTGTGTGCTGATATGAAACTTTCTGGCAGATTAAAACTGTGTGCCGGACTGAGAATCGGACTTGGGACTAGGTCCCAAGTTCGATTCTTGGTCCAGCACACAGTTTTAATCTGCCAGAAGTTCATAACAGTGCATGCCAACACTAGACTCATGTGAATACATCCTTCGAAATCTAATCATTGTCAAATCAGCGTGAGGCAATTTAAAATTCTTACTCTCTGTAGTGGAGGATTTTAATATCATGAACATGGCCGATTCTTGTTAGCAACTGAACAATAATTTTACTACACAAAGGAGTCAAGTCCAATCAACAGTTGTCAATGGTGAGTATTATGCTCTATTGGTTCTGAGTATACATTTCCATTTATAGCAGGTGTTGCCATTTAACAGCTTCTGAAGAAAGATAACTTATGTATATTTGAAACCAGTAAAGAATAAATACTGATCATTTGCAATGCTTGGCTGTACCAGACTCCTTCATCAAATCAAAAATCTGCTGGAGGAATTATAGTAGGTACGGTCACATCAGGAATGAAGCTATGGGCAGGGACAGATATATTGGTCATTGCAGGGTGAGGGGATGTGATTGGGGGAATATTTTCTTATTTGTCTTCCAATGTTGGCAGCTCTTCGGCATGTTTCACACTAATCAGCTGCTACAGTATAAATTATTCAAATGGACGTAACAAGAATACAAGAATGTGCATTATAGAGATGGTCATCTTCAAATGTGGTACATATTTGCAGCAAGGAATATGAAATTAAATTAAGGCTGTTTTAATGCACCACAACAAGTAGAATAAAAATGATATTCTTAATATTTAGTAAACATTTGATGTGATGTCTCACTAAATATCAGTACAATTACTGTCATTAATCATCTACTTACACAAACACAACACAACACTTTGTCAGGCAATTACAGTGTCACAGCTTTGGGGTTGCTGAGGTTGGCTGCAACCTAAACAGAGAACAATCAGCACAAAGGGTTCCAAATGGTGCTGGCTTTTAATGATCAGTATTTGGGGGGTGGTAGCCAACTTATCATGTCCATACTATAGCTAGTCTATTGGGCCTCATAATACTAATTTATGAAGGTTACTGATTAATTAAAAGATCAATACATATGCAGCCCAAGTTGCCGCCCTAAAATGTGAATATTAGCTCTTGAGCAAAAAAGATTGACAGCCCCTGCTCTAGCCCCTTGAAAATTCTGGCTTCTGGCCCATTCCTCTGGTATTTTGGCCATCAGTCAATCAAGTGGCTGCCTGCACTGCATTTTTGGAGGAACCCTCTTGTGCCAATCTACTCAAGAAACACATCACCTATAGAAACATATCCTTATAGCCATTAGTGTAACTGAGACTTGGCAACATTGCGTAGTATGTTTGCAACTCTCTTATCACCAAGTTATTTCCTGGAGTGCCACAGAATTATCTTACTAAATTCATTTGCTGTTTGCTTGTCATTTACGTTAAATATTCCAAGTGATTTTCATTCAATGTGTGATATTGAGTTAGGAAATTTGTTTTGGAGTCCAGAGAGATTCTATAACTAATCTCATCTTTTACATTGCCAGTTATCTGCCTTAACCGTTACTGGGGCAATCACGGATAGAGAAATGATACAATTGTTTGTTAGCTCTCCAGCAATGTGGCTGCGCTGAGAAGTGAAGGATGTATTAGCTGTTGATTTTAATTTTGCTAGAGACAAGATTTTCACTTCTTCTGGGACAGAGCTAAAAACAGCCAGGTCAAAAATCAGTCATTAACTCTTAAGAAAACTCTGCAAGTCTTCTCACTACTTTCAGTACACCAAAGATATAATGATGAAAAGCTTATAATACTTAGATTTGCACACATGCTAATCTTTGAATTTTTCTGCTGACATTATTTTTAGCCATTGCAAACATATGCTTTTACTGACGAAACTATGGCACTGAATAATTTGCTAACTTAGTTTCTTACATGTGTCTATTCCCAGTAACACAATTCTATTCTTATGTTGTAGTATCGTAATGCTACTCGGGTATCAGATAGTACTGCATGTAGGCACAGTGAGCATCCAAGTTACAAGTTCATAATACCCCACTAACTTATGACAATTGAGGTATGCTTGTGTTATGGATGCTTCATCTTTTACTAAAACAGATGGTAAGGTACCATGGCAAACTGTAATCTGTTTATAGTAATACAGTGCACATTTTACAACATTTTTCATTAGTTTACAGAATGTCAGAGAGAAATTATTGATCAATAATATATCCTCTCTACTGGTTCAGAGTTAAAGATGTTGCCAAGCCAAGTTTGAACCATGTTTTTCATCAGGAAGGGAATTTTTTTATGGGTACGTGACAATTTTTTTGGTGGATTATGATAAGGAATGATAAAAGTGAACACTTAAGGGCACAAGATCATAATAATGAATGTGGTGAGGGATGACTTCCCAAACAAGTTACTGAATACCTTCTCTCATAATGTTAGCAGAATGTTAGCAAGGGGTTTCATGCTGTAACAACACTTGATGCAGTGTTCTTGGTTGTTTTCCTTAGATGTCAACCAAAGAGCACGTCAGTTGTTTGCAACAAACACCAGTTTCAATGAACACACACTTGGCGAGTAGTTTGTAGTACACAACATCCTCTGTGTGTTGCCAGATATAAAATATTATCTTTTGTGGATGCACTCAACCCATAGTTGAGGGGTTAGCTTTGACCATTTGTGTAAAGTAAACATAAGGCACCATATCTCATCACCAATAATGTCATCAGACAGGAATGCTCAATGAGTAAGCTGATGATATTCATGCAAAAATGCAGTTTGATTTTCATTGCTTTGAATTAGAGCAGTCAGGATTGCTGCATCTGACTACTGAAACTTACCTGTAGAGTACAAATATCACACCAGGATTCAGTGCACACAGTTCATCACATCTACTAATTACAGGTACCTACCTGAAACAACAAAACTTTTCTGGTGTGATTTCTTAAATGGCAGTCAACCCCTCACTCAACACAAATGTTTCAAGCTGCCTTTATCCCCCTATTAAATGCAAACTGAACAAAATGTCACAAATCTTATTCTTTTCTCATTTATTATTCTGATTTCAAACACTGAAACAATAGTTCTCACAACATTCAATATGTCACCATAGGAATTAATACTTCAAATACAAAATGACAATCAATGAAGGCACTTGTAGCAACCTATGTGCCCAACAAAAACTCTATGAACTTATGCATCAACCTATTTCCCCCCTCCCCTGCAGAATTCTTGAACACATGCACAGTTTGAATATAATAAATTTACTTGAGACAGAAATGCTTCTCCCCACAAATCAGCAATGTTTTAGAAAGCATTACTTGTGTGAAACTCAGCTTACCCTTTTCTCACATGGTGTCCTGCAAACCACGGATGAAGGGCAACAGGCAGACTCCTTATACCTAGATTTCCACAAAGCATTTGACGCAGCCCCACTGTAGACTGTCAAAGAAGGTTTGAGCATACAGAATAGGTTCCCAGATAATTGAGTGACTCAAGGACTTTTTAAGTAATAGAACCCAGTATGTTGTCCTTCACAGCGATTGTTCATCAGAGACAAAGTTATCATTAGGAGTGCCCCAGGGAAGTGTGATACAACTATTGTTATTCTCTATATACATAAAAGATCTGACAGACAGGGTAGAGCAGCAATCTGTGGCTGTTTGCCGATGACGCTGTGGTGTATGGGATGATGTCTGTTGAGGGACTGTATGAGGATACAGGTTGACTTATACAACAGTTCTAGTTGGTATGATGAGTGCCAGCTAGCTCTAAATGTCAAGTTAGTGCAGATGAGTGGGTAAAACAATCCTATAATGTCTGAATACAACATTAGTAGAGTGATGCCCAACACAGTCACACTGACTGAATATCTAGGTGTAATGTTGAAGAGCAAAATGAAATGGAATGAGCATGTAAGGATTGTAGTAGGGGCGGGTAAGTGGTGGACTTCATTTATTGGGAGAATTTTTAGGAAAGTGCCACTCATTTATGAGAACTGCTTGAGCATCTGGGATCTCCACCAGACCAGATTAAAGAAAGACATCAAAGCAGTTCAGAGGCAGGATGCAAAATTTGTTATTGGTAGTTTTGATAAACATGCAAGTATTGTGGAGGTGTTTTGGGAACTCAAGTGGGAATCCATGGAAGGAAGGTGATGCTCTATCCAAGGTACAGCATTTAGAAAAATAGAGAACTGACATTTGAAAGCTGATTGCAGAATGATTCTACTGCTGCCAATTCACAAAGAGAAGAGAAATTAGGGCCCATACAGAGGCATAGTAATTTTTTGCTTGCTCTTTTTGTGACTGGAACAGGAAAGAAAATGACTCATATAATTATATATGGTACTCTCTGCCACACACCATATTGTGGCTTGCAGATTATGTATGTAAATGTAGAAAACCCATTTTCAGTGTGGAAAGCGCAATATCACTGACCAGCAAGAGGTACAATGCGTACTCTGTCTGACTGTGCAGTTCAGTCTGCGGCTTTGTAGTGAGTGGTTGTGCATTCTCATATATAGCATGTTGTATTGACTAAAGTGTATTTTGTAATCTGCACCTATGGTGTTCTCTAATATTCATCACCATTATGTACTCGAATTCCACAATTGGTGACTCCAACTATTGTGTACTGTTCATTCATGTGAATTTGTTTATTCTATTCTGACAATGTGGCCCTCCTGCAACCATTGTGCCATGAGCCTCGCAAATCATGATGCTATTCCGTGGTCTCCACTAACAGCAAAAACAAATGTGTACCTTGTGCTTCATGAATGATAAAATGTGACAGTGACACTCCACATACTGATGTTTTGCTGACGAACACATTTGCACAAAACACACACACACACACACACACACACACACACACACACACACACACACACACACACACACCTCTAGACTGTAGCATCACATCACAAGCATTTGCTGTTCCAAACTGATATCCCTTCTTTTTTTTTTTAGTTTGCTATCATGGAAAGCATCTTCGCTGCAAATAGTTTTGTCACCAACAATATGAAATATGTTGCCTTACTCAGCCATCTGGGCAGCCAAGCAGACACCATCAACAACATAATCCTCGCACTCCCTCCCAGTGACAAGTACCTAACAGTGAAAACAATGCTCCTACAGTGCTTGTCACACATTCCCAAGGAACAACTGCATTATGTGATGTATGATGAACATTTACAAGATGTGACCCCATCCCTACTGTGGTGGCACCTCCACATAAAGAGCACCCCCCACCTCATGTCTGACAAGGTCCCATGGATGGTTTGGATGGTTAAACTCTACACAAGTTCAAATAGCAACAGTTTCAAGCAACTATCACCTGTTGGTACCCATCTTTACCTGGCTGATTGAATTTTTACATTTATTCAACACTAACAATGAATCAACAATGCCAACAAGAATGGTGCCAGGTGTGATGCAGCACAGCCACAGACTCACCACTTGCTGCCTCTGATTGCCACCGAGCACTTCTGACCCTACCCAATGCTCACATCACTGTAGGCAACAAGGTCAATGCCTCAAGTGTTGATAAAACAAACACTGCCACCACAGCTGCCCCCACCATGTTGGATGCCTTGCAAGTGCAGTCATGCTTCTGTTGGTACCGTGCATGCTTCGGCAACGCCATTCATAACTGTCAGCAGCCTGTCAACACCCAAACTCAGGGCAATGCCCACAAAGGCACCCTGGGCTGTGTCAGACACATAAGTCATCTTGATCATCATGTGAATGTCTCAGCTCTTCAACACACAATGTTTCTCTAAACAACAGACTACATATTCTCAACCAGAACAATGACCTTCACTTTCTATCTGACACTGGTTCTTAGGTTAGATGTCAAACACACAGCAGCTCCACCTGAAGGCCATCAATGACTTCATCATTACTGTTAATGGTTCTCAATCTCACACACTTGACCTGGGTTTTTCCACACTGTTCATATGGATGTTCATTATCGCTAAAATGAGTGAACCATTTCTCAGTGCTGACTTCCTTCAGGCCTTCCACCTTCTTCTGTCACTGCAAGCAGGTGAGTCAACACACTTACCTTCTGGACATTTTGTCAAGGGAATCTATGATCCTCAACAATGTGTCATCGTGGCGCTGATCTGTGACTAGATCATGCAACTCAGTCATCTTCCACCAAGCAGTACCTGCGACAATTCATTGGATTACAACTAATGTTTCAGGACATCCATCAACCCAGCATGGACACTGATGCAGCATGGATTCAACTTCAGAATGACTACAAAATGCTTCACCATTGCATCTGTGTGGCTAAGGATGAACTCTCTGAGACATTCTGCCTCCTTGAAGGCCTCCATTCCTCACCTCCTGCTGGTACTCATGGATCTGTACTGGCCATGTGCCAATACCATTGATATAAGAAAAAAAGAGAGATAGAGAGATGCTCTTCAATTTTTTAGAGTCAGCTGTCTGTATCTACAAGTGGTAGTGGGAGAACAAATGACGAGTTCCACCACATTGGTATTGTCAGAAGTGTGTATTCTAATTCTGCATTAGAAAATATTAGAAAATATTATCGAGATAGCAAAGTTTATTCATTCAATCATGCCGACGATACCCGCCTGTTCATATCACTGTGACGCACCAAGAATCCTGCTTCAAGTGGATCAAAGCTAACAAGAAGGATTCGCGTGAGCAGAGGAGGGGCAATCCAGAGCCAGTAATGTCCTGCCAATCTCCAAGCATAATAATAGTAACAAAACAGATGCACTCAAATTTATGAGTGTTAGATGTTGAATATATATATGCAGTCTTAAAAGTCTATTTATATTAGTGCCAGTTACTTTCCAATCCTTCTTTTAATCATTCTTTAAAAATTTTCCTTTTAATTATTTAAGCAGCAAATTTTTATCAGGATTTCCAATATATACCACATTTCTAGTCCCCCTGCCACTATTCAATGGCAATTGTCAAAGGACAGTGCCGAGCAGAATATGAACAGACCTTCCAATTGATCAGATAAAAAAATTTTTTTTGAGATAAATGATCGATTTTTATTGTTATAAGAAACTAATGAGGCCTTTGTTGCATTTGTTACATGTCCATGAGATTGGAAATATTAACAACTTGAAGAAGCAAAGTAAAATTAAATACTGACTACAGACGAGACGTGCCGGGAATGCTGATTTCAATGGTAAAGGTAGGAAGCTGCTACACTGCATGCTTATATGGTGGAGCTTGGTGCCATCTCTCTTGCAGTAAATTATCTCTTTTCCTTCCAATGAATATCCTTTACGAAAAGTGCATTTCTCTATAAAAGACAAAAATCTGTATAAAGTCACCATGAAGGTGCAAAATAATTCTTGCAAATCCTGTAAGATTTTATCAGTACGACTGCATCAGAAAATACTTAGGTTCATTAATGAAGACGCACATGAAACTGCTTTATTTGAAAGATACCAATACAAACAAAATTCCAGTTTTGAAATTTTTTTTTCTTTCATAATTTTGTTAAGCATTGTTCACAACGGAGTCAAAGGAGATGGCCATTGTTGAAAATTCATTACAAAATGCAATATGTCAATATGGCAGAAATCTGCACCTGGAAACAGATGAAAGTAATGTGCCAACTCGTGAATGACTACCAAAGCAACCAGACTGGAGTCTCTTTATTAAAAAATGATGACACTGGTGATATAACTAATCATGACGTCACTTTTATGACACTCGATGAGACAATTTCTCAGTACTCAGGGGGAAACATTTTTCCAAATAGTGAAACTGAAGTGCACCACAGCGAAACTCCCTCTGACAATTTGCTCACTACGTCGTGAGCGCAAAAGTAGCAAACAGTTCGAAAAAGCGATGTAAATACTAGTGACACCCACAATCGACACAACTCATGCAACTAATAGTACAACATCTTACAAGATATAAGGAGGATATAGGACAACAGTTTACACAGCAATTCACAAAACATCAGGAAAATACAGGACAACAGCTCACACAGCAAAATCAAGCATTAAACGATTTCAAAAATAGTATTAGTCAACAGTTCACTCAGGCGAGCAAAGTTATCTGACGAACTATCTGGGAAGTTGACAGAGCTCAGTAAACAACTAAAACAAGAAATAATTACTGACATGTCCCGCAATATAAATACGTTAACGGAAAAGATAACCTCTGTAGATTGTAAACAAGAACAACTGGCAGGTGAGTTGAAAAACCTCAGTGAAGCATATTCCCAAATTCAGGAGATGCAATCCCAAGTGGATGTGTCGGTAAAAAATGTGATGAATGCAGTCAGCGAGCTGCAAGACGTAAGCAAAAACCTACCTACAGAAATATACAAGTTGAGTTTAAGAGCAGATCAATTACGTTTGGAGTCAGAATTTGCCAAAAAACAGAGTGATAAATAATTATGTACAGATGTAAAGGAAATAACTGAAGAAGCTGAAGCTGGGATGCTGGATAAGGGCAGCACCCTTGCTGAAAAGGTAGTGTCAGAATGCAAAATGTATGTAGCTGCTGCATAAAAAGCTCTAAAAGGGAAGGAACTTCTAGCTAAAACAGACTAAGGTTTAAAGGAAGCAGAGGAAAGGTTGTGAGGCAGTGTCAAATTTACTAACCTTCCAAAACAACATATGACAGAAAACAAACCTATGTTCTTAGAGAAGTTAGATACCTTCACTGGTTACCCACAATATGGGGTTAGCCCGTCGAAGGAAAATAGCGATGGTTGCACAATGCAACAACACTTGCTGGCAGTTGCACCTGTTGAGCAAGTGTAGTTGCCATGTGCTACCCCACAAGTGAACATGAACACTCCTGTCACTGACGGTGTGGCGTGTTTGTCAACATTACTCGCCAATGAGGGTTTACTTAGGCATCGACAATTCCCGATATTTACTTCTGAAGGGAAAAGAACACACCCTATGGTCTTTATCAGAGCATTTCGAAATGTTTTACCTAGTACCTGGACCAAAGCCCAGAAAATTAGATTTGTTTTTGGATACATACAGGGTGACGATCTGCTATGGGCTATGGACATGGCAGAACGTTGCCACTATTATGAACAGTTTGAGAGAGCGTTTCTGGATAAGTACTGGTCTGGGGAAGTACAAGAGAGGCTCAGACATTCAATAGCAAGTATGGGAGCCTAAGGGGCTACTTTGAAAAATATTTGAATAAAACAAGGTACTGAACGAACCCGCAATCTCAAGTAGACATGCGGAAAATTTTAAAGAGCCGTCTTCCTGTCCACATTAGGAAAAAACTCATTACCATCCTGGAACACAATATCGAATACTTTCTCTCTGTACTGGACTCAATACATTTAATGTACGAAGCATGTTAATACGCTGATAGCGACACAGATATTTACGGACCAACAAGTACACAACGGATTCTTAGTACAACACAGATGGCAACCTTACCCCACACAGACCTAAGGTAATAGTAATGGTAATAACAATGGCAAAGGGGAAAGCCATAAATACAAAAGTGGATATAAAAGAAATGGGCTAAAATTTAGCAAAACAATAACAATGGATGAGTAGCGTATGGTTAGCCTGTACAATATGTACAGGCACAAGCTATTAGCAATCATGAGCTCATCGCTTAGCAAACACAAAACAATAACAGACAATGAATAATCCACAGGCAGCGGAATTCAGCTGGCAAAGTAACACACATATGCTGAATAACATGCAGAGGCAAAGAGAATTTCAGTTTAGAGCCTCTCAGCACAACAATTGGCCTAACCAAACACCAAGGGTTAACATAGTGGAAGTTATGCCTAAACTAGAGGTCGATGCCACCACAACGCTGGAAAACTTGAACCGGTCATGGTAGACCTCTGTTCTGTGACCTTGAGAGGAGAGTGGGGGCATGAGGTTGAACGACACTTGCTTCATCAGATATGATCATGGTAACGATGTGAGAGATGATCTGTATCAAGGTAATGAGGGTACTCAGAAAAGCTTGACAGAGGACAAAGTACAAGCTCCTAATAAAGCCAAAGTATTTGACCTTGATGTACCCATTGTGCTTGGCACAGGTGCTCTGACTAATTTGATGTCACAGGGATTCTTTCAAGAACTGAAGAAACGTGGATGTATACCAAAAATACCACTGCAAAATTGCAAGGTACAAACTGCCACTGGTCAGAAATTAAAAGGGGTCAAGATAAAAGCCTTAATTCCTGTACAATTAGGACAGTTTTCAGTATGATGCAGTTTTTTGATAGTAGAGAAATTAATAGCTGATTGTTTAATTGGTATGGATACATTTACGACATACCGAGTGCAAATTGATATAGGAAAAGGCCAATGTCACTTCACTGTAAATAACCAATTATTTGTAATAGACCTGATCAGGGGAAGTACTAATAGATGTAAAACTGAAGCTACTCATGACCCTGAAGTTCAATTGGTAAATCCCATAGTTATGTTTGTCAACACATACAGTGATAAAAAGTCATCAGCAGAAGAAATAAATGTTGACAAAATAAGCACAAAGGTAAGTGAATCAAAGTGCTTGTCTAAAGAACAGCAAGTGGAACTTAGGGGACTGATACTTGCTTATGTAAATGTATTTGGAAAAAAACTGGTATTATTAAGGATTTCATATACAAAATGGAAGTGCATCCTCACGAAACTTTTTGTTCTACCTCATACCCTATACCATGGACAAAGAGGAAAGCAGTAAGAAAAGATATTAGCAGGATGCTTGAATGGAACATAATACAAACATCATTTCCCCTTATTGTAGTCCTACCTTGGCTGTGAGTAATCCAGACGGCAAGGTGTGCTTGGTCCTTGACGCACGTAACATTAATAAGATTATTGTACCAGTCCAAACACGTCCAGATAATTTAGAGGAACAGCTTACGAAATTCCACAATGCTAAATTTATTACTATAATTGACCTGCGGTCTTCATATTGGCAAATCAAACTACATGAAAAAGTCGTAAGTATACCGCCTCTTATGTGGGGGCAGGAGCTTCGAATTTCAAGTATTGCCATTTGGATTTAACGTAAGTGCAGGTGTATTTATCTCTGCATTTGACAGAGTGCTAGGGCCTGAACTTTTGAGTAAGGTAACAGTATACATGGACAATGTTTTATGGATGATGGGCTCCATGCAGTTGTGCAGTGACCGTAAACCATGAAATTACCAAATAAGCAGCAACCAGTTACAAAATCATGTTTTATTTATTCACTTTTGCAAATTGATTTCAACTGATTAACTGCCATCATCGGTGCTTTCAATGAATATGTGCCGAGTAGTAAACCTGTCTTGAGCAGACGTCAATCATAAAATGTTTGTATCCTCATGAAACCTTTCCATTTACCTCTACCCTATACCATGGACAAAGGGTGAAGCAGTAAGAAAAGAGATTAACAGGATGCTTGAATGGAACATAATACAAACATAATTTCCCCTTATTGTAGTCCTATCTTGGCTGTGAGCAATCCAGATGGCAAGGTGTGCTTGGTCCTTGACACACGTAACATTAATAAGGTTATTGTACCAGTCCAAACACATCCAGATAATTTAGAGGAACAGCTTACAAAATTCCACAATGCTAAATTTCTGATTAACAGCCATCATTTTTGTTAACTACTCAGGGCATATATTCGTTGAAAGCACCAATGATGGCTGTTAATCAGTTGAAATCAATTTGCAAAAGTGAATAAATAAAACATGATTTTGTGCCTGGTTGCTGCTTATTTGGTAATGACAACCTTTTACTCGCTACACCCACTTAGGTAGAACATTTAAAATAAATTGAACAAGTATTGAGCTGTTTTTCCAAGCATGGAGTAACAGCAAATCTCAAGAAATCTAATTTTAAACAAGAAAAAGTAAAATTTTTAGGACACATAATCTCTTCAGAATGCATACTGCCAGCTCCTAAAAAACTTGATGCCATTAGGAGCTGCCCTATTCCATAAAACAAGAAACAATTAAAGGCATACTTAGGTCTAGTCTCATTTTTTAGGAAATTCATTCCCAACCAACTTATGAACAGTGATGCTTTGCTCAATCTTCTCTGGAAAACAGACATGGGCTATGGGACAAGCAATGTCAAACTGATTTCGAAAACAAGTGTGCCTCATTAAATGCTAATATTTTATCTCGAACAGACATGAAAAAAAGATTTTTGTTTATGCACCGACACGTCTTTTCACAGTCTGGGAGCATGTCTTTCTTAAATGGTAGAAGAAGAAAGAAATCACATCCCTAAAGTAATTAGCTTCACCAATCACACTTTATGCAAAGCTGAATGTTCATATTCAGTCATGGAGTTAGATGGTTTGGCTGTAATTTGGTCCTTTAGAAAGTTTGAATATTTCCTTTGGGGTAAACACACAAAAGTGGACTGTGACCATCTGTCTTTCTCATTTTTGTTAACTTGTAAATTGCTACACCAACAAATGGAAAGATGGCGTATGTATCTTCAAGAATTCGACTTTGAAAAATCATACATACAAGGAAATCAAAACATAATAGCTGATGCCCTTTTTCGACTACCATAAGGCTTAGAGGAATTCCACAATCTTTTAGAGCAGGAAGGTGAAATACGAGCTATGTTGGTGGAGGATAAAACACTGTGACCATACTATGTCCACACATGCAAACATATGGAGGAATTACAGCAGCAAGACACACGCTGGAGTAAGGTAAGAGCAAACCTTGCACATAACAGCGATGAAAAATTAGAAAGTTTTTCACTATTCACAAAGGTGTTTTGTTCCATAGAAAACCTCCCGACCAAGGGAAATGGTGTGTATGTTTGCCAGAGGACTATGTGGATGATTTTATCTTACATACATACAATACTTGAGGCCATTATGGCACTACAAAATGCACTGATAAAGAAGCTAAATATTGTTATTTCCCCAACCTTAGATGAAGAGTACTACAGGTGGTAAGAAAGTGTATCGTGTGCCAGAAAGAAAAACATTCTAACATCTCCAAACAGATAAAATTACATCCCATTGTGGCTAAGAAACCTCGAGGAAATGTATCATCAGATGTGGCTGGACCCTATCCCAGAGGTAAAGGGGGAGTAAAATATATAGTAGGCCTGTATGATATTTTCACTAAATACGTAAAACTGTATGCTACACAGAAAGTTACAGCCAGTTCAAATATAAGATGAATTAAAGAAAAATATTTTGCAAGAGTAGGTAAACTAGAAGTCATGTTAATGGATAATACCTTATATTTTGTGGGATGTAAATGGAAAGAGTTTGTAGATTCCAACTGAATAAAACACATTTTGGTATCCAAATTTTATTCCGCAACTTGCACACACATCTGCAGTCTCAGAGAGCTGAAACTACACTGTTGACAAAGACCCTAATGGCTGAAAGCTATGATTGTGTGAATCTTTTTATTGTGCCTATCGTGACTCAGCATCTCCACTATATGGTGAGTAGCAACTTCCCTTCTCTCGTATTGAAAGATAAATTGTATTATCAGCATGGTGCAACCTCTTATTCAGCTTGCCACTTATATTGTACTTGCTTGTTTACCTGCAGCAAGGGTTTTCTGGCATGTACTTTCAATACTTACATTTGTAAATATCTAGATATAGTGCACATAGTAACGTAACTTCAGTAAATATTTCATAGTTTAGGATCTCTTTCCGAGTATATGAACCCTTAGCTTATCTTTGTTTGTGTGTATTATGTAGATAGTCATAGTTGTAGTATAGACTCTCCCTTAATTTTCTATGCTATTGCAGACTGTAGAAATCATAATAATATACTACACTAATACACTACTAATACACTACACAGTGTAGTTTCAGCTCTCTGAGACTGCAGACATGTGTGCAAGTTGCGCTTGCGCGTGCGTGTGTGTGTGTGTGTGTGTGTGTGTGTGTGTGTGTGTGTGTGTGTGTGTCTACTGTTGACAAAGGCCTCGCTATATGGTGAGTAGCAACTTTCCTTCTCTCATATTGTTACATTCCATCCTGGATTTTCCATTGTTCAACTTATCTTTCAGATAAGGTAAGTAGAGATGCACACATGACGAGTTTTTAATAACATGACTGCACACTGAAGTGAATGAATACATGGTCGAACATATGAAAGAGGTATTAGCGACTATCGAGCCACTGTATGCTTATCTATAAAGATTTAGTTTTAAGTTAGTAATAAGTTTTTTCTTCCAGGGAAGATGCATCAACACATCCTAAAGTGAAGAAAGATAAATGCTTGTTGAGTGTTAGGTACCATATAAACATAAGAAAGGGCCACACTGCAAGTAAATATAGTTATAAGTTTATGATATGTATGAATGTGATAGTGTGAAAATATGTGTAGAAGAATACAGTTGCAGTATGTCACATATCATGATACTGGACTGAGGTGGAGCATTACCAAATAACCAAGGGGTCAAAACCAAACTACTGTGAGTGTTGACTACTCATGAAAATGACAAACACCTGATTTACATTGAATTCTTTTGTACATATTTGCTACTTATATAAACACTGTTTTACACTCGTTGTACACGACATATACACTACCGGCCATTAAAATTGCTACACCATGAAGATGATGTGCTACAGATGCAAAATTTAACCAACAGGAAGAGAAGCTGTGATATGCAAATGATTAGCTTTTCAGAGTATTCACACAAGGTTGGCGCCGGTGGCAATACCTACAACGTGCTGTCATGAGGAAAGTTTCCAACTGATTTCTCATACACAAACAGTAGTTGATCAGTGTTGCCTGGTGAAACGTTGCTGTGATGCCTCGTGTAAGGCGGAGAAATACGTACCATCACATTTCCAACTTTGATAAAGGTCGTATTGTAGCCTATCGCGATTGCAGTTTATCGTATTGCGGCATTGCTGCTCGCGTTGGTCGAGATCCAATGACTGTTAGCAGAATATGGAATCAGTGGGTTCAGGAGGGTAATACGGAATGCCGTGCTGGATCCCAACTGCCTTGTATCACTAGCAGTCAAGATGACAAGCATCTTATCTGCATGGCTGTAACGGATCATGCAGCCACGTCTCAATCTCTGAGTCAACAGATGGGGACGTTTGCAAGACAATAACCAACTGCACAAACAGTTTGACGTTTGCAGCAGCAGGGACTATCAGCTCGGAGACCACGACTGCGATTACCCTTGATGCTGCATCAGAGACAGGAGCGCCTGCGATGGTGTACTCAACGACGAATCTGGGTGCACTAATGGCAAAACGTCATTTTTTCGGATGAATCCAGGTTCTGTCTACAGCATCATGATGGCTGCATCCGTGTTTGGTGACATTGCGTTGAACACATATTGGAAGCGTGTATTTGTCATCGCCATACTGGTGTATCACCCAGCGTGATGGTATGGGGTGCCATTGGTTACACGTCTCGGTCACCTCCTGTTCACATTGACAGCACTTTGAACAGTGGACGTTACATTTCAGATGTGTTACAACCCGTGGCTCTGCCCTTCATTCGATCCCTGCAAAACCCTACATTTCAGCAGGATAATGCACGATCACATGTTGCAGGTCCTGTATGGGCCTTTCTAGATACAGAAAAGGTTCGACTGCTGCCCCGGCCAGCACATTCTCCTGATCTCTCACCAATTGGAAACATCTGGTCAATGGTGGCCGAGCAACTGGCTCATCACAATACGCCAGTCATTTCTCTTGATGAACTGTGGTATTGTGTTGAAGCTGCATGGGCAGCTGTACCTGTACACGCCATCCAAGCTCTGTTTGACTCAATGCCCAGGTGTATCAAGGCCGTTATTACGGCCAGAGGTGGTTGTTCTGGGTACTGATTTTTCAGGATCTATGCACCCACAATGCGTGGAAATGTAATCACATGTCAGTTTTAGTATAATATATTTGTCCAATGAATATCCATTTATCATTTGCATTTCTTCTTGGTGTAGCAATTTCAATGGCCTGTAGTGTAGTATTGATGATACACCTCTGTATACCTTTATACGATGAACATAATCAGTAAATACTGAGGTGCACTTTAAACACTGAATAAGTATTTGATACAATTGGTATCATCAGGTTTATGTTATGTTTATAAACAACAAACTATTTTTATTCTGGGGATCACAATTAAGTCTAGTAATGGGACGTACCTGAGAACATAAATGCCTTTCCAAGAAATTTCCTCAATCCTGTAGTGTGTAGATCCTTCCTGGAGAATGCTAGAGAGGCGAGGCGAAGTGTAGTTATATAAGCAGCACGTTCAGGTAGTGAAGGGAGGCGAAAATTTAATAGTCATGGGTGACTGGAATTCGGCAGTAGGAAAAGGGAGAGAAGGAAACATAGTAGGTGAATATGGATTGGGGCTAAGAAATGAAAGAGGAAGCCGTCTGGTAGAATTTTGCACAGAGCATAACCTAATCATACATAACACTTGGTTCAAGAATCATAAAAAAAGGTTGTATATATGGAAGAATCCTGGCGATACTAAAAGATATCAGATAGATTATATAATGGTAAGACAGAGATTTAAGAACCAGGTTTTAAATTGTAGGACATTTCCAGAGGCAGATGTGGACTCTGACCACAATCTGTTGGTTATGAACTGTAGATTAAAACTGAAGAAATTGCAAAAAGGTGGGAATTTAAGGAGATGGGAACTGGATAAACTGAGTAAACCAGAGGTTGTACAGAGTTTCAGGGACAGCATAAGGGAACAATTGACAGGAATGGGGGAAAGAAATACAGTAGAAGAGGAATGGGTAGCTCTGAGGGATGAAGTAGTGAAGGCAGCAGAGGATCAAGTAGGTAAAAAGACGAGGGCTAGTAGAAATCCTTGGGTAACAGAAGAAACATGGAATTTAATTGATGAAAGGAGAAAATATAAAAATGCAGTAAATGAAGCAGGCAAAAAGGAATACAAACGTCTCAAAAATGAGATCGACAGGAAGTGCAAATGGCTAAGCAGGCATGGCTAGAGGACAAATGTAAGGATGTAGAGGCTTATCTCACTAGGGGTAAGATAGATACAGACTACAGGAAAATTAAAGAGACCTTTGGAGAAAAGAGAACCACTTGTATGAATATCAAGAGCCCAGATGGAAACCCAGTTCCAAGCAAAGAGGGGAAAGCAGAAAGGTGGAAGGAGTATATAGAGGGTCTATACAAGGGCAATGTACTTGAGGACAATATTATGGAAATGGAAGAGGATGTAGATGAAGATGAAATGGGAGACACGATACTGCGTGAAGAGTTTGACAGAGCACTGAAAGACCTGAGGCGAAACAAGGCCCCGGGAGTAGACAACATTCCATTAGAACTACTGATGGCCTTGGGAGAGCCAGTCCTGACAAAACTCTACCATCTGGTGAGCAAGATGTACGAGACAGGCGAAATACCCTCAGACTTCAAGAAGAATATAATAATGCCAATCCCAAAGAAAGCAGGTGTTGACAGATGTGAAAATTACCGAACTATCAGTTTAATAAGTCACAGCTGGAAAATACTAACGTGAATTATTTACAGACGAATGGAAAAACTGTTAGAAGCTGACCTCGGGGAAGATCAGTTTGGATTCCGTAGAAATGTTGGAACACGTGAGGCAATATGGATCTTACGACTTATCTTAGAAGAAAGAATAAGGAAAGGCAAACCTACATTTCTAGCATTTGTAGACTTAGCAAAAGCTTTTGACAACGTTGACTGGAATACTCTCTTTCAAATTCTGAAGGTGGCAGGGGTAAAATTTAGGTAGCAAAATGCTATTTACAATTTGTACAGAAACCAGATGGCAGTTATAAGAGTCGAGGGGCATGAAAGGGAAGCAGTGGTTGGGAAGGGAGTGAGACAAGGTTGTAGCCTCTCCCCGATGTTATTCAATCTGTATATTGAGCAAGCAGTAAAGGAAACAAAAGAAAAATTTGGAGAAGGTATTAAAATCCAGGGAGGAGAAATAAAAACTTTGAGGTTTGCCGATGACATTGTAATTCTGTCAGAGACAGCAAAGGACTTGGAAGAGCAGTTGGACGGAATGGGCAGTGTCTTGAAAGGAGGGTACAAGATGAACATCAACAAAAGCAAAACGAGGATAATGGAATGTAGTCGAATTAAGGGTGATGCTGAGGGAATTAGATTAGGAAATGAGACACTTAAAGTAGTAAAGGAGTTTTGCTATTTGGGGAGCAAAATAACTGATGATGGTCGAAGTAGAGAGGATATAAAATGTAGACTGGCAATGGCAAGGAAAGCGTTTCTGAAGAAGAGAAATTTGTTAACATCGAGTATTGATTTAAGTGTTAGGAAGTCGTTTCTGAAAGTATTTGTATGGAGTGTAGCCATGTATGGAAGTGAAACGTGGACGATAAACAGTTTAGACAAGAAGAGAATAGAAGCTTTCGAAATGTGGTGCTACGGAATAACGTTGAAGATTAGGTGGGTAGATCACGTAACTAATGAGGAGGTATTGAATAGGATTGGGGAGAAGAGAAGTTTGTGGCACAACTTGACTAGAAGAAGGGATCGGTTGGTAGGACATGTCCTGAGGCATCAAGGGATCACAAATTTAGCATTGGAGGGCAGCGTGGAGGGTAAAAATCATAGAGGGAGACCAAGAGATGAATACACTAAGCAGATTCAGAAGGATGTATGTTGCAGTAGGTACTGGGACATGAAGAAGCTTGCACAGGATAGAATAGCATGGAGAGCTGCATCAAACCAGTCTCAGGGCTGAAGACCACAACAACAATGTAGAATCTGTTGTAGCAACTACTGTTTACTTTTTTTTTAATTCTTTGAACTTGATAAATATGCTCTGACTAGAAGTCACAATAAATTGAAATGAAATATATGTCAATTTACGTTGTAAAAAATCTAGTATTGTATGAGTGTTATGTAAAGAATGTAAAACCAAATGAGAGCAAAATTTATACTCATATAACTGGAACTGAACAATTTAACAAGATTATGATTTAACAGAATGTACTAAAACAAAATGACAATCAGACTGTAATGTATATAAGCAACGGTAATGGCATGTCAGCAAATGAATAGAATAAGTTTACTCTTGTTGTTGTAATTTTATATTTTTGTCATATGTACAGTATGTGGAAAGGACAATACAGAAATTCTTGTGTAATGCAATGGTATGAAAGACTCTCAAAAATAAAGCATGAAAACATACGAAACCTGCCTGCAAAGTGTTAAGTGTGCATATGATATATGTGGGTGTGCGCATGATGAGCTAAAACATGACAATACTTCATGTAAAATGAATTTCCTGTGCTCGACAACGTCATAAAAACATGAATTTTCTGTGCTTGACAACATTCTAGAAATGACAAAAAATTTACCTTGTCGGCGGATATTGGATGAACAGCTGGTATCCCCACTGAATAAGTGTGAGTGACGAGATGAAATGATTTCCTCGGGCCACTGGAAACAACTTGTCACCGCATTAAAGATTTCACTGTTGAACGCGAGATTCAAAATTTTGTGCAGTAAAGACAATGTGGATGCACAATATGGGCACTCTGACTTTGAATTAAACACGTGGTAGCGGACATTGAGCTGCATGCACATGCTTCACACACTAAACACTGGGCAGATACTGACTGACAATAATGGGACTATGCGCTTACAGCAAACACTTTGTTAGGAAGGAGAAATTATGTATGTATGTGTTAAGGGAGCTGACATGCCTATATAAATTGGTAATCACAGATGATGATTGAAATGGCCAAAAAATAAAGGCTATACCCATATCGGGCCAGAGTTATCAACCCATAAAAAGGGAAATAAGCTCAGACACTGGTGCAACTCCATATGCTGTCAGTGCACAATGGGGGCAATTATAATGCAGCATATTATTATCTTTCTTTTCTTTTTTCCCTCATTCTTTTATTTACAAAAAAAAAAAAAGAGAGATAGAAATATGCTCTTCAATTTTTAGATTCATCTGTCTGTTTCTATAAGTGGTAGCAGGTGGATGTGTGACGAGTTCTGCCACATTGGTATTGTTCAGAAGTGTGTATTCTAATTGTGCATTAGAAAATATTAAAAACACTTATCAAGATGGCAAAGTTAATTCATTCAATCGTGTGGATGATACCTGCCTGTTCATATTTCCGCAATGCGCCGAGAATCCTGCTTAAACAGGATCGAAGCCAACAAGAAGAATTTGCGTGAGCAGAGGAGGGGTGATCTGGAGCCAGTATTGTCATACCGATCTCAAGGGACAATTGTCGTAACAAAATGGATGTACTCAAATGTATGAGTGTTTGATGATGAATGTAAGTATGTAATCTTAAACATCTGTTTATATTAGTGCCAGTTAAAGTTTATCCAGAATATGAATACTTTCCAATTCCTTTTTAATGATTCTTTAAAAATTTTCCTTTTGATTATTGAAGCAGCACATTTTTATTAGGATTTCTAATATATATCACATTTCTAGTCCCCTTGCCACTATTCACTAACCTGACTGTCTCTGTATGGTGAAAGCTGCAGTGGACAAACTTGTTCAGGTGGGCATTGTATGCCTTTCAGGCAGTTGCTAGGCATCACTGATCCCCCTCATCCCCAAAGACTGTTTAGTCAGACTGTTTGGTGATATCATGCCGTCAGTGCTCTCATCCCCACAGACAATTACCCTGTACCTAACACTGAGGATTTCATGCACCACCTCGCTGATGCTTCAGTGTTTAGTGTCATTGGCTGCAAAAAAGCTTACCTACAGATCCCTATGTGCCTAGAGCACATCCATACAATGACATCTTTTTGCCTGTTTCAGTTCCCTTGTATACCATATAGACTCTAAAGTGCTGTCCAAACATGGTAATGGTTTATTGATGGTATACTCTTCAAATTCTCATTTTGCTATGCACTCCTCGACAACATACTAGTATTCCTGCCCAATATTGACACTCATTCGTCTCACCTCAAACAAGCTCTCAGCTGATAATGGTGTCATGACGAACAATGAATAGTGTCAATTTCACCAAACATATGTGACATTCCTCGGTCACATTGTGAACACCTCAGACATTTGACCAACCCCTTAGCGTACAGTGCTTGTTCACCCATCCCCTTCCTCCCTCCCCCCATCACCCACCCGATTACTATGAACTTCACCATTTCATGGGAATGATAAATTTCCACAGCTGCCATCTAATGGTAAATTAAATTTCTACCACTGCCATCTAACTCACGTGACCTCACTCCAGGGCCCCCTCACCCAAGTCTTAAAGGGCAAGAACACCTCTGGCTGATGCAAACTTATGTGGATGCTGGATGTGCAGTGTGCCTTTGAACACATCGCGGGTGACCCTGTGCAAGTCACTGCCTTGGCGCATCCACTCCCTGACGCCCAGCTCTCAATTACCGCAGATGCTAGCAACCTGGCCATCGGTATTTTGCTGCAACAGGAAGTAATAGGGTCCGAACAGCCACTACACTTCTTTTCCAATAAGATTACACAACTGTAATGCAAAGACACTTAGACTACATTGCATGACACACAACTGATGTCCAGAATGTAAAAGGTGCAGAGAATGTTGTACCTTTTGTGTACTGGCACTATTTCCAGGCACACTGATTACAAGGAATTTGCACAGGCACAAAATAATGATCCAAGATCTACTTAATGATTCCTTAATGAACCTTCACATCAAACTCAGGCTCTTACTCATCCATTTCTCTGTGACACCTCACAGAACCAACCCCCCCCCCCCCCCCCTTGCCCCTCAAATTTTGTGTTTCTACGAGCAATATCTTATTACACTCTTGCACGTCCCAAAGTACGACAACTGCATGCCTTATCAACAAGCATTTTGTTTGGCTGAACATCAAGAAAGGCTGTAAGCTGTGGACAAGAGCCTGTGTTCCCTGTCAATGAAGCAAAACCTCACAACACACCTAGCCACCTCTAAGCCACTTTGAAATACTGAAGGGTCTTCCAGCACGTACATGTTGACCTCCTAGGCTCCTGCCTCTCTAAGCTGGCTACCATTACATCCTGTCATTATTGACCATGTGATACAATGGGTGGAAGAATCCCACTTCCCAACATTACAGTGGAAACTTGTGAAAGCTCAGATGTTTACTTGGTTTGTTTGTTACTGATGCTCATTGTTCATCACCACAGACAAAGGCAGACAATTTGAATCTTCCTCATTCCTTGAACTTTGCAACTTGTGTAGAATCACTCATTACAGTATATCATCCGCAAAGCAACAGGCATATTGAGAGGTGGCACTACCTTTGAGGTGCCATGGAAGCTAGTGGACTGGTGTCCTCCACTTGGTGCTTCTTAGTGGATGCACGGCTTATAAACGTGACATGTAAACCTCACTTGCCAAGCTGCTTTATGGTGAGACATCACACTTGGACAATTTTGTTTTGCATCAACCTGCTTCCATGACACCTCCCCTGCCAACCCTCACTGACCAAGTGAGAACGCACATCTTCCCACTCTACATACCTCCCCCCTCCCCTCATGCTACTCTGAAGATCTTACCATTGAAGGAGCTTGTGAATTGCCAACTCATCATGCTTCAGCGATGACACAAAACTTGTGGCCCTTGAACCCCCTTCCTCAGGATTGCACAAAAGAGTTCGTTGTGATGCTCACATGTTCAATACCTTGCTGCATGGCAAGCCTGTCACTGTCTCCTGCACTAGACTCAAAACGCCTGGACACTCAATGATGAACTTGCAGCTGCTGACAAGTCATCACCTACTGCATTGGATGCATCAATCCCTTTCGATGTGTACCTGGATGTGCAATGTTTCTGCCCTTAGGATCTCCTGCTCACTGCACTAGTGCTGCTTGAAACATATACAGGATGCATGCGGGTTGCCAGGCTTCAAACAACAGTGATTAACAGAGCTTTTGCAAAACATTCCCACTACCTGCAGATGCAGATGAATAGACCCTCTCTGCCCACTTCAGGAATGATGGCTATCTCATCATCACCATGTCACACGTGCCACCCCTGGTCCGTGAGCTCGCCATGGCTCCACTTGGCCACGACGCATGTAACAACACTCCCTCCTCTCCACCAGCCACCGCTCTTCCTCATGTGGGCTACACCACTTGCATGCCTGCACATCTTTGTTATCATGAACTCTAAGCCTTACCGTCTATAATTAATAGTTGTGGTAAGGTGTCCCACCTCCCTGGACATCAGCTTACTATCATGCTCTACACTACCAGGGAACAGGGAGGGGGGAGGGGTTGATGGGCCAGGGCTCTGTGGTTAGAGCAATTTCACTGACCAGTGAGAAGTATGATATAGACTGTCTCTGACTGTTGCTATGTGACTTCATACCAAGTGGTTGTGCATTCACAGATACATCATGTTGTGTTTAATAAAGTGTGTTTTGTACTTAGCTGCAACTGTATGACAACAGACTATTACTGACAAAGACTTTTTATTGAAACAGACACTCTGAAAGGGGGAGTCTGCAATACACCTGAGTGGAATGTCCTTTTATACTCTTTGGGTCTGTCTGTTGTAGTTGTTGTTGTTGTTGTGGTCTTCAGTCCTGAGACTGGTTTGATGCAGCTCTCCATGCTACTCTATCCTGTGCAAGCTTCTTCATCTCCCAGTACCTACTGCAACCTACATCCTTCTGAATCTGCTTGGTGTATTCATCTCTTGGTCTCCCTCTACGATTTCTACCCTCCACGCTGCCCTCCAATACTAAATTGGTGATCCCTTGATGCCTCAGAACATGTCCTACCAACCAATCCCTTCTTCTAGTCAAGTTGTGCCACAAACTTCTCTTCTCCCCAATCCTATTCAACACCTCCTCATTATTTATGTGATCTACCCATCTAATCTTCAACGTTCTTCTGTAGCACCACATTTCGAAAGCTTCTATTCTCTTCTTGTCTAAACTGTTTATCGTCCACGTTTCACTTCCATACATGGCTACACTCCATACAAATACTTTCAGAAACGACTTCCTAACACTTAAATCAATACTCAATGTTAACAAATTTCTCTTCTTCAGAAACGCTTTCCTTGCCATTGCCAGTCTACGTTTTATATCCTCTCTACTTCGACCATCATCAGTTATATTGCTCCCCAAATAGCAAAACTCCTTTACTACTTTAAGTGTCTCATTTCCTAATCTAATTCCCTCAGCATCACCCTTAATTCGACTACATTCCATTATCCTCGTTTTGCTTTTGTTGATGTTCATCTTGTACCCTCCTTTCAAGACACTGCCCTTTCCGTCCAACTGCTCTTCCAAGTCCTTTGCTGTCTCTGACAGAATTACAATGTCATCAGCAAACCTCAAAGTTTTTATTTCTCCTCCCTGGATTTTAATACCTTCTCCAAATTTTTCTTTTGTTTCCTTTACTGCTTGCTCAATATACAGATTGAATAACATCGGGGAGAGGCTACAACCCTGTCTCACTCCCTTCCCAACCACTGCTTCCCTTTCATGCCCCTCGACTCTTATAACTGCCATCTGGTTTCTGTACAAATTGTAAATAGTATTTTGCTACCTGTATTTTACCCCTGCCACGTTCAGAATTTGAAAGAGAGTATTCCAGTCAACATTGTCAAAAGCTTTCTCTACGTCTACAAATGCTAGTAACGTAGGTTTGCCTTTCCTTAATCTAGCTTCTAAGATAAGCCGTAGGGTCAGTATTGCCTCACGTGTTCCAACACTTCTACGGAATCCAAACTAATCTTCCCCAAGGTCAGCTTCTACCAATTTTGCCATTCGTCTGCAAAGAATTCGCGCCAGTATTTTGCAGCCGTGACTCATTAAACTGATAGTTCGGTAATTCTCACATCTGTCAACACCTGCTTTCTTTGGGATTGGGATTATTATATTCTTCTTGAAGTCTGAGGGTATTTCGCCTGTCTCATACATCTTGCTCACCAGATGGTAGAGTTTTGTCAGGACTGGCTCTCCCAAGGCCATCAGTAGTTCTAATGGAATGTTGTCTACTCCCGGGGCCTTGTTTCGAGTCAGGTCTTTCAGTGCTCTGTCAAACTCTTCACGCAGTATCATATCTCCCATTTCATCTTCATCTTCATCTACATCCTCTTCCATTTCCATAATATTGTCCTCAAATACATCGCCCTTGTATAGACCCTCTATATACTCCTTCCATCTTTCTGCTTTCCCTTCTTTGCTTAGAACTGGGTTTCCATCTGAGCTCTTGATATTCATACAAGTGGTTCTCTTTTCTCCAAAGGTCTCTTTAATTTTCCTGTAGGCAGTATCTATCTTTCCCCTAGTGATATATGCCTCTACATCCTTACATTTATCCTCTAGCCATCCCTGCTTAGCCATTTTGCACTTCCTGTCGATCTCATTTTTGAGACGTTTGTTGTAGTTACCTTCAAAAATATACAAAGCTAGTCGGATGTGTGTGCCTGCGCATAAGGCGACACAATATTTACATACCATTATATTGGCAGGGCAGACTGCACTAATAACCTTTATGGGCTGCACACAGCCCATGAGCTTGACCCCCTTACTGTAGATGCTTATAACATAATACGTATACAAATTAACAAATTTAAGTCCCCCACCACATTTTTCAGTCTTTAAGTGAAAGATCCCATGAACTATTGCAGGGATTTTGAAACAGTTTCACTGATATATATATAGACTGATTCATGAGAAAATGCTTATGTATATCGTTTAGTAAATTTACACCACACAAGTCATCTGGCCATAGATATTTAGTGCTATCACTGTGAACCTGGGGTAGAACACTAGTTACATCTAGTTCACAATGTAAAGCAGCATTCATGTATAACCAAAATCATGTGTACTTGTATTTCTTTCACAGTTATTGTCAAACTGTAGTATGTCTCACAACTGACACTGATGCACTTTAAAGTATGTGTTACTTTAGAGCAGGGAATTTAGTGCAGAGAAGCTAAGGTGAAAAGGCTAAAGGAAAAATATGAACAAATCAAAAAATAAATCTGTGACAAAAGGACTATTCAGCATATAGAAAAATCAAAACACCCTTCAGTGAAACTAAAACAAGGATGTAAACATGAAGAGTGCAGTGGGGATCGAAGTTGCTGACAGGAATAATGTACAGAAGAATCAAGTAGAAACTGCGGTTCTGAGTTCAGCTTTTGAATAGGTAAGGGCAACAGAGAGGCATTTCTAACACTGTGACTGATAATGGCAACAAGATTTAAGAAAAGACATTTCCATAAGATTTGTTGACTTGAAGAAAGTGTTCAGCAATGTAAAATGGTGCAAGATGCCCAAAATTCTGAGAAAAATAGGACAACAGAAATTGCAGGTAGGAATATCAACAATGTAGGAAAAGACAGATTGCTACTTACTGTAAAGAAGACACATTAAGTTGCGGAGTGGCACAATTAAAAGATACTTACATAAAGATTTTAGCCTCAGTCTTCATTGGTAAAAAAGAGACACACACCATTCACACACTCAAGCAAGCACACCTCATGCACTCATGGCCACTAACTCCAGCATCTCAGGCCAGAATGTAACTATCATGTAAGACAGAAGCAGCAATCTGGAGGGGACAGGGAAGGGGAAGGGATAGTAATGTATAGGTGGGGGGAGAGACAAATGCAGTCTGGTGAAGTTTGCAGAGACTAGACTGTAAACAGGAACAGCATTAGGGGGTTGAGGGGAGGCTTGTTGGGAAAAAAGGGGCAAAAAGGAGAGGAGCAGGGAAAGATGGTCAGATGTGTTGGCAGAGGGCTGCAAATAAATAGTGTGGGAGATGAGATTTCTCCCTCAGAACACCAACCTTTCAGTAGAAGCAAGAACGGCCATACACAATCTCAAAACAAATCCTGAAGTAACCATCCTACCTGCAGACAAAGGTCCCACCACTGTTGTTATGAAACGCAGTGACTACCTGGCAGAAGACCTCCACCAATTATCTGACTCCTCCACCTATAAACTCTGCCAGAGTGATCCCATCCCAGAAATCCAACACAAACTCCAATCCCTGCTTAAAGCCTTAACCCCATCCCAGAACATCTTCACTGAATCTATTTCCTCCTCACACCTACAACACCCTGCACACCCACCTTCTACTTGCTCCCCAAAATCCACAAATCCTCCTGCCGCCGTTGGATAAGCAGCTGCAGCAGCAAGTTGTATACTCCCAGCTCACTCATTTGTTACATAGTTTAATTCTTAATTTCTTTGCGTGTTTTTGGTACTTGCATTGTTTAATTCATAAATTTCAGGCGTATTATAGTATTTGAGAGTTGTAGCATCGCGTTTTAGTACCTGAATAGTGTAAAATCGCGTAGTCTCCTTCCGCCGCCGAGCAGTGTCAGCAGTGCGCAAGTAGCAGCATTACTGCATTTACTAGGCAATCTTGTATTTTAATAACAGTTTAAATTTTGTCGATTTGTTTGCACTCTCTGTAGATTAGTTCAGACGTTCTTTGCAAAACAGTTTTTAGCATGGATAGGGACTGCAACTGCTGTGTTCGGATGCAGGCTGAGTTGGCATCCCTTCGCTCCCAGCTTCAGGCAGTGTTGGCTTTGGTCACACAGCTTGAGGCTGTTGCCAATGGGCATCACTGTGGGGGTCCGGATGGGGGTTTGCAGGGACGGCCAGCTTGTCCCACGCATCCCCCGATCGGACTACGACTGTGGTTGCCCGGGATACTGCCCGCATTGAGGCTGATCCTTCACCTGTGGTAGAGTGGGAGGTCATCTCAAGGTGTGGCAGGGGGCGAAAGACATTCCGGAGGGCTGAACGGAAGGCCTCTCCAGTTTGTCTGACGAACCGGTTTCAGGCTCTGTCTCAGGCTGATACTGATCTTCGGCCTGACATGGCTGCTTGTCCTGTTCCAGAGGTTGCCCCTCAGTCTGCAAGATCCGGGCGGTCACTGAGGGTGGGTTTACTGGTAGTTGGGAGCTCCAACGTCAGGCACGTAATGGGGCCCCTTAGGGAAATGGCAGCAAGAGAGGGGAAGAAAACCAATGTGCACTCCGTGTGCATACCGGGGGGAGTCATTCCAGATGTGGAAAGGGTCCTTCCGGATGCCATGAAGGGTACAGGGTGCACCCATCTGCAGGTGGTCGCCCATGTCGGCACCAATGATGTGTGTCGCTATGGATCGGAGGAAATCCTCTCTGGCTTCCGGCGGCTATCTGATTTGGTGAAGACTGCCAGTCTCGCTAGCGGGATGAAAGCAGAGCTCACCATCTGCAGCATCGTCGACAGGACTGACTGCAGACCTTTGGTACAGAGCCGAGTGGAAGGTCTGAATCAGAGGCTGAGACGGTTCTGCGACCGTGTGGGCTGCAGATTCCTCCACTTGCGCCATAGGGTAGTGGGGTTTCGGGTTCCGCTGGATAGGTCAGGAGTCCACTACACGCAACAAGCGGCTACACGGGTAGCAGGGGTTGTGTGGCGTGGGCTGGGCGGTTTTTTAGGTTAGATGGCCTTGGGCACGTACAGAAAGGGCAAGTACAGAAAGGGCAACAGCCTCAATGGGTGCGGGGCAAAGTCAGGACATGCAGGGAACAAGCAGCAATTGGTATTGTAATTGTCAACTGTCGAAGCTACGTTGGTAAAGTACCAGAACTTCAAGCGCTGATAGAAAGCACCGAAGCTGAAATCGTTATAGGTACAGAAAGCTGGCTTAAGCCAGAGATAAATTCTGCCAAAATTTTTACAAAGGTACAGACGGTGTTTAGAAAGGATAGATTGCATGCAACCGGTGGTGGAGTGTTCGTCGCTGTTAGCAGTAGTTTATCCTGTAGTAAAGTAGAAGTGGATAGTTCCTGTGAATTATTATGGGTGGAGGTTACACTCAACAACCGAGCTAGGTTAATAATTGGCTCCTTTTACCGACCTCCCGACTCAGCAGCATTAGTGGCAGAACAACTGAGAGAAAATTTGGAATACATTTCACATAAATTTTCTCAGCATGTTATAGTCTTAGGTGGAGATTTCAATTTACCAGATATAGACTGGGACACTCAGATGTTTAGGACGGGTGGTAGGGACAGAGCATCGAGTGACATTATACTGAGTGCACTATCCGAAAATTACCTCGAGCAATTAAACAGAGAACTGACTCGTGGAGATAACATCTTGGACCTACTGATAACAAACAGACCCGAACTTTTCGACACTTTAAGTGCAGAACAGGGAATCAGTGATCATAAGGCCATTGCAGCATCCCTGAATATGGAAGTTAATAGGTATATAAAAAAGGGAGGAAGGTTTATCTGTTTAGCAAGAGTAACAGAAGGCAGATTTCAGACTACCTAACAGTTCAAAACGAAAATTTCTTTTCTGACACTGACAATGTTGAGTGTTTATGGAAAAAGTTCAAGGCAATCGTAAAATGCGTTTTAGACAGGTACGCGCCAAGTAAAACTGTGAGGGACGGGAAAAACCCACCGTGGTACAACAACAAAGTTAGGAAACTACTGCGAAAGCAAAGAGAGCTTCACTCCAAGTTTAAACGCAGCCAAAACCTCTCAGACAAACAGAAGCTAAACGATGTCAAAGTTAGCGTAAGGAGGGCTATGCGGGAAGCGTTCAGTGAATTCGAAAGTAAAATTCTATGTACCAACTTGACAGAAAATCCTAGGAAGTTCTGGTCTTACGTTAAATCAGTAAGTGGCTCGAAACAGCATATCCAGACACTCCGGGATGATGATGGCATTGAAACAGAGGATGACACGCGTAAAGCTGAAATACTAAACACCTTTTTCCAAAGCTGTTTCACAGAGGAAGACCACACTGCAGTTCCTTCTCTAAATCCTCACACAAACGAAAAAATGGCTGACATTGAAATAAGTGTCCAAGGAATAGAAAAGCAACTGGAATTACTCAATAGAGGAAAGTCCACTGGACCTGACGGGATACCAATTCGATTCTACACAGAGTACGCGAAAGAACTTGCCCCCCTTCTAACAGCCATGTACCGCAAGTCTCTAGAGGAACGGAGGGTTCCAAGTGATTGGAAAAGAGCACAGGTAGTCCCAGTCTTCAAGAAGGGTCGTCGAGCAGATGCGCAAAACTATAGACCTATATCTCTTGACGTCGATCTGTTGTAGAATTTTAGAACATGTTTTTTGCTCGAGTATCATGTCGTTTTTGGAAACCCAGAATCTACTATGTAGGAATCAACATGGATTCCGGAAACATCGATCGTGTGAGACCCAACTCGCTTTATTTGTTCATGAGACCCAGAAAATATTAGATACGGGCTCCCAGGTAGATGCTATTTTTCTTGACTTCCGGAAGGCGTTCGATACAGTTCCGCACTGTCGCCTGATAAACAAAGTAAGAGCCTACGGAATATCAGACCAGCTGTGTGGCTGGATTGAAGAGTTTTTAGCAAACAGAACACAGCATGTTGTTATCAATGGAGAGATGTCTACAGACGTTAAAGTAACCTCTGGCATGCCACAGGGGAGTGTTATGGGACCATTGCTTTTCACAATATATATAAATGACCTAGTAGATAGTCTCGGAAGTTCCATGCGGCTTTTCGCGGATGATGCTGTAGTATACAGAGAAGTTGCAGCATTAGAAAATTGCAGCGAAATGCAGGAAGATCTGCAGCGGATAGGCACTTGGTGCAGGGAGTGACAACTGTCCCTTAACATAGACAAATGTAATGTATTGCGAATACATAGAAAGAAGGATCCTTTATTGTATGATTATATGATAGCGGAACAAACACTGGTAGCAGTTACTTCTGTAAAATATCTGGGAGTATGCGTGCGGAATGATTTGAAGTGGAATGATCATATAAAATTAATTGTTGGTAAGGCGGGTACCAGGTTGAGATTCATTGGGAGAGTGCTTAGAAAATGTAGTCCATCAACAAAGGAGGTGGCTTACAAAACACTCGTTCGACCTATACTTGAGTATTGCTCATCAGTGTGGGATCCGTACCAGATCAGTTTGACGGAGGAGATAGAGAAGATACAAAGAAGAGTGGCGCATTTCGTCACAGGGTTATTTGGTAACCGTGATAGCGTTACGGAGATGTTTAATAAACTCAAGTGGCAGACTCTGCAAGAGAGGCGCTCTGCATCGCGGTGTAGCTTGCTCGCCAGGTTTCAAGAGGGTGCGTTTCTGGATGAGGTATCGAATATATTGCTTCCCCCTACTTATACCTCCCGAGGAGATCACGAATGTAAGATTATAGAGATTAGAGCGCGCACGGAGGCTTTCAGACAGTCGTTCTTCCCGCGAACCATACACGACTGGAACAGGAAAGGGAGGTAATGACAGTGGCACGTAAAGTGCCCTCCGCCACACACCGTTGGGTGGCTTGCGGAGTATAAATGTAGATGTAGATGTAGAATCCTGGACACCCCACTGTGGCTGGTTACTGTGCCCCCACTGAAAGAATTTCAGCCCTCACTGGCCAACATCTCCAACCAACTACCCATAATCTACATACCACATTAGACACAGCAACCACTTCCTTCACTGACTCTCGACCATCCCCACAGTTTTACTTCCTGGACCCCTACTTGTCACTGTTAGCACAACCTCCCTATATACCAACATCCCTCATGCCCATAGTCTTACCACTATTGAAAACTCCCTTTCCCAATGTCCTTCAGATTCCAAACCAACTACCTCATTCCTCATACACCTAACTAACTTTATAATAACCTACAGCTATTCATTTGAAGTGAAGGTATATAAACAAATTCATGACACAGCCATGGGCACCCACGTGTCACCCTCCTATGCCAACCTGTTTATAGACAATCTAGAGGAGACTTTTCTAGTCTCCCAAAACACCAAATCCCTAGTCTGGTTCAGGTTCATTGATGATATCTTCATGATCTGGACTCAGGGCCAAGACACCCTATCTTCATTCCTTCACAGCCTCAATACAGTCCTCCGTAACCCAGCATGCCACCTTCTTAGGTGTTGACTTCCTCCTCTCTGACGACTACATCCACACCCCTGTCCACATTAAACCCACCAACCACCAAAAGTACCTGCATTTTGACAGTTGTCATCCCTTTCATGCCAAAAATTCCCTCCCATACAGTTTGTCAACCAACAGATGTCATTCTGATGTGACAAAAATTCAGTATGTTTAGGGTCTGACTAAGGTCTTCACAGACAGGCACTATCCCCCAGATCTAATCAGCAAACAGATCTCCCATGCCACTTCCTTTCACACCCCCAATCCTCACACCACCCCTAAGAAAAAGCCACAAAGGAGTGTTGAGGAAAATAGGAGTAAGCTATAAGGGAAGATGGATAATATACAATTTATTGTTCATTTGTGTGGCCACATTGTCCACAGTTATCTTACAATTTCTGAGGGAGGGTATTTTTGTGCTGCCATTAAAACTAAAAGAAAACGTATGTTTCTCAGCAGGTGCATTTCACTTTATTTAAGTAAAGCATCATCAGTGGTTTGTAATTAAAGATATTTACAAATTGATTTGTTTTTGGGACTGAAAAACAGTTCATCAACAAATTGTTGGATTTTATTTCTGGTGATTTCTGTTTGGCTTTTTGACAACACCAGGACATGCCATCTGCTAGCACACTTCTAGTTCCTCTCTCCATTATGCTCTAATAATTGTTGTCTAATTTTACATTGTTTTGCAGAAATATGGATTTTTGACATTTAATACAGCACAATTTAGACATCATTCTTCCCTGTTTATTTGTACACTTCTGAGTGTGTATCATGTTTTGAAGTGTTGCTGCTATTGGCACTAACCTCTCTTTGATCAATATTTTTTTCTCTCTCTGTAGTTCATTATATGTGTATTACTCTATTTAATTATGCTACTGTGTATTTATATACTATGTAAGAGTAATGAAGGAATAATGATGGAGTTTAAATTTTGTGTGTTGAGTAGGTGAGAGTAGGGAGAAGCAAGTATGACGATGGTGATTAGTGTTTTAGGGTGCACAACAACGAGGTTATCAGCGCCCGTTCCCAAAAGAAATATTGACGAAGAGAAGCAAATATGAGTTGACAGTAAATGTTTGACATATTCACAAGCGCCGGCACAAAGATGAAGACCGCAAGAGCAAAGAAGGCGGTGAGACGACGTCAGCCAATAGCCTGCTGACAAGGACCGCACCACAACAGGAGCATCCTCTAGCCAAAGAGAATATAAGTGCTGCTCTTGCCAGCCTCAGATAGAGATTATGTGGATCCATATCAATTGCTTACATGGACCTTGTATACTGCAAAAGACTTTGATTGTTTGCAGGTCGCCCATCGTTTGTGGCACCATTGTAAATTCAAAGTTAAGTACTGACAATCTCCTTACTGTAATAAAAACTATTAATATGATTTGCTTGAATTGTTGAAAAGCTATCCGAGAACACAGCGTCCTTTGGGTACCCTATAAGTGACAAATGGACAGGACCCCACAGTAGATGTGTAGTAGTATTATGGAGTGTGAACTGGATGAAAACAGTTAGGGGGGAAGGAGGAAGTGAAATTAAATTGTATTTTCCTTAATTGTATGTATTTTCCTTAATTATTTTATACATCTTGTTTCCAAAGTTTATTTGGTCATAGAGAAACTGTTTATTTTGTGTTAATGCTTTTTATATCTGAAAATTTTCTTGGAAAGGGAGGAGGTGTCAGTCTTTACTGATTCTTATGATGTTCATATCTTTTTCAATAGCACTTGGTCTGTGGTACTCCTGTAGCACAGAAAATTACAGTAAGCAAAAACCAACAATTTAAAATTTCCAGGGGCAACAAAAATCTGATATTCAACATTTTCCTTAGTTATTTACTGAAGTAAAAAATTTAAAATGTTGCCATAATCTACTCATTAACAGGTATCAACTTACGTTAAAGGTTGAACACAATAAGACAAATAATACAGTTAGAAACTATTCATACAGGCCAAATTCACACAGGAGCGACATGGCAAGCCAGCTCCATGTTAACAAATGAAGCAAGGCACACAAGGGTTGCATGGCTAAGACATGTTGTTTATTGTTCACGCCAAGTCCATTTGCAGTCACGAGTGGTGCACTGAAGTGATGACTGGTGGAGACATTCATGCAGTGTGCTGCTGCTTTCATTAATTTGGAGTGTCAAAATGTGGAATGATTTGGAGTTTAAAATAAGGATCTGTGAAACAATAGAAAACTATCCTCAATTGTATAATCATGCTTGTGCAGACCATTGCAATCACAGTGTGCGAGACAAAGCATGGCTGAACATCACTAGAGAACTAAATGAAACAGGCTAGCCAATAAATCTCATAATTATTGTAAATAACAATACAAAATTGAATCGAGTACCAGAACAACACTGTAACCAACATACAGTAAATTCTACAGGTGAACAAAAAAAATGTCTTATGTTCACCTATTTGGGCTTTCTTGGTACAGACAGTATCTTTTTCTTTTGCCTTTGTCTTGCATCTATGCAGCATTCACATTATTACTATCGGAACTGGCCTTTGGTGGATTCGAACCAGGGCCAGTGCATGTGCTTGAGTCTCAGAAACAGCACATTACCACACTCAGCTATTTGGGCAGGTTTCATGCCGATAGTGTATTTGACGTAAAACTCCATTCTGCACATTTTTGCCACAGTTATTACACAATTACTTGTTATCTTTGAAAAACAGCACTTTTTTTTATTTTCCTGGATGAACAACATTTTATCTATGCCATTACAACGTTTTGCTGCTGGAACACATTTGTTTTCCCTTGTTATTATTGCAGAAATAGAAAGCTTATTTTGAGAAAGTACAACAACACAAATCAAAACAAATAATTTTTATTTCAACATAAATCTGTACAAGCAGCAGCAGATGACCCAGAAAAATATAACATTATTTGTGTTGAAATTACATTTCATATGTACAGTTCGCCTTATATTGAGAACAGAAAACATAATCCTGATTGTAAATGCTTTTGCCAGACAGACATGCAAATCCACAATGCACTTGGCACTGGTAGTTGCTCATACAAAGCTAGGATATACTGCCACATGTTAAGTATGGCTTTCTTTACCACACTGTTTATTGGCAGAAGTGTATCATACAAGATAGGGAAAACTGTACCTCTCAGCTTCTTTGCCAAGCTTTTACAAGCCCATGGATGCACGATGTTATGGCCTTTTCTTCCCCTTAGGGTAATAATGTCGTTGAGGAACAGCACCATTTCTCCTAAACATAAAATGGCACCCACTATTTCTCAATGCCTTGCATATATTGCCCTCCATTCACAAATGTAAGCTTTATGTCTCCTTATTTTATTCATGTATTTTTTTGCTCTGCTTGTTGTTCACCACAACAAAGAATTTTATGGTTTGACACTGGTATTAATATTAAGTGAGGCACAAATAATTTAACGAGCCGATTCGAGATATCAGATACAATGCAGTTCCAACTCTAACTAACTTTTAACAAAAATGTTGGCTACAATGTTGTTCAGATAAATGATTCACTCACTAAAGAATATCCTTACCTTCTACAGCAGACCAGTCACTACATAGTAAACTAGCTTTTTCTTTCTAGTGAGTGACTGTAAAGAGAGATGGAAAAATATAATAGAGCAGTTGACCAAATATAAAAAGGCAGAACTTCTTCCATCAGGTTCAGGAGCTAAACGAGTAAGAAAATATTACTTGACATCACACTTTCAATTGTTAAGACAAGTCTTTATGATCACAAATTTTAAATATCAAGTTTGTCATCAAAAAACAAAGAGGTGAGGCTTTTTTGTGATGCAGAGTATCATGAACTGTTGGTTGAACATTCCTGTACTTCCTCATTAGGACCATCTCCTACTTTTTAAGCACATTCAGCTTGTATATTAGCTGAAGCATCTGTAGTTGCTACATTCCAAGATAACGTGAAGAGGAAAGCACAAATAAAAATACAATTCATCAATGAAAGTGTATTTAAGTATTTTCATTAAAAACAAAATTTATTGAAACAAAAACATCTAAAGTTAAATTTATGGGAGAAGTTTCTCAGCCATTTGAAATAAAAAAGGGGCTGATTTATCACCTCTACCGTTTAACTGAGATCTAGAAAAAATTGTGAGGATCTGCAATTTGGAGCTAAAAAAACACAAAATCAAACTAATAACTCTGGGAGGGAAAAGAAATAGAATTAAGGCAAACTGCCTCACTTTTGCAGATGATTTTGCAATACTTTCTGAAAATCTGGCAGAAGCAGTTATTCGAATAAATCTTCTGGAGAAAATAGCAACTGGTCTCAAAATTTCAGTTGAAAATATAAAATTCATGACATAAAAAATGCACCAAAATTAAAAGAAACACAAATAGGAAAATAGAGTGAGTAAGTAAATGAAAATATCTTGGATGAATTATACAACAGAATGGACTTTAAAAATTTGTGACTGAGCTTAAATCTTAATGAAACAAAAAGAGCATATAGTTTGACAGAGAATATTTACAGCAAAATCAGACAATGGAAACTCCATGTAGGAATATCAACAATATGCAAAAAGATATATTGCTACTTACTGTAAAGAAGAAATGTTATGTTGTAGATAGGTACAAGTGGTAGTCTGTCTTTTCCTTCATTGTCTATATTTACAACAAGATATGCACATCAAGAAAAACAAAACTAAAACACTTCACCACAGCAGTATGACCAGAAAGTTTATAAGGATGTGAATGCCTAATGAAGGACTATACACTGGACATAACAGAGGTACCTGAAAGACAGATTTTTAGGAAAATAATGCGTACAACACAAACTACAGACAGTTGGAAAATGAGAATTAATGAGGATATCTATAAAAATATAGTAATGGCTACATAAAGATTAACATTTTTTGGACACCTCTACTGAATGAAAGAGAACAGGCTAATGAAACAAATATTCCACTTACCAAAAAGCAAAAGCATTGAGTTGTCGATAGGCACACATCCAATGAAGGTAAACTTGGTAGCCTTTGGAGTAATCCTTGTATGAACTAGAATAAATCTCTCTCTCTCTCTCTCTCTCTCTCTCTCTCTCTCACACACACACACACACACACACACACACACACACACACACAAAAACATCTACCCCTTTTGTCTCTATATGGTGCTGGTTGGACTAACGATGCCAGTGCAGGATTTTGGCAAGTGGAGTGGACTGGATTGTGGTAGGGATAGCTTAGGTGGGATGGGTAGAGGGAGAGGGAGGCATGAGGCAGGGAGAGAGATTTGGGGTGGGTGGCTAGGGGCTCATAGGGAGGCAGCTAGTTTGCCAAATACGAATACGGAAGGGAGGGGTGGCAGGTATGGGGGCAAGGCATCTGACGCATGGTTGTCAGAGCTGGTGAGGACTGGCATATGCTGAAGGTGCTGTGGATGCATGAACTGGAGGGAGAGACAGGACAGTTACAGGAGGAGAGGATGTATTGTAAGGATAAATCCCACCTGTGCAATTTAGAAAAGCTGATGGTGGAGGGAAGGATCCAGATGGCCCAGGCTGTGAAGCAGCCACTGAAACTGAGTGTATTGTGCTCAGCTGAATGTTGTGCCAGCAGGTGTTCAATTATGTTCTTGGGAACAGGTTGGCAGTGGTGATTCATCCCGATGAAGAGCTGGTTGGTAGTCATACAAAACAAAAGCTGTGTAGTGTTTGCAGCAGAGTTGGTATATGACATGGTTGCTTTCACAAGTGGAGTAGGATAAGCCTATGACAAGACTAGAGTAGGAGGTGCTGGGTGAGTGGATTTGGCAGGTCTGCACTTTGGCCTATCAAAGGGATATGATGTTGTGGAGGTTGGGTGGGAGAAGGATGAATGGCCATTGCTAAAGTGCTGTCTAAAACAAAGTTGACCACCCAGTGGCACAACATTCAGCTGAGCACAGCATACTGAATTTCAATGCTTGCTTCCAAACATGGGCCATCTGGATCCTTCCCTCCACCACCAGCTTCTCTGAACTTCTAAGGTAGGAGTATGCTTAAATTACATCCTCTGCTCCCATAAGCCTTAATCTCTGGTAATCCACTGCTCCCACTGCATCCAGCTGACAGTTGCCACTTCCTCCATCCTGTCAACTCGTCCCAATTCACATCTCATCACCTTCATAGTGCACCACTCCCCATCTACTCTGACAACTGAGCATCATATGCCTAGCTCTTATACCTGCCACCCCTTGCACCCACATTCCTAGCTGGAAAATCAAACATCCAACTACAAACCACAAGCCACCCAGCCCCAATCATCTCCTTCCCCCCCCCCCCCCCCCCCCCCCTTTCTCTCTTTCTCTCTCTCTCTCTCTCTCTCTCTCTCTCTCTCTACCTACCCCACCCAACACTACCCAGTCCATTTGTCGAAATGCACCACTGGCACTGTTAGTCCAGCCAGCACCATGTAGTGGCGTAGGCATGCATATGTGTGTGTTTTCTGTGTGTATTTTACTCTAGTTCATAAAAGGATTACTCTGACAACTAGCAAATTTTCTTTCTTTTTGTGGGTGCCTATTGACAACTTCTGGTTTTTGGGGAGCGGTCTCCTAAAGTCCAAAAGTATTTACATTTGACCAGAACTTTCATACAACTTTAATACAAATATTCCTGTATTCCTGGAAGAAAAAAATCAAAAATAGCACAGATTACAGAAATAAGGGAAGAACTTGAAAGAAGAAACATCAAAGAATCAGAAATAACAGAAAGAAACGTTTTTAAGAATAAAATAATAAATTTAGAAGGCTTTCAAAGTGGAAGAAATGAGAATCTGGCCCAAATAAAAAAAAAAAGATAACATGAAGAGAAAATGAGGCAGTACTGGAAAATAGGAAACAATAACAAAGAAAGAAGAGAGTAACTGAAATTGTTACGCAGACTCATCAATATGAAAATAAATAAAACACATGCCAAATTATATCAACTTGAAGCAAATATGACATTTCCCAGAAGTTTGCTGCCAGGTATGAAGGCAATGATGGCACAACAAGACGGAAGTGAAGACTATGTACACTCCTGGAAATTGAAATAAGAACACAGTGAATTCATTGTCCCAGGAAGGGGAAACTTTATTGACACATTCCTGGGGTCAGATACATCACATGATCACACTGACAGAACCACAGGCACATAGACACAGGCAACAGAGCATGCACAATGTCGGCACTAGTACAGTGTATATCCACCTTTCGCAGCAATGCAGGCTGCTATTCTCCCATGGAGACGATCGTAGAGATGCTGGATGTAGTCCTGTGGAACGGCTTGCCATGCCATTTCCACCTGGCGCCTCAGTTGGACCAGCGTTCGTGCTGGACGTGCAGACCGCGTGAGACGACGCTTCAACATGCTCAATGGGGGACAGATCCGGAGATCTTGCTGGCCAGGGTAGTTGACTTACACCTGCTAGAGCACGTTGGGTGGCACGGGATACATGCGGACGTGCATTGTCCTGTTGGAACAGCAAGTTCCCTTGCCGGTCTAGGAATGGTAGAACGATGGGTTCGATGACGGTTTGGATGTACCGTGCACTATTCAGTGTGCCCTCGACGATCACCAGTGGTGTACGGCCAGTGTAGGAGATAGCTCTCCACACCATGATGCCGGGTGTTGGCCCTGTGTGCCTCAGTCGTATGCAGTCCTGATTGTGGCGCTCACCTGCACGGCGCCAAACACGCATACGACCATCATTGGCACCAAGACAGAAGGGACTCTCATCGCTGAAGACGACACGTCTCCATTCGTCCCTCCATTCACGCCTGTCGCAACACCACTGGAGGCGGGCTGCACAATGTTGGGGCATGAGCGGAAGATGGCCTAACGGTGTGCGGGACCGTAGCCCAGCTTCATGGAGACGGTTGCGAATGGTCCTCGCCGATACCCCAGGAGCAACAGTGTCCCTAATTTGCTGGGAAGTGGCGGTGCGGTCCCCTACGGCACTGCGTAGGATCCTACGGTCTTGGCGTGCATCCGTGCGTCGCTGCGGTCCGGTCCCAGGTCGACGGGCACGTGCACCTTCCGCCGACCACTGGCGACAACATCGATGTACTGTGGAGACCTCACGCCCCACGTGTTGAGCAATTCGGTGGTACGTCCACCCGGCCTCCCGTATGCCCACTATACGCCCTCGCTCAAAGTCCGTCAACTGCACATACGGTTCACGTCCACGCTGTCGCGGCATGCTACCAGTGTTAAAGACTGCGATGGAGCTCCGTATGCCACGGCAAACTGGCTGACACTGACGGCGGCGGTGCACAAATGCTGCGCAGCTAGCGCCATTCGACGGCCAACACCGCGGTTCCTGGTGTGTCCGCTGTGCCGTGCGTGTGATCATTGCTTGTACAGCCCTCTCGCAGTGTCCGGAGCAAGTATGGTGGGTCTGACACACCGGTGTCAATGTGTTCTTTTTTCCATTTCCAGGAGTGTATTTTAAAGTGAAGTAGCAAACTTCTGTAACAGGAGTGCAAGAGCATCCTCTGCTTGTCAGTTTGAAGAGCTATCAAACACTTTTTCCAACAGACAACAGCCTATTGCATAGGTCAAATGAGGCACCACAAAAACAACAAACAATTACAAAACTGAGCATTGTAATGGCTGTCATTTGAGTGAGTCAGCAAGATTTAGACATAATTAAAAGTATAAAGTAGTTTCATATAGTAAAATCAGAAACAGTTTGTACCTAGTGGACATGTTGAGTCACAGACAGGCATAAGAAAAAGTCTGTTGAAATAAGCTTTCTATTTCTGCAATAGTAACAAAGAAAAACTAATGTGTTTCAGCAGCAAAACATTGTTACAGCATAGACAAAATGTTGTTCATCCAGGAAAATAAAAAAGTGCTATTTTTCAAAGATAACACAATCAATTGTGTAATAACTGTGGCCAACAAGCCTACTTTTGAATTAGGTTGGCATAGGATGGTGCCATTTGAGTGTCCTCTGCTGTACCCCAGATCTGTTTGTAAGACATACCTCCAAAGGAGACATAATTATGGGCTAGGATGTAGTTGGTTGTGGTGACCAGGAAGGAGGTTGTAGGTTTGGAATCTATCGGGCACTGGAAAACGTGGTGTTCAATAGTAGCAATGCCACAGGTATTAGGGATGTTAGTGTAAAGGGAGGTTTTTTACTGTGCTCACTGAGAGAATCTCTGCTCTTGTACATCAGCATCTTCAGCCTATTACCCACAACCTACTCTACTACATAAAAGATACCAACCATTTCCTCCACCAACTCTCCACAGTTTCTTGCTATCACTATTGATGCAACATCCCTTTAAACTAATATCCCTACTGCCCATGTCTTTGCTGCTATTAAACACTACCTACCCCAATGCACCATAGCTTCCAAACCTGCAACCTCCTTCCTGATCACCATGACTATCTGTCTCCTCACCCACAATTACTTCTCCTTTGAAGGCTTCACCTACAAAAAAATGGGCACCCACATGACAACAGTATCCTATGCCAACCTGTTCATAGGCCATCTAGAGGAATCTTTTCTAACCACCCAGAATCTTAGATCCCTCACCTGCTTCAGGTTCACTGATGACGCCTTTGTGATCTGGATGAAGAGTGAGGACATCCTATCCACATTCCTCCAGAATCCCAGGACCTTCTTCCTTATTTGCTTCACCTCCTCCTCCACAACCCAACAAGCTACCTCCCTTGATGTTTACCTCCTCCTCAAAGATAGCTACATGAGTATCTCGTCTGTGTCAAACCTACCAACAACCAGCAATACCTTCCTTTCCACAGCTGCCACCCATTCCATACCAAGAAGTCCCTTCTACACAGCCTAGGCACCAATGGCCACTGCATCTGTAGTGATGAGCAGTTCTTTAAACATACCAAGGTTCTCACTAAGGCATTCACAAATTGTAATTACCCTTCCAACCCTGTACTGAAACAGATCTCCATGGTTTCTTTCTCCAGTCAATCACCATCTCCCAAGGTCCCACCATCCAGCCACAAAGCAGCATTCCCCTCATGACACAGTACCACCCAAGACTGTCTGGAACAACTGAATGACATTCTCCTCCAGGGTTTTGACTACCTCTCATTGTGTCCTGAAATGTGGAATGTCCTACCTTATTATCCTTCCCATTTCTCGACCATTGGTATTCCGCCACCCACTGAACCTACACAATTTCCTCATACATCCCTACACAACCCATGCTCCCAACTCCTTGCCTCATTGCTCATATCACTATAATGCAAGACCTGCCACCTGTTCCATACCAAGGAGTCCCTTCCACACTGCCTAGTCACCAATGGCTATTGCACCTGCAGTGACGAGTGGTCTCTATCTAAACACACAGAATGTGTCACTGAAGCCTTACAGATTTTAATCTCTCTCTCCCCCCCTGTACAAAAACAGAGACAGGTCTCCCGTGCTTTATCTTTGCAGTCACCTACCACCTCCCAGAGCACCATCACACAGCCACGGAGGAGCATTCCCCTCATATATCAGTACCACCCAGGATCAGAGTAACTGCATTACATTCACCACCAGGGTTTTGACTACCTCTTATTGTACCCTGAAATGAGAAATATCCTACCCACCATCCTTCCCACCTCCCACAGGGGAATTCCACTGCCCACTGAACCTACACAATATCCTCGTCCATCCCTACCAACCCCTTGCCTCATGGCTCATATCCCTATCATAGACCTAGATGCAACACTTGTCCCATACATCCTCCCACCACCACCTACTCCAGTCCAGTCACAAGCATCACCTACCCCATAAGGCATGGCTGCTTGTGAAACCAGTTATGTGATCTAAAAGCTAAGCTGCAACTATTGAGCTGTCTTCTGCTTGGGCATGACAACCAACAAGCTGTCTACATGCATGAATGGCCACTGACAAACTGTGGCCAAGAAACAGGCGGACCACACAGTTCATGAGCATGCTGCCCAAGATGATGTTCTTCATTTCGATGATCGCTTCACAGCCTGTGCCATCTGGATCCTTCCTACCAACACCAGCTTTTCAGAGTTGTTCTGGTGGGAACTCTTTCTGCAATATACATTCCCATACACCTCCTTGTCACAAACCTTAGTCAGTCATTTTCTTTTACCCACCCATCCCCTTCCCTGTTCCTATTCCAGCACTACACAGTCTTCCATTTTACCAATAAAAACACAGTGTTTTTACTTCTCTCCTTTTCCACTCCCCCAGTACACTATGGAAACTACCAACAGTACGTAGCTGCCATACCCTTTCTCTACCTTGCCCTCCCCCCCCCCCCCCCTTTACTGTCTCCATCTTTACCCTACTGTCCCTTCCCATATCAGCCTCCCTCTCTCACCCCCACCACCCAGACTGGTTCTCCCATCATGTGCAGTTGCTTCCAGTGTGTCCTTGGCATCCAGAGACTGGTAATGTGTGGGAGTTGCATTTACATGAATGTGTGTGTGTGTGTGTGTGTGTGTTTTGTCTAGTTCAGAAGAAGGCTTCCTGGCTGAGAGCTTACTTGTTTATCAGTCTTTTTGTTGTGCCTGTTTGCAACTCACCTTTTCCATTATATGGTGAGTAGCAATCTATCCTTTTCATAATACTGTCATTATTCCATCCTGGCTTTTCCATTGATTGTGCCATTTTTAGTCATGAGTCTAGTACTTAAACCATTGCCTTGTAACATTGTGGAAATAAAAGATAACACACTGCAGTTGATTCTTATTCTGAGCCTTCAGTGGATGCAATATGGAGTAAGAGAAGTCTGTGCAAAGATACACTCTAATGTAGTGTGGAGTTGTGTGATGTGGTTGTAAACCACTGATCTCTTGGTTTCCTATTATGTTATTTGTGCATTGAGGTCTTGGAGCAACACACATATTGCTTGAATGATATTACCTTTGGAAAGGTTGTAAGACAATGACACATTTAAAGCTCTCAATTTACACGTTCATATATCAAATGGGCAGTACACTGACTTTTTATCCTTTTACAATCTACTGTATTCTTAGCTCACCTCTCAGCTGATTCCATGAGAATGGTTTCATTACATTTTTGCAGTGGGGGAATGCCTCACCTGCCATGAAATAAAAAGGAATCTTGTATCTCCTCACCCATAACAGAGTTGGATCTGGTAAACTGAAGTGTCATTGTTGCAAAGCCCAATCAGAATCACTGTTCTGAAAAGCTCATCCACCATTGTTGTGTCCATATTCACCAATGTCTGTTGTTACAAATGGCACATCTGCATCTGCAGTGTCTAACCACAACTAAAAAAAAATCCTTTGTTTATTTATTTTATTTTATTTATTCACTTATTTTCAACTTTCATGGACCCTTGATGTGAGTGTACAATGTGTCAGATTATTACAGTAATAACTACGTCTACATATTTTTTTAATTATTTTATTTATTTAGCATCCATATTACCACATTCATGATATTGGACTTGTCAAAGTACAAAACAGTATAGAATATTATATATTTACATCATGTACAAAATCTTATCATTCGTATCAACACATCTTTATAACAAAAACATTATTCTGCTTAATTAGATTATAAAAGTATATATATACATACAGATAAAATAAAAGCTAATGAAACACCTTGGTTGATTTTACTAAACCTATTAAATACTAGTACTTTAGTTAAATAGGCACAATAACATAAGGCACAAAAGTTAGGTGTGTAATTAGATACATACATGGATAAAATAAGTTTAGTTTTATCTAGGAATGATTTGATAATTATGAATTTTCGTTTACGGACTTACGAAGCAGACCTACAGATTTGAGCAAAATTCCAAGTATTCATTAATTCTGTAGAAGCTGTTGTTTATTAGTAGGTTTTTTTAGTTCTTTTTTAAATGTCTTAATGTTTGGTATTTTTTGATGTTATCTGGCAATGCACTGTAAAGAATTTTTGGTTTGTAAACAGCACTGGCCTGATACATTGATTTTCTGTGCACGTCCCTGTGACAGTCATCCCTGTTCCATGTTTCATAACTGTGGATCTCACTATTCACACCTGAAACTTGATGGTCTTAATGAATCAGATACTTTCAAATATTAATATAGGTGGCAAGGTCATGATTTTTAATTCCTTTAAGATTTTCCTTTCTTTTGCTAGTGCCTTTGTCCCACATTGTGCACAGGGTCAGAATGGTTAAGTTCAGATTTGGCATGGTTAATTTTAAGGAGTGGCTGGATGCCCTTCCTATTGTCACCCGTACCCCCCCTGGATGGAATTAGTGTACCCCATCTGTTTGCATCTAGTGTAAACCATGAAACAGTGCGAACATTTATCAAATGTCTGCGAGCGTGTAACTGAGGCAGGACATGGGGACCAGCCCGGTATTCATCTAGTGGGATGTCGAAAACCGCCAAAAAACCACATCCAGGCTGGCCGGCACACCGGACCTCATCGTTAATCCACCAGGTGGATTCGATCTGGGGCTGGTGTGCCTACATGAGTCCACGAAGCAGCACATTAGTGCTCACGGCTAACCTGGTGGGCTTTTAATTCCTTAATGATACCTCTACATAATGCTCTGTAAGCAACATCACTTATTAAACTTACAGCTTTCTTTTGAAGCTTAAAAGACTGCTTTGCAAACAAGGTATTTTCCCAGAATACTATACCATACCTCAGTAGACTATGCATGTACGTGTAATAAGCACTTAGCTGTGTTTCGGTGTTGCAGCAATCTTTAAGCATTCTTAATATGCAACAGTACTTGCTTAAGTTTTTGCTAAGCATTTCTACATGTTTTTCCCATCTTAGATGCTCATCCACCCATAATGTTAAAAATTTTATGTGATTCTTTTGCTGAATTTGGCTATTCGATAATGTGAATTTTACATTGGTCCTATTTTTGTTCCTTATATGGTTGAAGTTCATCAATACAGTTTTCTTATCATTGTCAACTACACAGTTATCTTTAAACCATTTTTCTGCCACTTCTGCTGTTTTGTCAACTTTTTACTGCATCTCAAAATCATTCTTCACTTTTATAATGAAGTTGGTATCATCAGCAAATAACATAGTATCAGTTGTTGAAAACTGTTGTGGTAGGTCATTAATAAAAACCAAGAACAACACCCCATAAGTAACTTTTTTTTTTAATATTCAGAATGGTATACATTTCCATCCTGAAAAATTTGCACTCTTTGTTTCCTATGCATTAAATATGACCTGAACCACTCGTAGGAAACACCATAGGTACCATATTTATATAGTTGTAACAGTAGTAGATTGCGATTCACATCATCAAACGATTTTAGAAAGGTATAAAAACAACACACAGATCAGTTCCTTGTCCTCAATAGCTTTGTAAAAAAGTTTTAGGAAATTGAAGAGAGCCATTTGGGTAGGTTTGCCTGTTTTGAAACCATTCTGTGCATTTACAAGAAATTTATTTTTGTTTAGAAAGTCTAGCAATCTGTCACACATTATTCTTTTAATTATGTTTGAAAATATAGCTAATAATGATAGTGGTCTGAAATTTTTAATGTCAAACTTGTCACCACTTTTATAAACTGGTATTACTGTTGACTGCTTAAGTTCACTTGGAAACACACCAGTTTCAAAGAAGTCAGTGATTATGCCTACAAGCTGAGAGACAACATTCTTGATACTATATTTAATAATTTTGTCAGGTATACCATCAAATCCAGAGGTCATTTTACTTTTTGTTTTAATGATGGCTGTTTGCATTTCTTTTGGTGTTAGGGGATATAGGTACATTGTCCTTTTATTTATTAGAGTTATTACCTTTGTCTTTGGGTTATATTTAGTTGTGATTAGGTTTTGGGCTACATTAAAATAATGATCATGAAATATAATGGCTATTAGAAGTGGATCATCAACAATTTGGGGGTGAAGCTGACTCCCGCACGTGGTGCCCCTGCATAGGTACTGGACTAGATTCTCCAGTACTGAACTGAACGTCAGCATTCCAAAAGCATTGCAATATAGGTTTCACTATGAATGGAAACCAAAGGTCTTTATCAAGACCTCACCTTGTGATTGTATCAATCAACATAGAAGGATTGTCTGTTGCCAAAGAAGAACTCCTGCAACATATTGCCAAGGAACCTAGGTGTGATATTTTATGTATACAAGAAACCCATCGAGATGACACCATGAGAAGACCAAAAATCCTTGGGATGAAACTGGCAGTTGAGCGACCCCATAGACAATATGGCAGTGCTATCTTTGTGAGGAACGATATAGCTGTTCTCTCTACCTCACTTACAGAATTTAACAATATTGAAATACTGTCTGTAGAACTGAATGGTTGTATTGTGTCGTCAATTTACAAACCCCCAGGAGCAGATTTCCAATTTTCACCTACAGACAACTACACCAATCAACAAGCTCACTTTATTGTTGGAGATTTCAATAGTCATAGCAGTGTTTGGGGTTATGCTGAGGACGACAGTAATGGTGAAGCAGTTTTGACTTGGGCTGATACCAACCATCTTAATCTTGTCCATGATAATAAACTCCCACCATCTTTTAACAGTGGGCGTTGGAAACGTGGGTATAACCCCGACTTAATTTTTGTTAGCGAGAACATAGCTCACCAATGCAGAAAAACTGTTCTAAATCCGATACCAAATACTCAACACCGCCCCATAGGCTGCCAAGTGTTTGCAGCCATTACTCCTAGAATCACATCATTCCGAAGGCGATACAATTTCAAGAAAGCAGACTGGCAGAAGTTTGCTGATCTCCTTGACTCAGAAGTTTCACGCATAGAACCCTCAGTTTCCAACTATGATGAGTTTGTAGAAGCCGTGAAGAGATGCACAAGACTCTCAACTCCCAGAGGCTGCCGAGTTAACTACATACCTGGCTTGACAGAAGAATCCGTGAAGCATCTACATAACTATATCCAACTTTTCAATGATAATCCTTACAGCATTGAAACCTTAACTGCTGGCCAAAATTTATCCTCAGCCTTAGCCAAATCCAAAAAAGAACGATGGATAGAGCTACTCGAGAACCTTGATATGTCTAAAAGCAGTCAGAAAGCCTGGCAGTTGCTGCGACGCCTGAACAACGACCCTGTCCACAATCATGGCCATGCAAACATTGCACCAGATCAAATTGCTCATCATCTACTTCAGAATGGAAGGGTCAATTGTTCTAAAGATAGAACAAAACTCAAAAGAGAACCTGAACGTGAAAACAACCATATATCAAATGACTTCATCTTACAAGAACTCAGAACCGCAATTCAGAAATGCAAAAATGGTAAAGCGCCTGGTCTAGACGACCTAATGATTGAGCAAATTAAACATTTTGGTCCCATCACGGAAAGATGGCTTCTGCAATTCTATAATGGTTGTCTGAAGCGGAAACAGATCCCTGCCATCTGGAGGAAAACTAAAGTTATTCCCTTACTAAAACCTGGAAAGGGTGCAGCTGATCCCAAGAACTACCGACCGATTTCGCTCCTTTGCCATTTGTATAAAATCTATGAAAGAATGTTGCTAAATAGACTCACTCCCATTGTTGAAAAACAACTCATACCTCAACAAGCAGGTTTCCGACCTGGAAAGAATTGTACAGCACAAGTCCTTAATCTGACTGAACATATTGAAGAGGGATATGAGAAAGGATACATTTCCGGGGCTGTCTTCGTGGATCTCACAGCAGCATATGACACCATTCAACATCGACAATTATTGCACAAAGTCTACTACATCACTAGAGACATTAATTTCACCAGAACTGTGCAGACACTTTTGGAAAACCGGCGATTCTATGTGGAGTTCCAAGGAAGAAAGAGTAGATGGAGAAGTCAAAGGAATGGCTTGCCTCAGGGTAGTGTCCTTTCCCCCATATTGTTCAACATATTTACAAATGACCAGCCTCAACCTTCTCTTACAAAGAGTTTCATCTATGCAGATGATCTTGCCTTAGTCACACAAGCCAGAGATTTTGACACAGTAGAAAACCAGCTTACTGTTGCTCTCAAGGACCTATCTGAGTACTACAGAGTCAATAACTTAAGACCGAACCCTGCTAAAACTCAAGTTTGTGCTTTCCACCTACGCAATCGAGAGGCCTATAGAAAACTTACAGTGTTTTGGGAAGATCAAGAGCTTGAACATTGTTTCTACCCCAAATATCTGGGTGTCACCTTAGATCGAACGTTGACCTACAGAAAACACTGCACTAACACCAAGCAGAAAGTTGCTGCTCGTAACAACATCCTGCGGAAGCTCACTGGCAGCGTTTGGGGTGCAGATCCCAAACTACTAAGAACATCAGCCTTGGCCTTGTGTTATTCCGCAGCTGAATACGCATGTCCTGTATGGTACAAGTCATCTCATGCAAAGCAGGTTGATGTGGCCCTGAACGAAACCTGCAGGACAGTAACGGGATGCCTCAAAGCTACACCTATTGATAAACTCCATAAACTAGCAGGTATTGCTCCTCCAGACATAAGGCGTGAAGTCGCAGCCAAACTTGAGAGACATAAAGCAGATCATAACACCGATCACCTGCTACATGGATACCAGCTACCAATTAGTAGACTCAAATCTAGGAGGAGCTTCATGAGAACTACTACACCCCTCACCGGTCGGACTGGAGCAGCCAGACTATCTCAGTGGACAGCAAAATCTGACAGTAACGATTGGATGACTCCTTCTGAGACCCTTCCTCCTGGTGGAAATCAAGTCTGGACAGTGTGGAAGTCTCTAAATCGGCTCAGGAGTGGCGTCGGACGAACTAAGGACAATCTGTTTAAATGGGGCTTCATGAAGGAATCTTCCACCTTGTGTGACTGCGGAGAAGAACAGACAACCAAACATTTAATTAACTGTCCTAGATGTCCTGTATCATGTTCCACACAAGAGCTTGTTGATGTTTCAGACAATGCTGCTGCCGTTGCACAATTTTGGGCTAATACCGTTTAGTTTGTTCTTTTATGATTTGACCTGATTTGTTATATTGTATATATTGTAAATTGTTGTAATGTTTTTGACTCGAAATAAATAAATAAATAAATCAACAATTTCATTTCTGTGTTTTATGGTGATTTCTTTATTCGCATTTTCATTTTTGCCTGATTGATTATTAACTTTACACATTGATTTCATTTTGTTGTTACCCTTTCTGATATATGAACCATTGTGCTTCTTTTTTGCAACAACTATAGCTTCCCTGTACTTTTTCCTGTAACACTTTACATATGGTTTCAAGGTGTATTTTGCTTTGCACATTTATACAGCGTTCTAAGACTTTCTGATCACTCTTTGATTTCACTTGTCATCCATGAATTTAATTTTTTGTTTATTTTTACTCTCTTCAGAGGGAATGAAATATCAAAGCAGTATTTATAATTTGGCAAGAACTTGTTGAATTTTATATAAACGGAACTATTGGTTTCCATGTTCCAGTTACATTTTTTAACATGATATTAAAGACCCTAATGCTGTCATCATTAATTAATTTTCTGTCAATACATCTCCTGATGTCACTTTTCTCGTGAGATTTCCTTAGTCAATTTAAAATGACATTTTACTTTTACAGAAGAAAGTGATAAGAATAATAATGGATTCTGATAAAACAGAACATTGTAAACCTCTGTTTATTAAATTGCAGAGTCTTACAGTAGTAAACATTCATCTACACTGTTTTATTGTACATTATAAACAATGTCTCTAATTTTGTTTTGAGAAGTGATATTCATAGCCATAATACTAGAAACAGAACATCTGTAGACATGCCATACCATAGATTATCAAAATCGCAGAAATCCTACCTAGTTCTTGGACTAAGGATGTTTAATAGACTAAGTGCTGACTTTAAAGAACTGCCTGTAAATATTTTTAAAACTAAATTATACAAGCTACTAGCGAACAATCAGTTTTACACCATTGATGAATTTTTTGAAAATGAAAATACTGTACTCTAACATGTACCTATTTTATGTAAACCAATTCACATCGATATAGTAGTTTATGTAGAAATATATGCTCTTGACTTTGTCTATTGCTGTAATCAGCTGAATGACAATAAAATTATTATTATTATTATTATAGATGCCCATTGTTCTCTGAAAAGTTGGAAAATCTTCTGAACTGTCTAAATAGTCAGTCAAAATACGTAATTGTGCATGGGGATTTCAGTGTTAATTTCAAGAACAACTGTAAAAATAGGCAGAAACTGATTAATTTACTAAAAACATACAATATGGACATATTTGTAGAAGATACCACCAGATACGGCAGCAAAGGTGAAAGTACTATTGACCAAATATTCACTGACTAATCAAAATGTGGCTTTAAATCTGAGGTATTGGATACAGGTTTCTCTGATTGTCAAGCAATTAAATCATCATCATCATCATCATCATCATCATCATCATTTAAGACTGGTTATGCCTTTCAGCGTTCAGTCTGGAGCATAGTCCCCATTATAAAATTCCCCCATGATCCCCTATTCAGTGCTAACATTGGTGCTTCTTCTGATGTTAAGCCTATTACTTCAAAATCATTCTTAACCGAATCCACGTACCTTCTCCTTGGTCTACCCCAACTCCTCCTACCCTCTACTGCTAAACCCATTAGCCTCTTGGGTAACCTTGCTTTTCCCATGCATGTAACATGACCCCACCATCTAAGCCTGTTCGCCCTGACTGCTACATCTATAGAGTTCATTCCCAATTTTTCTTTGTTTTCCTCATTGTGGACACCCTCCTGCCATTGTTCCCATCTACTAGTACTAGTACTAGTAGAAGGCAAAATATGCTGATCTCACATAGTAATTGGGAACATGTCTTTTTAAATTTCTAATTAGATAAATAACTCTTGAAAGCCTAGCCAATATATTTTTAATGTGTGGTTCCCATGTCAATTTATTGTCAATAGTAACACCTAAAAATTTTAAAGTTGCTAATTCTTGGTAGTTAGGAATCTCTTTGAGGCTAAAGTAAAGTGTCTGGGTTTTGTTTTCAAAAAATGGTACAAATGGCTCTGAGCACTATGGGTCTTAACTTCTGAGGTCATCAGTCCCCTAGAACTTAGAACTACTTAAACCTAACCAACCTAAGGACATCAAACACATCCATGCCCGAGGCAGGATTCGAAGCTGCGACCGTAGCGGTTTTATTTTATTTAATAAGAAGCCATTAGCTTTGAACCACAATGAGGACTGAGCAAGAGTATTTTCGGTCAGTGTTTTCAGTGCTTTTGTGTAGAAAAGTTGTGTCATCATCATACAATATTGTGTGAGAATTTATGAATGAGGGCAGGTCATTAATCATTAGTATAAACAGTAAAGTCCAAGCACTGACCCTTGAGGCACTCTGTACCTAACATTAACCAAATTTCATTTCTACCTACCAATGCACACAACTTGCTGATGGCTCTCTACAAAAGACCTGAATATATTTATACTGTTGTCATCAAAACCATAGTAAACTAGCTTATTCAGCACAGTGTCAGCTCTACACAGTCAAAGGCTCTGCTCAGGTCACAAAATGTAGCCTGGGCATAGTCCCTAGCCTTGAACACATCTAGGACTAATTTTACGAGCGAGTCCATTGCATCTGTTGTGGATTTACCTTTCCTAAATCCAAACTGTTTATCACTAATTATATTTAGTTTACCCAAGTAGACACTAAATTGCTCATACATAATTGTTTCTAAAATATTTGAAAAAACTGGGGTTACGGATGTAGGTCTGTAACTAGTGGGACAGTTCTTTTCCCCTTTTAACTCTAGAAATTTTTAGTATGTCAGGGAACTTACTTTCAACTAGGCATTTGTTAACACAAAAAGTTAAAGGATACATCACACAATCAATAACATCTTTCAACAAATTACATGACATATCATAATAATCAACACTAACAGAAGGTCTGAAATTTTTCACTATTTTTAGGATATTATTTGGATTCACTTCTGTGAAAATGAAGGTGCTTGGGGGAAGCTTTTCTAAGCAGCTGTCCATAATACTAATTGCATTTTCAGGGGGTTTGTTTATTGAACTACTAACTTCTTCAATGGACTGAATGCAATATTTATTAAACTCTTCTGGGGTAATGGTGATTTTCTGTTTGTGTTTAGTGTGTGCAATGGAGTTTAGTACACTCCAGGCCTTTTTGCATTTATTATTAGATTTTTCAATGTTTACTATGTTTTGCAGTTTCTTTGCTTCATTCATTGACTTCCTATACTTGTATTTAGCTTTAGCATACAGTTCTCTATACAGTTCTGATTTACTGGTTTTCTACAGACTAGAATACAGCATAACAATATTATTCAGTTGCTCTAACTGTGGAGTATACCATTCCTTCATTTTCCTTTTCTTGTAATTACTACTAATATTCACTGTACATTTTTTCAAAGGGATGTTATTTTTAAATATATTTAAAAATACGAAGAAAAACTTGGTGAAAACAGTATCAGCTGAACAATGTTGAAGCCTAATAAAACATGTGTCCCAACTGAAATAGGTGAGGGCATGTCTAAACCTATCCATCCTCTCTCTGCTCACTGGTCTAGTAATCACAATTGTAGATTCTGGTTTGGTGCAGTCTGAAGTTACATTATTAAGACTAAGATATACTGCATTATGGTCTGAGTAAGGGAAACTAATTACATCAGTGGACATACAAGTTCTCTTAATATTTGTAAATATATTGTCTAGACAGGATAAGCCTCTGGTAGGTTTGCAGTTAGCATAGTACAGGTTAAATTGTCAAAACACATTTTTGAGCTCTGTCACAATTTTTCTGTCCTGCAGGACATCAAAACTTGAATTGATATCCCCTCCAATGACAATATTGTATTTTTTTCCATTTCGGTATAAATATGTACATTAAGAGTTCGTCAAGTTTCTCCAGAAATATATGGTGGTCACCACTAGGTGGCCCGTACACTACTACTACTACTACTACTACTACTACTACTACCACCACTACCATCAGCTTAAGGCTCTCAATTACTAGACCTGATATTTCAAAACGTATTTCATCACCAAGGGTACTGAGATCCATCCTGCAACAGTTTGGTGCAAGAGGTGTTTTTGCATATATTGCTACACCACTATGTAAGTGCTGTTTTCTGAAATAGCTACTAAGTAGTGTGTAATCACCCAATACTATGTAGCCAAGCGCATCCTCTTTACGCCAGCCAATGTTCACTAAAACATAGTGTGTGTGTGTGTGTGTGTGTTTTCCACGTGGGAAAAATATATCTAAAAACAAAGATGATGTGACTTACCGAACGAAAGCGCTGGCAGTTCGATAGACACACAAACAAAGACAAACATACACACAAAATTCAAGCTTTCGCAACAAACTGTTGCCTCATCAGGAACGAGGGAAGGAGAGGGAAAGACGAAACGATGTGGGTTTTAAGGGAGAGGGTACGGAGTCATTCCAATCCCGGGAGCGGAAAGACACCTTAGGGGGAAAAAAGGACAGGTATACACTCCCACACACACACATATCCATCCGCACATACACAGACACAAGCGGACATTTGTAAAGACAAAGAGTTTGGGCAGAGATGTCAGTCAAGGTGGAAGTACAAAGGCAAAGATGTTGTTGAATGACAGGTGAGGTATGAGCGGCGGCAACTTGAAATTAGCGGAGGTTGAGGCCTGGCGGGTAATGAGAAGAGAGGATACACTGAACGGCAAGTTCCCATCTGCGGAGTTCTGACAGACTGGTGTTAGTGGGAAGCATCCAGATAACCCGGATGGTGTAACACTGTGCCAAGATGTGCTGGCCATGCACCAAGGCATGTTTTGCCACAGGGTGATCCTCATTACCAACAAACATTGTCTGCCTGTGCCCATTCATGCTGGTCATTCCCACATAGAAAGCTTCACAGTGTAGGCAGGTCAGTTGGTAAATCATGTGGGTGCTTTCACACATGGCTCTGCCTTTGATTGTGTATACCCTCCGGGTTACAGGACTGGAGTAGGTGGTGGTGGGAGGGTGCATGGGACAGGTTTTACACCAGGGGCGGTTACAAGGGTAGGAGCCAGAGGGTAGGGAAGGTGGTTTGGGGATTTCATAGGGATGAACTAAGAGGTTATGAAGGTTAGGTGGATGGCGGAAAGACACTCTTGGTGGAGTGGGGAGGTTTTCATGAAGGATGGATCTCATTTCGGGGCAGGATTTGAGGAAGTCATATCCCTGCTGGAGAGTCACATTCAGAGTCTGATCCAGTCCCGGAAAGTATCCTGTCACAAGTGGGGCACTTTTGGGGTTCTTCTGTGGGAAGTTCTGGGTTTGAGGGGATGAGGAAGTGGCTCTGGTTATTTGCTTCTGTACCAGGTCGGGAGGGTAGTTGCGGGATGTGAAAGCTGTTTTCGGGTTGTTGGTGTAATGGTTCAGGGATTCCGGACTGGAGCAGATTCGTTTGCCACGAAGACCTAGGCAGTAGGGAAGGGACTGTTTGATGTGGAATGGGTGGCAGCTGTCACAATGGAGGTACTGTTGTTTGTTGGTGGGTTTGATGTGGATGGACGTGTGAAGCTGGCCATTGGACAGATGGAGGTCAACGTCAAGGAAAGTGGCATGGGATTTGGAGTAGGACCAGGTGAATCTGATGGAACCAAAGGAGTTGAGGTTGGAGAGGAAATTCTGGAGTTCTTCTTCACTGTGAGTCCAGATCATGAAGATGTCATCAATAAATCTGTACCAAATTCTGGGTTGGCAGACCCGGGTAACCAAGAAGGCTTCCTCTAAGCGACCCATAAATAGGTTGGCGTATGAGGGGGCCATCCTGGTACCCATGGCTGTTCCCTTTAATTGTTGGTATGTCTGGCCTTCGAAAGTGAAGAAGTTGTGGGTGAGGATGAAGCTGGCTAAGGTAATGAGGAAAGAGGTTTTAGGTAGGGTGGCAGGTGATCGGCGTGAAAGGAAGTGCTCATCGCAGTGAGGCCCTGGACGTACGGAATATTTGTGTATAAGGAAGTGGCATCAATGGTTACAAGGATGGTTTCCGGGGGTAACAGATTGGGTAAGGATTCCAGGCGTTCGAGGAAGTGGTTGGTGTCTTTGATGAAGGATGGGAGACTGCATGTAATGGGTTGAAGGTGTTGATCTACATAGGCAGAGATACGTTCTGTGGGGGCTTGGTAACCAGCTACAATGGGGTGGCCGGGATGATTGGGTTTGTGAATTTTAGGAAGAAGGTAGAAGGTAGGGGTCAGGGTGTCGGTGGGGTCAGGAGGTTGATGGAATCAGGTGAAAGGTTTTGTAGGGGGCCTAAGGTTCTGAGGATTCCTTGAAGCTCCACCTGGATATCAGGAATGGGATTACCTTGGCAAACTTTGTATGTGGTGTTGTCTGAAAGCTGACGCAGTCCCTCAGACACATACTCCCGACGATCAAGTACCACGGTCGTGGAACCCTTATCCGCCGGAAGAATGACGATGGATCGGTCAGCCTTCACATCACAGATAGCCTGGGCTTCAGCAGTGGTGATGTTGGGAGTAGGATTAAGGTTTTTTTAAGAAGGATTGGGAGGCAAGGCTTGAAGTCAGAAATTCCTGGAAGGTTTGGAGAGGATGATTTTGAGGAGGAGGAGGTGGGTCCCGTTGTGACGGAGGACGGAACTGTTCCAGGCAGGGTGTCGGTGGGGTCAGGAGGTTGATGGAATCAGGTGAAAGGTTTTGTAGGGGGCCTAAGGTTCTGAGGATTCCTTGAAGCTCCACCTGGATATCAGGAATGGGATTACCTTGGCAAACTTTGTATGTGGTGTTGTCTGAAAGCTGACGCAGTCCCTCAGACACATACTCCCGACGATCAAGTACCACGGTCGTGGAACCCTTATCCGCCGGAAGAATGACGATGGATCGGTCAGCCTTCACATCACAGATAGCCTGGGCTTCAGCAGTGGTGATGTTGGGAGTAGGATTAAGGTTTTTTTAAGAAGGATTGGGAGGCAAGGCTTGAAGTCAGAAATTCCTGGAAGGTTTGGAGAGGATGATTTTGAGGAGGAGGAGGTGGGTCCCGTTGTGACGGAGGACGGAACTGTTCCAGGCAGGGTTCAATTTGGATAGTGTCTTGGGGAGTTGGATCATTAGGAGTAGGATTAGGATCATTTTTCTTCCCTGTCATTTGTTTGTTCCACTGAAGGCATATTTATTATTAACCTTTTGGTTTCTTCTTCTGTTATTTTCTCATACTGTAGTGATATTGTCTTCTGTGCTGCTTCCTTGTCACTTTTTGTTCCATAGCATGTATATTTAATGTTAATTTTTTGGTTTTGTCTTCTGTTATTTTCCCACATTGTAAGCATTCAATTTTGGTGACTGACTGATCTGCCTGTTGCAAACAGTTAACAGAGATTATTGACAGTGTGGTGGGCTGAATAATGAAGGTTCCTGCAAGGTTTTTCTTTTCCTTTCAGCACCAAATGTAATCCATGTTTCATGTAATCAGTCCTCCTCAAAAACAGAGCAAAATCCAGCATCTTAGCATGACTGTACTTGGCAACATCTTCCATCAGAATGCGTTCGTTTAGTATATTCTGTCATTTCAGTCCACCCTGTCAAATCTGTAGGGTATTGTACACAGAATCGCGCTTTACTGTATGTAGTTTTTATGAGTAGCATGTTCACAGTGCATTGGTAATCCTTGATATCTGATTCTACATCATTTTTTCCAGCCAGAACAATAACACAGTCAAGTTTACTGAAGACCTTTACCTTCTCTTCTATGTTATTAACAACATATTTCAGTTGTACATTGGTTTGACAATGGATGTCACAAAATATCTTGGTGGAAGTGTCTGGTTTAATAAACTAGTGCAGTGTCATCCATGATTATCAGATAGAAATAAAATCCTGTGTTTTGTATCTACATGCTTTCCAGTACTTAAAACTTTCTTGTAGCTGTCGCTATTTATTTTACAGGTGTTACTAAATACACCTGGTCATGAGGCTTACAGTCTAAATCATCTGTAAACAGATACATGAGTCTCAAGTGCTCAAATAACAACACAGATTACAATAATAATAATAATAATAATAATGGTTACACAACCAAATTACAAAGTTTACATTCTAATTCATGTGGAAAGCATTCTGTCAACAATTTCTATATCAATGTTAAACAGTCAGCTCTTACAGGAACGCTAAAAATTAAACACATTTCACAAAATTATTACATATTGTCAAAAATTCCTGTGAAAAACAGAAAGAACTATTCAAAAGATGAAGTTTTAGCTGTTTTTTAAATGTGGTCATATCCCCACAGACTGATTTAACATGAACTGGTAGTTTATAGTATACTTTTATGCTTGAATAATGTGATCCTTTCTATACCAGGCAGAGATTTTTTATATCTTTGCAAAGATCATGTTCACTTCTTGTATCATGATCATGATATTCACTGTTTGATTTTTAGTTGTACGATTATTGTTCAAAAAGCACGTTAGTGAAAAAATGCAGTGGCATGGCATGGTGAGGATTCCTAACTGTTTGTATAAATTTCTGCAAGAGCATCTAGGGTGCACTCTACCCATAATTCTAATGACTTCCTTCTGTGCAATAAAGACTTCATTTGGTCATGACTGGTTTCCCTACAACATGATGCCATAAGTGAATGGAAATATACAAGCTATGCAACTTTACAAGGCACAAACAGATGAAATTGAGCGAATGGCAAATGCTGCTGAATTAATGATGTGAACTGACCAGTTAAGGTTGTAATTAATGTGTAATCCCACGAATCTGGAAGATTGAAATTTCAATATTTCTTTGCCACCACATTTGATTTCAGTATTTTCCTGTTTTTTGTTTGCTGTTTGAAACTGAGTGAACTGAGTCTTGTTAACATTGAGGGACGGACCACTTGATGTGAACCAATCTAGAACTTTGAAAATAGTGGTTGTAGTGTTCTCTGACTGCAGTTGGGTACTTTGTCAATCATAATGGTTGTGTCGTCTGCTAATACAGTGAAGTGTGCTTTTTGTGTCATACACCATGGCAGATAACTGATAAAGATTAGAAAAAGTACAGGACCAAGCACTGAGTCCTGTAGTATTCCACATTTTACTGTGCCTCATCAGATCAGGCAGGTGACACAGCAGGGACTTGGTGTGAGGCATGCATGAAGTTGACCATGGGGTGGTGGGCATTGCTGGCAGTGTCCAAGCGGGTTTTACCCACTCTATGGAGACTTTGGTCAGTTTTCCCTGGAAGGGGATGTCCACTGTGTGTGTGTGTGTGTGTGTGTGTGTGTGTGTGTGTGTGTGTTGTCGTAGTACTTGGTATAGGCTGGTGTATGGTGGCTGCTGAGGTAGTCATACTAGATCTGTGCAAAGCACAGTGTGTGAACAAGTATCTAGAGCCTCCTGTACAAAAACCAGGTGTCTGCCGTGCTGTGATGTCAGACTTGCACAAATGGTCTCTGAGTGCTTTCTGATTTGTTGCAAGAGGTGGGATAGCTGTGCCTCATTCAGGAATGGCACATGTGAAAGAAATTCTGCTGGGATGTGTAATGGTTACCGCACACTAACTCTGCCGATGAACAATGCACGTCAATTTTTAAGGCAGTCTGCAAGCCCAACAAAACCAGCACCAACATTTGATTCCCAGAGTCTTCGTGGCACATCAGGGCTGCCTTTAAGGTTTGGTGCCACCTTTTCACCATGCCATTTCTGGCTGTGTGGCAACTAACTGTCCAGTTGCTCTGGGAACCACAAAGTTTTGACAATTGCTGGAACTGTGTGGCATCAAATTGGCATCCCTGGTCAGTGGTAACGAAAACTGGACACCTGAAGTAGGCCACCAGTGTTTCCACAAATGCTTGTATGGTAGCCTTCACGGAAAAGTCCCTGATCAGAATAACCTCTGCCCACCTTGTGCAGCGAAGCACTGCCATAAATAAATACCTGTAGCCTTGGGAAGAGGAGAGATGACCAATAAAATCAATGTGAACATGGCTAAAATGCACAATGGAAGGTGGGAATTGCCCTCTGGAGGATGCACGTGGTGTCCTATTTTGCTGTGTTGGCAGTGAAAGCAGGTGCAGGCCCACTCTCGTGTATCTCTCTTGATTGACATCCACACAATATGGTCCATCACCAACCTCAATGAAACATTAGTTTCTAGGTGAGAGAGGTTGTGGGTGCCATGAAATACTTTCCTTCAGAACTGAGGAGTAATGTATGGGTGTGGTCTGCCAGCGGAAATGTCGAGCCATAGCTTAGATGAGTCACAGGGTGCGTCCATAAACTGGAAATGCAGGCCAGTGGAAGAGTCTGCCAATAAAGGCTGTAGCTGTGCATCCAAATTTTGAGCACTTGCAAGTTCAGAATAATCCAAGATTGGGGTTAGTCCACTGATGTATGAAAAACAGTCTGACAACAATATTGTCAGCTCCGTGGATATGGCACACATATGTAGAAAATTGGCACACATACTCGATTTGATGAGCCTGCCAAGAAAAACACGAATCACTGGTTTCGTGGAAATATGACATGATGGGTTTGTGGTTGGTGAATATTATGACAGGTGTGCCCTCAATGAAGAGGTGGAAATGCTTGACACTATCATACATTGTGAGGAGTTCCCTGTCTTATGTACTCCAGTAAGTTTAGCCAGCATGTAACTTTTGAGAGAAAAAACTTAGTGGTTGCCAATGCCCGTTCACCTTCTGATGGACTACTGCACATATTGTGAACTGTCTTGCATTGACTACTAAGTCTAGGTGAGCTCTTGGTGTAGGGTATGTGAAAGCCACCTCATCATGCAGGCTGTTTTACAGCTTTTTGAAGGCTGACTCCACCTCAGGTGCCCATGGGAGTGAGCATTTGCCAGCCAATACATTGTTTAACGATGTTTGAAGGGTGGCCATTCTGGCAAGGCGGCATCATTCCTAGAAATTGCCTGAGTTCCTGATAATTTTGAGGGCGAGGGAGGGTAAGCAACAATCCTAATGTTCCATACGCCGGGAAAGCTTTAAACATCACAACAATCCTAATCTTTCCAGCAATGGAAGAGTGCCCTGAGCTGATACTTTGTAACCTAGAAAGGTCACCTCTGGTTCACTAAGCACGCACTTGTCCTCGTGAAGTGTTATTCCATGATCACTGAGCCTGTTTCCTGCCTCCTTCGCACGCTCCTCGTAGTCCTCAACATTTTTGGAGAATACCAAAATATTGTCTAGGTGGGGTAAAACAATAAGGTAATCCTCTCAGTGCACTGTCCAAAAATCTTTGTCAAATTTACGCTGCATTTTTGAGCCCAAAATGGCATTACAAAAATTCAAACAGCCCGAATGGAGCTATCACTGACATTTTATGTATGTCTTGTTTGGCTATGGGAATATAGTTTTAAGTCTTATGACACTTCAACACAATGAATATGGGCACCCCAGCCAGTGAATGAGTGAAGCCTTGTATGTGTGGCACAGGGTTTCTACCTGGCATGATTTGGGCTTCCAATGACCAATAGTTAGCAGATGGGCATTATGAAGCAGTTTTCTTATGGACAAGATGTAGCAAGGAGAATCATGGCTGCTGGATGGATGGGTGAATTCTTCTTGTAATATCTCGCCGACAACACCTTCGTTTCGTGTTGGCAGTCAGGTGCAAGTCTGCAAACATGGAAAGAGACTGATGGGCCTGGTATTGTCTGACTGTGGTGCATGGTCTTGTGCCTAACTATGCCTCTTTTCATTCCATGTCACTGTGACTTAGGTGTTGCCACAGCAGGGCAAGCGGTGGGTGGGCTGTTGCAGCGGTCATTTGAGCCATCTACAGGTCAGGCTCCTTCTTCAGTCTGTTGTTTCCTGTACGTAACTTATTGGACATGGCTCTATTTACACCACTCTCCCCCTCCAAGCAATGGGTGGTTGTTTGCAGATTGCGGTGATAATGCTCCACCAGCTTCAGTCATCTTCTAATGTAAGCCGGGTGTGGTTGCCCATCCTCGGTCAGGAGTGAGATGTTAGCTGGCCCTGTATTCCATGGATAATGTGGCCATCAGCAGAATGCATGAGGCATGCTTTGTGTAATTCCACAGTCAATGTGTGTTTTGTCAAGAAATCGGCATCCAGTATAGGTTGGTCGATATACTGGAAAGCACACAGGTCCAGTTGCATTTCTCTCTCATCAACCACCAGTGTTTTCTACCTATATGTTTGAATGGTTGAGTCATTGACTGCTTTCAATTGAAACTCATCAGTGTCTGTCTGTGGGGCAGGAATTAACAGGTAAGGTGCTAATATCTCACGCGGTGTCCATCAAAAACATCCACCCCGTAGAGCAATCAGGGATGAACACTCTTTGTGAAGCTTTGTATCTGACAGCTGTTGACGTCAATCCGCATAATGTAGGCTTGCAATGAAACAGGTGTGTCCTGCTCTGCTGCGAGTTTAGTTGCACATGGTGGTTGTCAAGATCAGCTGCACCTAAGGCAGGTCATGAGAGGTGTTTGGGTGTGCACATGGCACCCTGCACTTGGTAGCTTGCGAGCCAAATTGCTCGTGGAACCACCAATAACCAGTTTCATTGTTTACGTGTTGTGCAGCCTGCATCATGTGGTGCAATCATGTGACGTCACATTTCTGTAAGTGCTGCAGCTGGGCTGTCAACTGATCGATGGTGGCACAGAGGGATCAGAGATCTTTTTGCACATCCAGCAGTTATTGGACAACTGTGGCAGCGCAGGCCCGGGCTGCATGAAACTCTCCATAATTGCGAACCACATCTCCAGGTGTTCCGGCATGGATGGAGGGGCCCAAATTTGCAATTGTGACACTGGTGGGACGCAAGACCCGGTGAGCAAAAAGTTTTTAGCTAGTGGTGCAGCACTGGACCAGGTGGTGGAAATGCGAACATGTTCATATTTGGCTTCATTTCACTGTGTCCTGTAGATTGGCTGTGCAAGGCAATATCTTGTGGCAGTGTTGTGGGAAATGATGGCATAACCAGCCTGGTTGGAAATGTATCATCATGAATGGATTTGGTTTGATGCATAGGATCTTGTGATGGCATGGACTGGGGAGTTTGTTGTATGAAGTCAAGTTCCTTCTTGATGTTCTGCATGGCATGGTAGATGTAACAGAGGGAGTCTTGCGCATATGACACGCTGTTAGAGGATGGTGCAGAATACATGTAAAGAAAAAGTGTCCACGGCCACACCATTGTAGTTTCAAGGTCATCACTTATGTCGGGGGAACTCACACTACAAAAGAGAACAAGTTTGCATATTTTTGCTAATGTCCACCTAAATTTATCACACAGCGTAACAGAATAACAAATTACATCAAGCAGGAAAATGAAGCACACTTCTCAAACCACTTAAATTTGTTATACAGCGCAATAGAACAACAAATTGCATCAACAGGGAAAATGAAATATACTTTTAAAACTTGGTCCAAAGAACTTGGCCTTAAAGTTAATGCACACGTTGTCCTGTAGACTATCAATAGTTACTCCCATACCACCTTCTGCCTTCTGTCATCTAGATATGGTTCGAGCGGTATCCCTACTTTACCATTTAAGTCATAGTGATCTACACAATCAAATCTACATCTACATCTACATTTATACTCCGCAAGCCACCCAACGGTGTGTGGCGGAGGGCACTTTACGTGCCACTGTCATTACCTCCCTTTCCTGTTCCAGTCGCGTATGGTTCGCGGGAAGAACGACTGTCTGAATGCCTCCGTGCGCGCTCTAATCTCTCTAATTTTACATTCGTGGTCTCCTCGGGAGGTATAAGTAGGGGGAAGCAATATATTCGATACCTCATCCAGAAACGCACCCTCTCGAAACCTGGCGAGCAAGCTACACCGCGATGCAGAGCGCCTCTCTTGCAGAGTCTGCCACTTGAGTTTATTAAACATCTCCGTAACGCTATCACGGTTACCAAATAACCCTGTGACAAAACGCGCCGCTCTTCTTTGGATCTTCTCTATCTCCTCCGTCAGACCGATCTGGTACGGATCCCACACTAATGAGCAATACTCAAGTATAGGTTGAACGAGTGTTTTGTAAGCCACCTCCTTTGTTGATGGACTACATTTTCTAAGCACTCTCCCAATGAATCTCAACCTAGTACCCGCCTTACCAACAATTAATTTCATATGATCATTCCACTTCAAATCGTTCCGCACGCATACTCCCAGATATTTTACAGAAGTAACTGCTACCAGTGTTTGTTCCGCTATCATATAATCATATAATAAAGGATCCTTCTTTCTATGTATTTGCAATACATTACATTTGTCTATGTTAAGGGACAGTTGCCACTCCCTGCACCAAGTGCCTATCCGCTGCAGCTCTTCCTGCATTTCGCTACAATTTTCTAATGCTGCAACTTCTCTGTATATTACAGCATCATCCGCAAAAAGCCGCATGGAACTTCCGAGACTATCTACTAGGTCATTTATATATATTGTGAAAAGCAATGGTCCCATAACACTCCCCTGTGGCACGCCAGAGGTTACTTTAACGTCTGTAGACATCTCTCCATTGATAACAACATGCTGTGTTCTGTTTGCTAAAAACTCTTCAATCCAGCCACACAGCTGGTCTGATATTCCGTAGGCTCTTACTTTGTTTATCAGGCGACAGTGCGGAACTGTATCGAACGCCTTCCGGAAGTCAAGAAAAATAGCATCTACCTGGGAGGCTGTATCTAATATATTCTGAGTCTCATGAACAAATAAAGCGAGTTGGGTCTCACACGATCGCTGTTTCCGAAGTCCATGTTGATTCCTACATAGTAGATTCTGGGTTTCCAAAAACGACATGATACTCGAGCAAAAAACATGTTCTAAAATCCTGCACCAGATCGACGTCAGAGATATAGGTCTATAGTTTTGCGCATCTGCTCGACGACCCTTCTTGAAGACTGGGACTACCTGTGCTCTTTTCCAATCATTTGGAACCCTCCGTTCCTCTAGAGACTTGCGGTACACGGCTGTTAGAAGGGGGGCAAGTTCTTTCGCGTACTCTGTGTAGAATCGAATTGGTATCCTGTCAGGTCCAGTGACTTTCCTCTATTGAGTGATTCCAGTTGCTTTTCTATTCCTTGGACACTTATTTCGATGTCAGCCATTTTTTCGTTTGTGCGAGGATTTAGAGAAGGAACTGCAGTGCGGTCTTCCTCTGTGAAACAGCTTTGGAAAAAGGTGTTTAGTATTTCAGCTTTACGCGTGTCATCCTCTGTTTCAATGCCATCATCATCCCGTAGTGTCTGGATATGCTGTTTCGAGCCACTTACTGATTTAAAGTAAGACCAGAACTTCCTAGGATTTTCTGTCAAGTCGGTACATAGAATTTTACTTTCGAATTCACTGAACGCTTCACGCATAGCCCTCCTTACGCTAACTTTGACATCGTTTAGCTTCTGTTTTTCGGAGAGGTTTTGGCTGCGTTTAAACTTGGAGTGGAGCTCTCTTTGCTTTCACAGTAGTTTCCTAACTTTGTTGTTGTACCACGGTGGGTTTTTCCCGTCCCTCACAGTTTTACTCGGCACGTACCTGTCTAAAACGCATTTTACGATTGCCTTGAACTTTTTCCATAAACACTCAACATTGTCAGTGTCGGAACAGAAATTTTCGTTTTGATCTGTTAGGTAGTCTGAAATCTGCCTTCTATTACTCTTGCTAAACAGATAAACCTTCCTCCCTTTTTTATATTCCTATTAACTTCCATATTCAGGGATGCTGCAACGGCCTTATGATCACTGATTCCCTGTTCTGTACATACAGAGTCGAAAAGTTCGGGTCTGTTTGTTATCAGTAGGTCCAAGATGTTATCTCCATGAGTCGGTTCTCTGTTTAATTGCTCGAGGTAATTTTCGGATAGTGCACTCAGTATAATGTCACTCGATGCTCTGTCCCTACCACCCGTCCTAAACATCTGAGTGTCCCAGTCTATATCTGGTAAATTGAAATCTCCACCTAAGACTATAACATGCTGAGAAAATTTATGTGAAATGTATTCCAAATTTTCTCTCAGTTGTTCTGCCACTAATGCTGCTGAGTCGGGAGGTCGGTAAAAGGAGCCAATTATTAACCCAGGTCGGTTGTTGAGTGTAACTTCCACCCATAATAATTCACAGGAACTATCCACTTCTACTTCACTACAGGATAAACTACTACTAACAGCGACGAACACTCCACCACCAGTTGCATGCAATCTATCCTTTCTAAACACCGTCTGTACCTTTGTAAAAATTTCGGCAGAATTTATCTCTGGCTTAAGCCAGCTTTCTGTACCTATAACGATTTCAGCTTTGGTGCTTTCTATCAGCGCTTGAAGTTCTGGTACTTTACCAACGCAGCTTCGACAGTTGACAATTACAATACCGATTGCTGCTTGGTCCCCGCATGTCCTGACTTTGCCCCGCACCCGTTGAGGCTGTTGCCCTTTCTGTACTTGCCCAAGGCCATCTAACCTAAAAAACCGACCAGCCCACACCACACAACCCCTGCTACCCGTGTAGCCGCTTGTTGCGTGTAGTGGACTCCTGACCTATCCAGCGGAACCCGAAACCCCACCACCCTATGGCGCAAGTCGAGGAATCTGCAGCCCACACGGTCGCAGAACCGTTTCAGCCTCTGATTCAGACCCTCCACTCAGCTCTGTACCAAAGGCTCGCAGTCAGTCCTGTCGACGATGCTGCAGATGGTGAGCTCTGCTTTCATCCCGCTAGCGAGACTGGCAGTCTTCACCAAATCAGATAGCCGCCGGAAGCCAAAGAGGATTTCCTCCGATCCATAGAGACACACATCATTGGTGCCGACATGAGCGACCACCTGCAGTTGGGTGTACCCTGTACCCTTCATGGCATCCGGAAGGACCCTTTCCACATCTGGAATGACTCCCCCCGGTATGCACACGGAGTGCACATTGGTTTTCTTCCCCTCTCTTGCTGCCATTTCCCTAAGGGGCCCCATTACTCGCCTGACAGATAACAAAAGATTCCAACTGGTGACATTTTATTGTTTATGGATTCAAGGAGTTGGCAGACAAATGAGAAATTGACATATTCAGTTGGTATACCCTTCGGAATCCAAACTGATTTTTATTCAGGGTATTGTTTAACACGATGATCCATGACTCTCTTGAACGTAAGTTTCTCCAGGATTTTAGAAAGACTTCGTATTAATGAAATTGGTCTGTAGCTGGAAACAGCTTTGTCACGTTATTTGAACATTGGTTTAACAATTCCCTTTTAGGGACAACATCTTGATTTATAGACTCATTAAATATGTGACAGAGAACTTTAAGAATGAGTCTGCAGCAGTACTTCAGTACTTTAATAGACATATTATCCACACCAGTGTAATATTTATTTTTCATTTGGCTTATTCTCATTCTCACTGGTTATAATATAAGATACATCTTCTTCTTCTTCTGTGGCGCTACAGTCCAGTGTGAACCTTGGCCTTCCCTAAGAGCTTCCGCCATCCATCACGGTCACATGCTACCCTCCTCCAGTTTCTGCATCCAAGCTTCCAAGGTCTTCTTCTACTCCATCCAGCCATCTTGCTCGAGGTCGACCTTGCCCTCTTTTTCCTCCTGGATTACCAAAGAGAATCTTCTCTATCACCTCAGGCTCCTCCAATCTTGCCACATGACCTGCCCATCTTACCCTTCCTGATCATATGATTTTTGTTACAGGAGCATCAACATACATAGTGTACAATTCTGCATTGTACCTTTTCCTCCATTGTTCTCTCTCATACACAGGGACAATTATTCTCCTCAAAACTTTCCTCTCAAATCTGTTGAGCAGCCTTGCATCGGTTTCTGTCAAGGGATATGTTTCCAAAGCATAAGTGAGAACTGGTCTAACAACTGTTTTATAAACGGTGACTTTTGTTGGGCGGCTGAGGCGTCTTGACTGGAATAAATTACTCAAGGCGAAATATGGCTTATTTGCTGATATTGGCCTAATCTTAATGTCAGTTGAGATGTCATTAAAGCAAGTGACTGTGGAACCAAAATACTTGAAGCTATCAACTCTTTCAAATGTGTTTGGTTTGGTTGTTTGGGGAAGGAGACCAGACAGCGTGGTAATCGGTCTCATCGAATTAGGAAAGGATGGGGAAGGAAGTCGGCCGTGCCCTTTCAGAGGAACCATCCCAGGATTTGCATGGAGTGATTTAGGGAAATCACGGAAAACCTAAATCAGGATGGCCGAAGGCGGGATTGAACTGTCATCCTCCCGAATGCGAGTCCAGTGTCTAACCACTGCGCCACCTCGCTCGATCTTTCAAATGTGTATCCATTCACACTGAAAGTTGATGGCATATTGGGTTGATATGCTTTCTCACAGACCATGTATTTAGTTTTATCTTCATTTATCATAAGACCCATCTTCTTTCTTGCTTGACTTAAGGCTGTAAAAGTTTCTTTCAGTGCTGGTACTGTCCGTGCTATGTGTCTACGTCATCTGCATATGCTAAAATCTGCCCTAACTTGTAAAAGATAGTGCCCCTGGTCTGTAGGCCTCATCACCTTCTCGAGTGCTACATTAAATAATAAGCATGCTAATGCATCTCCTACACATAGCCCATTTTTTTTATTTCCAGGGGTCTGAGTAATTTCCTTGAACTCGAATGCAGCTTCTTACATCGGACATCATCATTTTAACCATCCTCAGGAGTTTTCCATGTATCCCCATCTCCTGTAATGCATGAAACAACTGGCTTCTATTGGTGCTGTCGTATGCAGCCTTAAAGTCAATAAAGAGGTGATGTGTTCCAATTCTATATTCAACAGTTTTCTCCAAAATCTGGTGCAGGTTGAAAATCTGGTCTATTGTTGACCTTCCTTGTCAAAATCCATTTTGGTATATTCCAATTTCTTTATCCACCTGTGGTAGCAGCTGATCAAAAATAATATTAGATATCACCTTGTACCAAAGGTTCAGGAGGGTGATCCCACGGTGGTTTCTACACTCCATTCGGTCGCCCTTTTTATGTATGGGGCATAATATTCCTCCATTCCATTCATCTGGTATCCTTTCCTGTTCCCATATGAGAATGCTAAGTTCATACAGAGACTGCTCTAATGTTGCTCCTCCACATTTTAGCAATTCTGCAGGAATGCTATCAGTGCCAGGAGCCTTGTTATTCTTCAGTTTCCTTAAAGCTTTTTTAACATCCTCTAACCCTGGGCCATCCAGTGGCTGTTCATCATCCAATACCTGTTCACAATCATTAGAGATATCCTCTGTTTGCTCTCTCTCTCGATTCAGCAGGTCATTAAAGTATCTTCATCATCTTCCCAGGGCCTGTTTACTCTTGCTTATTACATTTCCTTCTTCATCTCTAATCAAGCTGGTTATTGGAGCAGATTGTCTTCTAGCATTGTTGTTGTTGTTGTGGTCTTCAGTCCTGAGACTGGTTTGATGCAGCTCTCCATGCTACTCTATCCTGTGCAAGCTTCTTCATCTCCCAGTACCTACTGCAACCTACATCCTTCTGAATCTGCTTAGTGTATTCATCTCTTGGTCTCCCTCTACGACTTTTACCCTCCACGCTGCCCTCCAATACTAAATTGGTGATCCCTTGATGCCTCAGAACATGTCCTACCAACCTATCCCTTCTTCTGGTCAAGTTGTGCCACAAACTTCTCTCCTCCCCAATCCTATTCAATACTTCCTCATTAGTTATGTGATCTACCCATCTAATCTTCAGCATTCTTCTGTAGCACCACGTTTCGAAAGCTTCTATTCTCTTCTTGTCCAAACTAGTTGTCGTCCATGTTTCACTTCCATACATGGCTACACTCCATACAAATACTTCCAGAAATGACTTCCTGACACTTAAATCAATACTCGATGTTAACGAATTTCTCTTCTTCAGAAACGCTTTCCTTGCCATTGCCAGTCTACATTTTATATCCTCTCTACTTCGACCATCATCAGTTATTTTGCTCCCCAAATAGCAAAACTCCTTTACTACTTTAAGTGTCTCATTTCCTAATCTAATTCCCTCAGCATCACCCGACTTAATTCAACTACATTCCATTATCCTTGTTTTGCTTTTGTTGATGTTCATCTTATATCCTCCTTTCAAGACACTGTCCATTCTGTTCAACTGCTCTTCCAAGTCCTTTGCTGTGTCTGACAGAATTACAATGTCATCGGCGAACCTCAAAGTTTTTATTTCTTCTCCATGGATTTTAATACCTACTCCGAATTTTTCTTTTGTTTCCTTTACGGCTTGCTCAATATACAGATTGAACAACATCGGGGAGAGGTTACAACCCTGTCTTACTCCCTTCCCACCTCGACTCTTATAACTGCCATCTGGTTTCTGTACAAATTGTAAATAGCCTTTCGCTCCCTGTATTTTACCCCTGCCACCTTTAGAATTTGAAAGAGAGTATTCCAGTCAACATTGTCAAAAGCTTTCTCTAAGTCTACAAATGCTAGAAACGTAGGTTTGCCTTTCCTTAATCTTTCTTCTAAGATAAGTCGTAAGGTCAGTATTGCCTCACGTGTTCCAGTGTTTCTACGGAATCCAAACTGATCTTCCCCAAGGTTGGCTTCTTCTAGTTTCTCCATGCGTCTGTAAAGAATTCGTGTTAGTATTTTGCAGCTGTGACTTATTAAACTGATAGTTCGGTAATTTTCACATCTGTCAACACCTACTTTCTTTGGGATTGGAATTATTATATTCTTCTTGAAGTCTGAGGGTATTTCGCCTGTTTCATACACCTTGCTCATCAGATGGTAGAGTTTTGTCAGGACTGGCTCTCCCAAGACCGTCAGTAGTTCCAATGGAATGTTGTCTACTCCGGGGGCCTTGTTTCGACTCAGGTCTTTCAGTGCTCTGTCAAACTCTTTACGCAGTATCATATCTCCCATTTCATCTTCATCTTCATCTACATCCTCTTCCATTTCCATAATATTGTCCTCAAGTACATCACCCTTGTATAGACCCTCTATATACTCCTTCCACCTTCCTGCTTTCCCTTCTTTTCTTAGAACTGGGTTTCCATCTGAGCTCTTGATATTCATACAAGTGGTTCTCTTTTTTCCAAATGTCTCTTTAATTTTCCTGTAGGCAGTATCTATCTTACCCCTAGTGAGATAGGCTTCTACATCCTTACATTTGTCCTCTAGCCATCCCTGCTTAGCCATTTTGCACTTCCTGTCGATCTCATTTTTGAGACGTTTGTATTCCTTTTTGCCTGCTTCATTCACTGCATTTTTATATTTTCTCCTTTCATCAATTAAATTCTTCTGTTACCCAAGGATTTCTACTAGCCCTCGTCTTTTTACCTACTTGCTCCTCTGCTGCCTTCACTACTTCACCCCTCAAAGCTACCCATTCTTCTTCTACTGTATTTCTTTCCCCCATTCCTGTCAATTGTTCCCTTATGCTGTCCCTGAAACTCTGTACAACCCCTGGTTCTTTCAGTTTATTCAGGTCCCATCTCCTTAAATTCTCACCTTTTTGCAGTTTCTTCAGTTTTAATCTACAGGTCATAACCAATAGATTGTCTGGAATGTCTTACAATTTAAAACCTGTTTCCTAAATCTCTGTCTTGCCATTATATAATCTATCTGATACCTTTTAGTATCTCCAGGGTTCTTCCATGTATACAACCTTCTTTCATGATTCTTAAACCAAGTGTTAGCTATGATTATGTTGTGCTCTGTGCAAAATTCTACCAGGCGGCTTCCTCTTTCATTTCTTACCCCCAATCCATATTCACCTACTACGTTTCATTCTCTCCCTTTTCCTACACTCGAATTCCAGTCACCCATGACTATTAAATTTTTGTCTCCCTTTACAATCTGAATAATTTCTTTTATTTCATCATACATTTCTTCAATTTCTTCGTCATCTGCAGAGCTAGTTGGCATATAAACTTGTACTACTGTAGTAGTTATTTACTTTTATAAAGAACTTCCTTGTTTCATTCTTCTTCTTGGACAATCCATACATTCTATTTCAGTCTTAGTCCATTCCCTTTTTTTTTGCAATGTGTCATCTTTTCACTCCTCCTTTTCTCTCGAAAATCCTCCAATGAGCTTCTTGTGCAGTTCGTCTTTTGGTATGCAGTGTTATTTTCTTCAGTTGCTCTTACACTCTTCATCAAACCATGTGTGCCTTATTGATTTTCTCTCCATCCCTAGTGTTTCCTTAGCTGAAATGTCTATAGCTCTTTTTAAAGTCAACCATTTTTGTTCTATGTCTGACAGTAAGATTCATAAGTTTCTGTTAATTGCAGTGCTGCAATATTGTACCGTTCTCTCCTAGTATGTCTTTCTTTCTGAGCGTTTGATATCCTTGCTCTTATCTTGGCCATTACAAGAAAATGATCTGAATCCCCATTAGGGCCACGGAAGGTTCGAACATCCAACAAATTGGATTTATGCCTCTGGTCTATCAGTACATGATCAATTTGATTAATGGTTTTACCATCAGGTGACTTCCATGTGCCCTTGTGTATCTCCTTATGGGGAAACCTGGTAGATCCCACTACCATATTCCGGGAGGCTGCAAAAAGGATCAGTCTTATCCCATTGTAATTAGTGGATCCATGTTTACTATGGGCTCCAATTATGGGCTGGAACATGTCTTCTCTTCCAAGTTGTGCATTAAAATCACCCATGGACATTTACCATAAGCTTTTCAAGTGCATCGTACAAATCATCCGTTAGGTCTTCAATAGCTCCTTCTGTTGGTGCATGTCCATTAATTATACTATAATTAAAGAATGTTCCTTTAATTCTAATTACTGATAGCCTTGGATTAATGGGTGTTAAATTCATTACCAAATGTTTCAGACCTTTATGGACAAGGAAACCTGTAACAAACTCATGTCTGTTATCATCACAGCTATAGAACATAGTGCCCTCTTTCTTTTCCATTACCCCTCTCCCTGTCCATCGTATCTATAAGATACATGCATCTGACTAATTTTGTTCTGCACTACTTTTTAAAGAAGGTCCATGGCTTCAACCACAGATTCCTTACAATCAATCTGATCTGCTACCATCAAAAAATGATTGTTGAAGATACTGGCAACTATATCACCTTTATCTGCCATGCTTTCATTATGACACCCTTTGATACTGAAATTTTTCTTGTCTCCCTTTTGATCACCTTCCAAATTGCTGTTATTTTTCTGCCTAATAAGTATGCTCCTGGAGTTTTTAATTACATTCTTTAGGATGCTGCAGTATAACTCATAGTGCTCCCCATCCTGAGGTGTGTTAGAATTTTTGAGTGATACAGAAAGCTTTCTCTTTGTTTTACAGGATGTTTTGATACCTTTAGTGTGCCACTGTCTCCTGTAATCACACAGGTTGGAACTTTTTGAAATTCGCTTAGGAAATACAGCTTTAGAAAGTGTAACAAATTCATTCGGGAATAGGTTAAATTTATCATTGACATTTTTAGCCTGATATACTGTGTCCCATGCTAACTGCTGCAAATGTCTGAAGGTTTCAAGATTCTCACTGTTGATTAGTCTAAAAGGTCTATCGATAAAACTACTTTTATCAGCAGGGCTTAGTTCACAAAGGCAGACCTCAAAGATGGTGGTCTTTTATTCTCACATGTTTACTATCGACTCTACTGACACAGTTGGGCAGATCCACAGTACATAAAAACTGTGTGTTATTTTCTCCCATTTGGCCACAGAAGGTGTTGTCATGTCCTAATGTTGTAGGTTTTGCCATAATGCCTGTGATGTTTTGTGTACAACTGGCTGAACTGTGGGATGGCCTCAAAAAAAGTAGAATGAAAGAGGTCTGAATGAGCATCCTGCAGAGCGGAGAGCAGTCTTAAAGGTGGGTGCAGCATGTATTATGTGCAGAGAAGGGTGGGAGATCTGTTGCCATGCTGCTAATATTCTTCTGTCAGTTCAGGTACCATGACAGCTGATAGAAACACTTGTGCATGTCACTACACAAAAGAAGGTTCAAAGTTTTATGTTTGCGCACACACTATACCATTCATTCAACATGAGCACCATGCACTGCTCAAGAAATACTGTCATGCACAAACTGAAATCACTGAAATCTTCATGAAGTTGAGGAAACAACCAATTCTGCAGCATGACTAGGTATGACATTCTTGTCATAATTTCTTCCAAAAAAGAAAGGTCATCAAACTTCATGAACACAAATGGCACAAAAACATTCAGTTTTGGCAAGTCTCTTTCATGTTCAATGATGACACTAGGATTTTGTGACACCCAAGTTATTACATTATGATGGTTTACTTCACACAGTAGATGAAATGTCGATTCATCCAAAAAGATGAGTCATGTGGAAAAAGTGTCCTCTACCATACCCTAGAGAATTGAAATGCAGACACAGTCATACAAAAGAAGTCATAAGTACCAGAAGTTAATACTTATATACTTCATGGTAAGAAATCCTTGCCATCTTTACTGTCTGATGTAAATAACTCACTTTCAGGAAGACTTATAATGAAAGGTTCGATGATAGTGTTCCTGATATTTTCTTTACGGTGATCTTCATCTTGCAGTTTTTCTGTGTGTCTTATGCAAGTTGACCATACAGATGTTCAGATGTTGTTACCTCAAGTGTTAATCTCTCAACCCGGCAATTTTAAATGTATTGTTCTTTTCTGCAATGTAAGCATTTACTTGAGCCCATACCACCTCGACTGGGTAATAATGACAATTATATGGGAGTAATGTAACAGTATGGTATCCAGGCTGCTTTGCAGTATTGTCTGTCTCATAAACTTTGTATGCAGGCTTGTGGGCACTGACAAGAACCAGCAATTCTCCTATGGTATGTGGCAAACTGCAACATATTCCATTACATAGCAACCATGCAACAATGTCTGCTTTTTTGGCACTCGCAGTTGGAGATCTGTTCACTAGCACTGAGTGTATGCTCACATTATCTATGACAATAATCAATCACACTGGGATATAAGCCGATAACTGTTCTGTAAACCACTGTTTGAAGATACTTTAGAATGGTAATCTTCAGAATACTTAGCCTATGACATGTTAAAAAATCAGCTTACTGTGGGGAATAAAGCCAGTTTCTGCTGATCTGACATTAAGCACTATAATTTTATTACCCTCACCAACTGGAACTTTTTTGATTGACAAAAGTTCCATCTACATAATGAATTTGGGTCATGCCAACTTGTCTGATCTCCTCCACTGATCTCAAAAACACAGACCTTGCTGCTACAATATCACTATGCTCCATTGGTAATTTCCTCCCATGATTCATCTCTGATATCTGAATGCCACGTCCTTCAGTATCCTCAACATGGGCTATTTGCTTTTATTAAAATTTTCAGCTTCCTTCATATGTCAAACAAATTTTTCTGCTGTCAGATATCAACCTTTAGCATACGTGCTGAATACTATGCACTGCAAAAAGTTTTTCACAAAATCTGCTAGGTCACCCGCTTCTTTTCTGCAGCTGTGTTACATGCCTGGTGACTTAAGAACAGCACAGGCTTGCATTGATGCCTTACCTTTGCTGGATATTCTCTTAATGTTCCTCAAACCAACACCACACACATCAGTTGTCTGCTCCTGGCATATGGCAATGGCGCAACACACACATTGTGCTGGCATGGAGTTGGGGGAAGATGTCTGTTCAAGTACTCATACACAAGGAACACTATTCCTCTTGCTTGTTTGTGCAGCACATGGAGTAATTGTTTACCATAACTCACAATGAACACTATGGGAGTAAAATAACCACTCAGCAGCTGAAATAAACAGTAATGTTTACAAACATAGCACAACATGCACAGAAAAGAAGAGAAGAATGTCCCTGATGTGTGACGGGCTGTGAGTCACGTGGTACACTTCCGCAAGCTTCTGCACATCTGACCTCGACCTGCCTTCATAGCTGCTCTCTGCTCTACTACAGTACCTGTAAAAAGAACGAACTTACATTTCTTTTATTCTGTCCTTCACATAAAAAGTGACAAATAATGATTATTCATTCATGCTTTTAGAAAAATTTTTTAAACAGACGCTTGCTTAACAAATAGATTTTTTCTAGTCAACTTACCTCCAGGTTATTAATAATCTCTCTTCCGGACAAATAGGCTGCTCCAATTTCTTGTTTTTCTTTGAATGCTGTCCTTCCCTTTGTCTAACACAATACAGAAACACTCTTGGCATGCTCTGGAAATGGTTGGGATACATGTTCAGTTCTTTCACTACATTGAAAATGCCATTTCTTCAACCTTAAAGGGTGTATCCAATATCTGCTTCACTGCTGAACACTGGCGAGTTGCAAAACATCCAGTGCATTACTGTCTTCGTCTGATGAAGACGACACATCCTGATCCATTTATAGCACGACCAACATCCATTTCTTTGACAGTGCCTCTTCAGTGTGCATTGCTCACACCCTGTCCACAGCATGTCTCTGCCTCCGTGACACAAGTTGCCCATAATATTTCTATGTCAACTGCGCCAAACAGAATGTGCACAAATAATGACATTTCTGTTCATCCAGTATTTAAGAATAAGAGCACTTAGTGACTTACAACACACTTTATACATAACTTCAAATCTTTACGAAACTTTTTCAGTGTTCATGCAGTAAGACTTCAGCATCATACATGATATTTTAATTTATTACTTCTTTATTGCTAACTCTTATCTACAACATGCCTTGTAGACAGTATCCACATATACCACTGACTGTATCTACAAAATTACGGTATATAATTGTACAACACATAGTTCAGGAGATACAATTTTATGAACATTGATATGCTTGAAAAACTTTAGCTTAAAACAGAACACAAATTACTGAGATTATACTCATCCTACACTTGATAATGAGAGCATTTGATGACTTCCAACTAACTTTAAACATAATTTCTAACCTTTCTCAAACTTTTTCTCACTTACATGCTTAATTTAATGGATTAACTCATTTCTAACGTAATCAGACGTTTGAGATTGTTCTAAACAAGGGAGTTTGATTCTTTACTGAATTGGTGTTTACTGTGTACAGGAACCAATAAGAAATAACAAAAAGGAAGACCACGAATGAAGTGCTTGGGTTAACATATTGACTACCATATGACTGCCGGTGGCCACCGGCCTTGTGGCTGTCAACTTGGTAAAAAGCATGTAACACAGGGATGTAATCTTTCACCTCTACTCTTAAAACTACACATCAAGGTTCAAAGCAGTAAAAAGGTAGTTCAAGAGTGGGATTAAAAGTCAGTGTGAAAGGAATGATAGGATTCACTACTAAAATTGGTATCCTCAGTAAAAATAAAAAATAATTACAGGATATGTTGCATGGAATGAACAGTCCAGTGAGTACACAATATGTCTACATCTACATCTACATTTATACTCCGCAAGCCACCCAACGGTGTGTGGCGGAGGGCACTTTACGTGCCACTGTCATTACCTCCCTTTCCTGTTCCAGTCGCGTATGGTTCGCGGGAAGAACGACTGTCTGAAAGCCTCCGTGCGCGCTCTAATCTCTCTAATTTTATATTCGTGATCTCCTCGGGAGGTATAAGTAGGGGGAAGCAATATATTCGATACCTCATCCAGAAACGCACCCTCTCGAAATCTGGCGAGCAAGCTACACCGCGATGCAGAGTGCCTCTCTTGCAGAGTCTGCCACTTGAGTTTATTAAACATCTCCGTAACGCTATCACGGTTACCAAATAACCCTGTGATGAAACACGCTGCTCTTCTTTGGATCTTCTCTATCTCCTCCGTCAGACCGATCTGGTTACCATAAGTAATCAGAAGTAGTCTCATGGAAGACAACTTGGCCTCTACGCAGAGATGTGTTCTCGTTCTCATTGCTGGGCGAATATCCCTTTTCTCCAAAGGGGTGGCCAGCTCAATTTCCTATTGCCTACTGAGCTTTGCACTTCATCCATTATGAATGAAACATTCTCTGCTTGCTTTGGCATGGTGGGTGAATGATTTGCTGCACTGCAGGAACACAGCCACACACATGCTGGGCCACCCTGCAATATTTCTCAAATGATTTTAGGGTCATTCCATGTCAAGTCACCCAGGCCTTGACACCAACCATGTCAGATTTTGATGAAACTTGGCACAATTACTTCTTTTATCATCCTGAAAGCACACGTAAAATTTTTTTGCTCTATCTCTTATAGTTTTTTTTTTTTATATAAATTTTTAAAGTTTTTAGATTTGGCGTTGCTTCAGCAGTCGGAAATTGTAACTTAAACGTGTCCTCACAACTAAAAAAATTTGTATATTAAAGAATACTCAAGATATCAGTATGAAATTTTGGAATAAGTTTGTGTATTATATCTAAATGTTAAAAAAATTACCATAAAGATATATTAAAATCTTCCAAATGAAAAAAAATTTACAAGGGTTTTTTTTTTTAGCTAACGGATGTTTAGTTTTGCAAAAACTGCAATATCTAGAGTCTCAGACCTGATAGACAGCTCAAATTTGTTTTAAAATACTCTTAATTGTATAAGCTATTAGATAAAAGAAAAATTATGTTGGCTTTTTAACCTGTTTAATAGTTATCTAATTTTTAAAATAATATTAATTATATTTTAAAAATAAAAAATAACAAATGACTTAGACACCGAAAATAAGTTTTTGTCTTCTTGGAGTAACAATGTACACTTGGATTTTGTTTTGTTACTCCTGTGTTTTGAAGTAAAAAATTATTACAGTGCTTGGATAGTATTTTATTAAGTTTATTCGAACTCTCAGTAAGTACTGTTACTTAGTTTACAGAGATTCTTTTCCAATATCCTATAAAAGTAGCCAGAACAGTAATCAGACCAAAAGTGAAATCAGTATGTCAGATATTCAAACCTGTAGTGTAGGGTTATTTAAAAAATCTGTTTCCAAACAACCTACACACCTTCAAAAAAGTTACAACCGGTATCAGAATTGAGTGAGGAAGAAAAAGATTTGATCCACTTACGATCTGGAATTAATCTGTGTGAATTTAAGAATATATGTTCACACCACAGCTACTACTTTTTAAATGTTTTTGAAAAGTATCAAACAACATGTGTAGACCCACTAAACAAAACACAAAAAGCCCATCAAAAAATTGTTGAGAAGTGTAGGCTTGGATCTTTCTAAACAATTACTGACAAAAAATATTAGCATAAAACCTGGACAAAAGCTTTGCTCAACATGCCGTAACTTTTGTGAGGAAAAATTAAGAGTTGAAGTCAATGAAAGTGAAACAGATGATGAAGTCATGGTTGAATTAGAATCATTGGAATCCAGAAATGAATCCCTCGTACAAACAAACATTGCTCTTGATTATTTAGGTTTAACACCGATAAAGCTTCATGGCTTGTCAGAACAAAGTAAAGGGTCTTATTTTAAAAGGAAGGTTAGCAGTATTGAAAAGACTGCAAAAAAGGTGGTTTCAAAAGCATTAAAATATGATGCACCAAGTTCTGATGATGACGAAGAAGATGCAAGTGTGGTTGAGAAAGCAAAGGATTTTGATGTAATGATTTCTCTTATGAAAGAGAAGATTTCATCTGTTGGGAGGTCTAGAAAAATCCAGATTCTGACCTTGGCTCCAGATTCTTGGAGTCGAAATAAAGTGATGAAAGAATTTAATGTAAGTGAGTACATGGTGCGACAAGCTAGAAAGCTAAAATCTGAAAAGGGTATTTTGGAAACTCCTGGTCCAAAAAAAGGTAAAACTCTTTCTGAAAATACAGTAAGACTTGTAACAGATTTTTATGAAAAGGATGAAAATTCCAGAGTGCTACCTGGAACAAAAGACAAAGTAAGTGTTCAAAAAAATGTGTACATGCAAAAAAGACTCATTTTGTGTAACTTGAGAGAACTCTATTATTCTTTCAAATAGGAGAATCCTGAGGTAGAAGTAGGATTTTCAAAATTTTGTTTCTTGAGACCTAAATGGTGTATCCTTGCTGGTGCTGCAGGCACACACGCTGTATGTGCATGCAGTATCCACCAGAATGTTAAACTATTACTGGATGCTGTGAAAATTGAAGAATCTTATAAAGACCTAATTAAGATGCTTGTGTGCAACACAGAAAACCAAAACTGCATGCTAGATCATTGCAACAGCTGTCCTGCAAATACTGCACTAACAGAGTGCTTAACTGAAAAACTGAGTGAATATTATGATTTAGAAGAAGAAATTGTAATCAGTCAGTGGGTTAACACAGACAGGGCAGAAATGATCAAACAGTCTATCAGTGTTGAAGACTACATTTCTTTATTGGTTAGGTCATTGGAAAAGCTCACCCCACACTCGTTTATAGCAAAATCCCAATCAGCAGCCTTTAAAAGATTGAAAGATGACCCACCACCCAAAACAGCAATTATTGTGATGGATTTCAGTGAAAATTATTCCTTTGTTATACAAAATGAGATCCAAAGTTACCACTGGAATAGAGGTGGTTGTACTCTACACCCAGTTGGAGTTTTTCTAAGAAATGAGGAAAACAATGTTTTTGTTTCCAACCACTGTTTTATTAGTGATGACCAAGAACATGACACTGGTTTTGTTAACTTTGTACAAAAAGAAATTACAAAGTCGCTGTCATTACGTCATACTGACATTGACTCAGTTCACTACTTTACAGATGGTTGTGCTGGGCAGTACAAAAATAGAAACAGTTTTAAAAATTTGACTGAACACTTGAGAGACTTTAATTTGAAGGCCCAACACTCTTTTTTTGCAACAAGTCATTGGAAGTCAATTTGTGATGGCCTAGGAGGAACTATTAAAAGAATTTTAAGGAAAGCCATTCTACAGCTTTCAGACAAAGAACAAATAATGACAGCAATCGATGTGTATAAGTTTTGTGAAAAAAATATTGAAAACATTCATTTTCACTTTATTGACAAAAAAGCTGATTTGCTACGGTTAAAACTAGAAAAACGATTTTCAGCAACCGGAACCATTCCTGGAACAAGAAGTTTTCATAACTTCAAACCACTTCCAACAAACAACCTTGAAATTAGAAGGACTACAGATAGTGTAAAACCCTCCTTAGTCTTTTCTTTCCATTCTTCTTCTGATTGGGTTCGTGTTGAACCATCCATAAATAGCTATGTGGCTGCAAATTATGATGGTAACTGGTACTTTGGACTGGTAAAAACAATATTCAATGATGAAGAAGATGCAGAAATTCTATTTCTACATCCTTCAGGACCCGCTGCATCATTTTATTGGCCTGAAAGAGAAGATTCCTGCATAGTGCCTTTGGAGCACATAGTCTGTGTAGTAGACGCACCTCAATCAAGCGGCACTGGGATAATATATTACTTCAAAAAAGACTGTATCAAAAGAACTGAAAGTTCTAGGATGAAGTGGAAAAACAGTTTGAATCAGCATTAATGTTTATTAAAAAGACAAAATTACTCAAAAAATTCAATGTTTCAAGCAATCAGTTGGGTTATACATAAGTGTCGTAAGTAAACTATCTTTGTACATAATTCTAATGTAATCTACTATAATTAATAAACATGTTAAAAAGCCATCATTATTTTTGTTTTATCAAGTAGCCTATATGTTTAAGAGTAAATTAAAACAAATTTGAGCATTCTATCAGGTCTGAGACTCTAGATATTGCAATTCTTATAAAACAAAACATCTGTTAAAAAAAAAAATAAAATAAAAAAAGATACATATATATATTTTGTTCATAGAAAATATTAATATATTTTAATAGCATCATTTTTATCTTCAAATATGTATAATAAATAAACTTGCTGCAAAAATTCATGATGTTATCTAAAAGAGTTTTTAAGATAAGCAATTTTAAAGTTTTGAATACAAATTAAATTGACTGTTTCCGATGGTTCAGAAAACGCAAAACATAAAAACTTTAAAAATTTATAAAAAAAAACTGTAAGAGATACAGCAAAAAAAAAAAAAAAAAAAAAAAAAAAATTGCAGGTGTTGTCAGGATTGTATTAGAACCATTTGAGCCAAATTTCATGAAAATCTAAGGAGGTGGGTGTAAAATTTATTTTTTATTGGGTGATATGATATGGAATGACCCTTTAAAGAAACTACAAGGTTAAAAAATGTGATTCTCTCACATCACCTCATTTGTCAGCTTCATGATGAACTGCCTACAATTTCATTAATAGTCATAGTTATGTGAAATTTCGACATTAAGTAAGCTACAATGTGAATTTAGAACAGTAAGAATTGACAAATAGGGGTTACTATGATTTCACATTTGATGCATAGTAGAACATACATTGTTGATATGGCATGTAGCTAACATATTGAATTTTACGTTAAACCTGAGATGAGACCTATATCTATCACAAATCTTGAGAAAACGGACTGTATGTATCGCACCCACTTCAGCTTGGGCTCAATGATAGAGCGAAAGTGAAATAGTCATAACATCCTTCATATCTCATGAACAGTTTGATGCATCACAACAAGTTTCTGGCAAACTATAGACTCAAAAAAAGGAGTATTTTACCATCAGTTATCATGTGAAACTTCCTTATCTACCACAATACAGTGTAACTAGAGATTTTTTTCAGTGAAATAATCTAATTATTTTAAGTGCCATTGATATGTGGTGAAATGAGAATTAGTATGAGTCTGGAACAACATAAGTGAAGAAATGATACATTTATTTTTATACTGAGGATGTTCTTTTCATAAGATATTGACTTCACTAGCCTGTTTAAAAACAGACTGTTCCAGGATTCTGTTGCAACTGCAACTGTGTTAGCAAGTTATTGGGATGAAGTTGTGTAAACCCCACCGTGTTTTAGCAAATGAAACTCATTTTAGTGCAGCAACAAGAGAAAGAAAAAAAATCTTTACAAGTCAGGTGCAAATAAATTGCTCCTTTTGTTGCAATTTCAGTGTAATCCTGTAGCCCATTGTGTTTTAGGTAATAAACAGTCAACTTGTTGAATTCCTGGTCATACTGGCATAATCTGTAAATACAACTGTTCGGAGACCTGCTTACCGCAGCTTACAAGTTCTGCCTGTGAGTAACCTTCAGCTGTTGTACTGCACATCCCCCGTCATGAGGTGGCCATCTGCAATGGAACCCCACCAACACTGTTGTTCCCTCTCCTACCAAAATGTCTGTGCAAATATGGGTAAAGTTATTTTGTGTGCATTCTAAATGACATAAGGTTAGCAATAAATATAAAAAATTGGGGATTATGAAATAAAGGAATTCCGCTGCCTTGGAAGCAAAATAGCATGACAGATGAAGCAAGGAGGACATAAAAGGCAGACTATCACAGGCAAAGAAACCACTCCTGGGCAAGAGATGTTTACTAGTATCAAACAAAGGCCTCATTCTCAGAAAGAAATTTCTGAGAATGTACATTTGGAGTACAGCATTGTATGGTAGTGAATCAAGGACAATGGGAAAACTGTAACAGAAGAATGTTGAGAATTAGGTGGTGTATAATGACCTATATATATATATATATATATATATATATATATATATATATATAAAATTCTTCATAAAATGTTTGCATATACATGTAAAATTCTGAAAAATAGGGGAACTTACAAGAAATGATGGAGATGAAAAACTGTTTGGTAACAAAAATGGCAAGACCAAAACAGTACCCAAGAAAGGGTGTGTGTGAGACAATAAATAGGAAAGAATGTCCTTGCATAATGCATTTGAATATAAATGGTCTAAGAGCTAACTTTTCAAACAAAAGTCATACAGTGGATGAATTACAAATTATTCTATCTGAATGTAGAAATATCAAAGTTATTTGCCTCAATGAACATCGACTTACATTTGATAATGTTACAGTCCTTAATAAAAATCTTAATAAAATTAAAAGTTTCGAATTAGGCAACAGCTTTTGTAGATGAGGGAAATCACATAGAGGCTCTTACATACTTAATTATACTGGCATAAAATATGAAATAAGAAATGATTTAAATCATTTGAATGAAAGCTATTGTATTGAGTTGGGGGACCGAAATGCCATAGTAGTTTCTTCACACAGTACCAGAGAAAACTACAATTGAACTTTTCTGATGAAATTTCATAGCTTGCTTGAAAAGCTTGGTAAAGAAAAAGTAAAAAGATAGTAATAGCTGCTGAGTTCAATATTAATATCATAGTTGAAAGCAATGATGTGTCCAAATTCATTGACTTAATAAAAAACTTCGGCCTGAAGGTAAACTTCATGCAACCCACTAGAGTAAATGCACAGTCAGCGACCTGTATTGATAATATTCTAACAAATTATATATTTGAAGATGTTCATAAATTTTGCATAGTCTTAGGAATCACTGACTACTCTGCATTATTCATCGAACTACCAAAAATTAACAAAGAAATTTCATGTAACAAAAGTCACATGAAAAGGAACTTCACTGCGGAAAAAAAAGGTTACATTTAGAAATAAATTAAGAGAGGTTGAACGGCCTTATGCCAGCTGTATTTCAAGTAACAGTAACTTTAACAAATTTTAAGAAGCATTCTTGAAGTGTTTAATGAAACTTTTCCACTTAGAATTACATGTAACAAAACAATTTAACATAGGGCATAAAAATTTCTAGTGCCAGGAAGAGCAAACTCCACAATGAACTGAATTATAATAGAAATAGACGTTTTACTGAGTATATTCATCTTTATACAGCTGTTAGGTGCTAGAATTAGTAGTAATGAAATATCCAGGATTAAAGAAGGTGATAGCTTTATCGTAAACCTAGCTCAGATATCAGTGTGTTTAAAGGAATTCTTTGTAAATGTAACAGAGTCACATGTTGATGTAGAAGAGTATCATAATAAAGTAAATCCCTTTGTGTTTCACCAAGAAGCTGAGTACCTAACAGATTTTAAAAAAATCACAATAAAGGATGTCAAAAATGTTGTATTATCATTTAAAAAGAGACTCCGCTGGGTGGGATGGGATACCCACTACAGTTATTAAAACAATGTATGGCTTAATTGCATCTCCCCTAACCAAAATGTTCAACCAACCTTTTGAACAGGGATGCCTTCCTGAAGTTTTGAAGAGAGCTGAAGTCAGACCTCTGCTCAAGGAAGAGTCGAGAGAAAACATGAGAAACTATAGCCCTATTTCTATTCTTCCAGTCCAGTCATAAGTTTTAGAGAAAGTATCTGCAAACCAGATTAAAACTTTTATTGTAAAAATGATATTATAAGTAACCAATATGGATTTCAATCAGGAAAAAAAACACTCTGGATGCAATAAATATCTTTACTGAAAAGGTTTGAAAATCATTGGAACAGAGTTGCAGGTATCTTCTGTGATCTCACAAAAGCATTTGACTCCATGAACCATGACTTGCTTACCTACAAATTAGACAAATACGGGATTAATGACAATGCTCTAAATGGGCTCACATCCTACTTACACAACAGAATACAAAGGGTAACTGTCACTTCAGAAGCAGTTAATTATTATTATAAGTAGAGTACAGTGCCACAAGGTGCACCTCAAGGCTCCATCTTGGCCCAAACCTGTTTCTTATTCTACGTACATGGCTTACCCATAAATATAAATTCCCCATCAGTTCTGCCTGTAGATGATACTTCTGTTTTAATTCAAGATAACAATGCGGTAAAAATTCCGTGTTCCAAAGTAAGCATACCAGATACCTACGAAAACTGGTTCCAGTTAGATGGGTTGAGACTGAACATTGAAAAAACCCATACAGTTCATTTCAAAACCAAACATTCAATACGTGTGTACCTTAAAATAAAATTTAACAATCAAATTATGGAAGAAGTTTCATGGTCCAATTCCTAGGACTAAATGTGGTCAAGAACTTAAGATGGAAAACACATACTGACTTCCTATCAAATAAACTATGTAGTTTTACATTTACAGTGCAAACACTAGAAAATTCCACTGACTTGAGCATACAAAAATTACTTATTGTAGTTATTTTGAATCTGTTATTAATATGGCATAATTCTCTGGGGAAGTTCAAGTACTGGATCTCGAATACTCAGACTGCAAAAGAAAATTGTCAGATCCACATGTAAAGCACAGCAGAGCATTGTCACCCATTATTTCTGAAACTACAAATCCTAACTGTTCCTCCATATACATTTATAAAATTATAATCTTCCTACATAGCATACAAAAATTATTTGAGGAGAATCATTTTACCATACATATAATGCTAGAAATAAAAATAATTTTCTACCCTTACTAAAGTTGAAATTAATGCACAGACTCCTCAGTATATGGGGATGACAATATATAACAAGTTAGGGGGAAAAAACATATTTAATGTGAAGCCATAAATTTTAAAAACGAGGTTACAGCAGAATCTGTGGGGGAAATGAAGAATTCATAGAGGGTGAAATAATAATTTGAGCAATGGGTAATCAAGTATTAGATTATATTGTACATATATATAACAAACTTGTATTGTTATTATGGTGCTGTTCATTAACATCATCTATTCTATGTTTGCGTTGAAATTTTACCACAATTTTGATGTTTCTCCTGCACTTGAGTCAAATGAATTAGATTATGTACATTATGAGACTAATAAACCACAATTCACAATATAAGGAATGAAGAGATTCCCTGCAGAATTGGTGAAGAAAAGAACATATGGGGAACATGGCAAGAAGACAGGACAGGATGATAGGACATGTGTTAAAGACACCAGGTAATAACTTCCATGGTACCACAGGGAGCTGTAGCGGTTAAAAACCATAGGAGAAGACAGAAACTGGAATACATCCAACAAATAACTGAGGACACTGGATACCAGTGCAACTCTTAGATGAAGAGGTTGGCACAGCAGAGGAATTTGTGGTGGGTTGTATCGAGCCAGTCAGAAGATTGGTGACTTCAATAACACAGGCCAACGATGGAAAAACTTTTTTGCTGATGTTTTTTAGGGTGGGAAATCCAAATATGATACTTAAAAATCTGTATCACCCACCATTTCTTCACATTTTACAGTTAAATTTATTAAATTAAGTGATTTTTTAAAGAATTTAACAGATTTTATATAGTTAAAAGATTTAAAAAGGAGGTGTAATGAATGTAGATGACATTGGTAGCACTGCTGATAAACATTTGGTGGCATAAAAAGGTCAATTCTATTTTTGTATTAACAGATGGTGTTTTGTTTACGGCCAACCTAACCTTACTTTCATGTTTCCCGTACATGTGCTCATTACAATGTCTAATCGTGGTTGTCAAAACTATGCTGACCGTTTTTGTTATTTTTGTGGTGAATTTGTGATTAAAAAACACCAAAGAAACATTGCAGACTTTGTGAAAAAGGTTTATCTATCATATATTGGATCTAAACTTGGTGATCAAAATTAAATCTTGGGTGCCCCATAAGGTATGTTATGTGTGTGTTGAAGAGCTGAGAAAATTGTCCAAAAAGAAAAAAAAAAAAGCCTTTAGATTTGCTGTTCCTATGATATGAAGGGAGACAAGAAATCATTCTGTTGATTGCTACTTTTGAAATGTTGATATTACTGGTTATAATTCGAAAAACAAGAAGGTAATAAGCTACCCTAACCTTCCGTCCACCATCTGACCAGTAGGGAATGGTGTAGATTTGCCGGTTCCTGAACCACCAGATGATTTAAATTCTATTCAAACAGAAGTATTTTCTGATGTACAATGTGATTTAGATGAACCAGATGATGATGAATTCCACTGTAATACAGAAAGTCTAAAGCCCAAATGGTATAGTCAGACCGAGCTCAATAATTTGGTTAGGGATCTGGGCTTAATGAAAGAAAAAGCCGAACTGCTTGGCTCTAGATTAAAAGAAAAGAACTTATTGGGAGTTGGAACCAGCATATGCATGTATAGAAAGAGAGAACAGCAATTTTCCAAGTTTTTCAACAAGAAGGTGATTTGGTGTACTGCTCAGACATTCCCAGTCTGATGAATGAGTTTGGTGTTGAATACAAAAAGGAGGACTGGAGGCTGTTTGTTGATTCATCCAAAACTAGTTTAAAGGCTGTTTTATTATGCAATGGTGACATGTATGAATCTATACCAGTTGGACATTCTCTACATATGAAAGAAAGCTATGAAAACCTGGGAAATAGTGCTAAATAAAATAGGCTATTCTGTTCATAGTTGGCTGACATGTGGCGATCTAAAATTAACTGCATGCTCCTCGGTCAGCAAGGTGGCTTTCCCAAATTCCCATGTTTCTTGTGAGAAAGGGACAGTACAGCTAGGGATCAACACCAGTGTAGAAAGAACTAGCCCATGAGGGAGTCTTTAAAACCTGGTGAGAAGAACATTTTATGCAAAAACCTTGTAGATCCACAAAATGTACTCCTACCATTTCTACATATAAAATTAGGCCTAATGAAACAGTTTGTAAAGGATTTGCCTAAAGATGGACCATGTTTTAAATATTTCTGTCAAACGTTTCCACACCTTTTAGAAGCTAAACTAAAAGAAGGTGTCTTTGTCGGACCTGACATTAGAAAATTGATGTTTGATGTTAACTTTGAATCCACAATGATTTTACATGAGAAAGAAGCTTGGGTATCATTCAAGTAAGTCATTACAAAATTCTTAGGACATGAAAAAGACCCAGAATATGTCTCTATTATAGCTACAATGTTAAAGAAGTTAAAAACTGTAGGATGTTTAATGAGCCTGAAAGTTCACTTTTTGAACAGTCACCTTGATTGCTTCCTGGGCAATATGGGAGATGTTAGTGAGGAGCAAAAAGAGTGTTTTCACCAGGACATTAAAGTGATGGAAAAACGCTACCAAGGCCGCTGGAACACCAACATGATGGGGGAATACTGTTGGTCACTTCACTGAGAAGTTTAGCAAGCGACTTATCATAGAGAAAGCTACACAAGAAGCTTCAAAGAAGAAAGAGAAAGAAAATACAAACCAATTCCAGCTGACAAGTGAAACCTCTATTAACACATATCATTGTTTTAAGTAGCTTACTGTAAATACAAACCACACTTATGTTATAACAAAGTGTTTCATTAATTTCCCTGTTTACTGTATAGCATAGAATTTTTATACTATATAATAAAAAGCATACTGCTCCAAAACTACAGGCGGTACAGAAAAACTAAGGCTAGATTTGGATTCAGCTCATAAAAATCTATACAGATCAGCTATCAAAGTAAAAAAAAGTTTTTCTAAAAAATTTTTTTGTTGGTCTGTGTAATTAGCATACATGGTAAAAAAATGTTTTTTTTTCATATGTATTTATTGGTAATACATTAAAATGTAAAGTGTTTTGATACATGCAAATAATCTCTCATCTAAGTTGTAACAACAGGTAAAAAACTACCTTCTTTAATTTATGTAGGTATCCTCCTTCAAGCATATTTAAGAAGGCACATTAGCATGGCATGCTACATTATGTTTGTTTGTATTATTTATTGGATTGTCACATACTTACTACTTCTCAACTTACCTTGTTCTGCAGTGCAATATACCGCTAGAATTCAGCAGACAATTAAATACAGCCTGCCTAAAGTCTCAGAAATGACATCCTTTCCTTCCTCCTTTGCATTAATGATTTTGGTCTTACAGTCAATAAACTGTATCACACAACTCAATAGTTGGGAACAGAAGCAGTAACCAGCTAACTTCTAACACCAGGGAATCTGGGAGTGAAATACCAGTGTACTGAATCAGCACGAAAGCTGTGAAACTTGTATGGACTGATCAGTTGGTAAGAACACTGCCTGCAAAGATAAAGGTTAATGTTCGAGCTAGTAAGAACACTGGCTGCAAAGACAAAGTTTTATGTTTGAGTCCTCCTCTGGAACATAGTTTTGAACTGGTAGAAAACTTCATAACTGCGCACATTCAGCTATGATGTGAAAGATTCTATTTTTAACAACCCCTGGCTGTAGCTTCACTACATTCTCCCACAGTTATTTGTCCAGTAGAGCCTCCATATAGTTTGAAAGATTAGAATTAAGTACTTACAGATGATGAGATTATTAGAGACGAAGACAAGCTTGAATTGGAGAAGGAAACTGGTTGTGCCCTTTCAAAGAACTAACTTTGTATTTGCCTTAAGCAATAGAGAGGAATCACAAAAAATCTAAATCTGGATGAGGATTTGAAGTGCCAGTGTCTTACCACTGAACCATTTCCCTCAGCCTGTAAAGACGTGACACAAGCCAAGGATATCAGTTCATATCATAGCCCACACAGTTCTCCATCTGCATAAATATTCCACAAGTAACCTGATTGTGCATGACGGAGGGTACTTATGGTACCATGACTGATCCCCTCTACCCTGTTCCCTTCGTGAATGGTGCTTGGGAAGAGTGATTTTCAGTAAGCCTTTGTATTAGCTCTAATTTGTCGAATTTTCTTGTTGTGGTCATTTTGTGAGATTAAGTGGGAGGAAATAATATGTTGTTTGATTCTTGCTGGAAAGTACTCTCTCGACTTTCAATAGCAAACTTCTCCCTGATGCACAATGTATCTCTTGTAGTGTCTGCCACTAGAGCTTGTTGAACGTCTCTGTAACACTATCGTGCTGACTAACCAACCTGTGATGAAATGTATGCCCCTTCATTGTATCTTCTCTCCCTCTCTTCTGTCAGTCCTATAGTTGGAGTTACGAACAATGGTGGTCGAGTTTAGGCTTGTTCTGGGCACCTATGTTATGCATTCTTTGACAGCCATTGAGTGCTCAGTAGTGTTTAATACTGCCATTGCCAGTATTAAACATGACATCAGTGTCATTTAATGAATCTGGCAAGCGACAGACATAATTTGCATGATATACACTTTCTTCGTACAAAGGATGTTGCCCACGCGTATTGTGACTGTCGCATGGAACCGGCAACAATGCATCCCTGCCCATGCCTCGAGCTGTGCGAACCGCCATCGTTCGTGAATTGGACTATACCTGACATGGTTTCAGTCTGTAGGGAAGTTTCATAATAGCACACACTCCAGTGTATAGCAAAACATTCTTTCCAGGAAAAAGGTTGTAACTCAGAACTTCCATAATCCCAAGAGTAAATGCAAAACCCCCATTGACGTAAATATAAATTTGAACATCCCATAGTTTTAGTAGGCTGGGTTTTACTGAAGATTGTATGAACTGTGAAGTCATTATCTTGGCACTATGGAAGAGAGAGTAGAGGCCCTTAAATTTATTTGCAATCTAAACCACGATAAAACTCGAAATTTTTCTCAGCAAAAGAACTGCTATTACCCTATTATTTCCAGTAATTTCTCAGGCATATGACTGAAAAACTGTTTAAAAATACGGATTATATGAATGCTACACTGAGTAAATATACTCAGTTCCACTTACATTTTGAGACTGATATTCATACTTACAACAGCAGATTAAACAAGGATCTTCATACAATCTCTATTTACATCTATACTCTGCAAACCACCATGAAGTGCGTGGCAGAAGGTACGTCCCACTGTACCAGTTATTAGTGTTTCTTCCCCTTCCATTCATGAATGGAGTGCAGGAAGAATGACTGTTCAAATGCCTCTGTGTGTGCTGCAGTTATTCAAATCTCGGCCTCATGATACCTATGTCAGTGGTACATAGTGGGTTGTAATATATTAGTAGAATCATCATTTAAAGCCGGCTCTTGAATCTTTATTAGTAGACTCTCTCTCTCGGGATAGTTTACGTCTATCTTCAAGAGTTTCCAGTTAAGTTTCTTCAGCATTTCTGTAACACTTTCCCATGAGTCAAACTAATGTAGGACCATTCGGACTGCACTTCCCTGTATATGTTCAATATCTCCTGTTAGACCTATTTGGCATGGGTCCCACACAACTGAGCAATATTCTAGAGTGGGTTGCACAAGTTATTTGTAAGCAAGCTCCTTTGTAGTCTGACTGCACTTACCCAGTATTCAACCAATAAATTTACCCACAACTGAGCATATGTGGTCATTCCACATCATATTGCTACAAAATATTACACCCAGGTATTGTATGAGTTGGCTGGTTCCAACTGTGACTTACTGATATTATAGTCAAAATCCACGCATAAACCTAAATGTGCAACAACACATTTCATGCAATCTTACAAAATTGTAAGAAACATCTCCAGAAATAAATACATTGTAATACTTTTCAGTGCTGTTGCTTTAACTCTGCCAGACGTTTTCATGGTTCTTATTACCGTATTTACTCGAATCTAAGCCGCACCTGAAAAATGAGACTCGAAATAAAGGAAAAAAAAAATTTTCCGAATCTAAGCCGCACCTGAAATTTGAGACTCGAAATTCAAGGGGAGAGAAAAGTTTTAGGCCGCACCTCCAAATCGAAACAAAGTTGGTCCATTGTAATATGAGACACAATTTAGGTCGAATGAATGACGATATAGCTACAGTAGTTTGGTTCGAGTCGTAAGCTTAGCAGTTCAGCTTTACCACGTAGCCATTGCTATGCGTCAGGCGCTCCGTCCGTATTTATACGGATACCCTTCCTTTTTCACGTGCTTCGTCTGGTTTGAATCGATTGCTTATTTTGCTTTGATCTGATAAATGCCGTTTTCTTTGTTATAGGTATTTGCGTCACTCTTAAGCTGAAAACGCATTACTGCACTGTGTCATGCATTGTTTGTCGCATTCTGATAGTGCGTGTTTACGGCCTGTCGCGGGTCGCGGCATGGCTTGCTTTTGTGCGCGCTACCGCCGCGTACAATTTTTTTAAAAAAAAAAAAAAAAGAGAGAGAGAGAGAGAGAGAGAGAGAGAGAGAGAGAGAGAGAGAGGAATCGTCTCATTAGCGAAACAATGGCAAGAGACTGCTATTTGTTGTTACTTACACTGCTGCTTTCTTTGATAATGATCAACAAGAATCAAATAATAGACTGCGTATGATAGAACATGTTCTGAACGAGAGTTACGCGAAAATTTTTCTCCGTTTGAAAATCTTTGCGGCCGCTTCTTTATTACATCAAATTCTGCACAGAAATTAGAGTCATGTTAGATTTAAAAATCTAGTCACTTGCCGTGCTTCATTTCTGACAGTATCACTATTAGGCATAAGAATAATACGAATATAAACATGACACGATACGTATATTCTTCCGCGTTTGCTGTTGTCTCACTCTAGTTTCGTAGTTTATTAGGCAGACAGGATTTAAATGAGATAGCAGCAAACACGAAAGAATACATGGCAAAATGTTTATATTCGTATTATTCTTATGGTGAAGAGAATACTGTATGTGATTCAAATTTCATCAGGTTCCTATTAGCAACCATCTCTTCTCACAGATAGGAAAAAATTCAGAACGTAGAGTTGGTCATATTGACAAACATCCCAAACAGTCTTGCCAGTCAGATTTTCGTAGTACACTGAAATTGTGCTACATTCGAAGATGAACAATACGGAATTTGTATTTACTTCGTTGGATAATGTATGAAAATGCAGTGGTCGAAACTCGCGGCGGAGAAAAAAAGCTCGTCTTCCACTTTTTTTTAAAAAATTTATTTACTGACACAGAGATTTGGCGCCAGTATTTATCTTTGTGCCTACAAAGCATGCCTGCGTAGCGCTACATATATTCGACGGCAGAAGTTAGTTGTGGCGGCACGTACGAACATTTTTCATAACTTCCGCTTGCGCTCGATTCTAAGCCGCAGGCGGTTTTTTGGATTACGAAAACCGTAAAAAAAAGTGCGGCTTAGATTCGAGTAAATACGGTATTCAACTATCAGTCTTATGTCACATACATAGGAGATTAGGTGTGTTTGTGCATAATTTATAAATTTTTAGAAAATAAGATAAAAGTTACTGAAGAAATCAATTTGGATTTAGAAAATGAACAAGAGATGCTACTGGGTTGATGAAAAGGATTTTAGCATGGTTTTAGAAGTAAATGATGAACTGTGTTTGAACTTTATTGTCTGGTAAGAAACTGCTTGCCAGGTAAGCTGAACCAGATTGAATGGCATGGAGAGATCAAAGTCGTAACCGTTATACATTCAACAAAAAATTGAACTTTGGCTTATGATAGACGACACCGAGAACTTAAATACTGAATTCCTAAAGCAGTTCAATGCAACTCTTAATAATTCTTGAGAAAATCGGCATTGAAGTTTCCCAAGTGCTTTTAATACCCTAAAGATCATAATTTCAACAAGCAGTGCAATTACGTGGTAAAATGCTCATGTGACATGTAAAGTGCTTGGGTTCAATTCCCAGCCAATGCAAATTTTAAATATAGGTGTATCTTCAATGAGCATTTCCATGAAATGTAAAATACACAATAGCCCAGAGATTGATAATCACTGGCTCTCTGTTTCGAGTTTTGTTCCAGTCATTAATTACATACTTTTTTCCATCCAGTTCAAATACCTATGCCATTGAAATATAATATTGTGAAAAGACAGAATTCCACTCACTACGTACAAGAACTCTGAATCAAAGACAGCCAAAACAATAAGACTGCATATTTAAGTTTTCATTCAAAAGAACTTCTTCTAAGGCAGAAGAAACACATACATTCACACAAGCATAACTCACACACACAATCAATCTCTCTGGCTGCTCAGCTCAGACTGTATAGCAACTGATTCTGATGGTATAAGCAGTCCGTGGGTGGTGAGGTTAAGGAGGAGGCTGGGCCATGGTGGGAGGGGGCAGACAGAGGATGGATGGCAGAGTAGGGGTAAAAGAAAGTGTTGCACTGCTTGTGGCAGCATGTAGGGATGTGGTGGGAACAGAGTAGGGCTGCTAACTGTAGTCTGAAGGTTTAGGGTGGGAGAGGGGTGAAAATGGAAAAAGGAGAGAAATAGAAGAGGGTTGTTGTAATAGAAGGCTCTGTAGTGCTGGAGTGGAAGCAGGGAAGGGGATGAAAGACCATGACTAACAAAGGTTGAGGCGAGGAGGGTTAAGGGAACATAGGATATATTGCAGGGAGACATTCCTCCTGTGCAATTCAGAAAATCTGTCTAGGTAAGAATAATCCAAGGTTGTGAAACAGTCACTGAAGTGAAGCACGTTGTGTTAAGCAGCTTGCTCGGCAACTGGGTGATACACCTGTCACTTGGACACAGTTTGTCAGTGGCCATTCATGCAGACAGACAGCTTGTTGGTTGTCTTGCTCATATAGAAAGCCAACGGTAGGACTACCTGTGACAGCAGTCAAGTGATTTACAAACTAAGCTGCAACAACTGTGCTGCTTTCTACATGGGCATGACAATCGACAAGCTGTCTGTCCACTTGAATGGCCACAGACACACTGTGACCATGAGACAGCTGGACCACCCAATTGCAGAAAGTGCCTGCCCAGCAAGTTCTTCACTTCAATGATTGCTTCACAGCCTGCACCACATGGATCCTTCCCATTAACACTGCATTTCTGAACTGTGCAGGTGGGAATGCTCCCTGCACTGTCTTCTTCATTTCCATAAATCCCCTGGCCTCAACCTCTACTATTTCCTGTCCTTCACCTACCTTCCCCTTTTCTGCTCCCACTACCACACTACACAGTCTTCTATTCTAACGCACCCACTAGTCTTTCCTCCAATTCAACTTCTGCCTCCCCTCCCCAGCAGTTAGCAGACCAACCTGGTGACCACCACACTCCTGCACAGACCCATAAACAGCACTACATTTTCCAACACCACTACATTGCCATCCATCCACCTCCCTGCCCCAGCCACCTCTTTTCCCTCCACCACACAGAGATGGCTTCTTCCATCAGACACAGTTGCTGCATGCAGTCTGGCCTCAGCAGCCAGAGAAGGTGGTCATGTACGTCTGATTTCTGCTCATACGAATGTGTGCGTGCTCTTTTTGTTGTGCCTATCTGCGACTCAGAATCTCTGCTATATGGTGAGTAGCAACTTTCCTTTTCATAACATTGTGTGTGTTTTCTACTTTAGAAGAAGGCCTTTTGACCAACAGCTTAAATGTATAGGAGTCTTTTTGTTGTGCCTGTCTGCAGTTCAATGTCTTCTCTATGGGGTGAGTAGCAATCTATCCTTTTCATTATATAATGACGGTATTATGCAGAGGATAGATTGCTACTCGCCATTTAGAGGAGATGTTGGGCCGCAGACAGGCAGAACAAAACGAGTGCTATACCTTTGAGCTTTCAGCCAAATGGCCTTCTTCTAAGGTACAAAACACGCATTCATACAAGTGCAACTCACATACACATGACCACTGTCTTTGGCCACTGAGGCTGGACCGTGCACAGTAACTGTGCCTGATGAGAGAAGTGATCTGTGGGTGGCTGGGGTGGGAAGGGAAAATGTAGTCCTGCTTGTGGGAGTGCCCAGCTATATGGTGGGTTGGTTGGTTTAAAACAGGGGGGAAAGGGATCAAACTGCGAGGTCATCAGTCTCTTGTTCCCAGTAGAACAATTACCCAAGGGAGAGAAGAAAACAAAGATGATGTACGGGACAAAAACACGAGAAAGTAAGAACCAGAAGAACGACAGTAGGACAACAAACACTACAATGGACAAAACAGGACAAGGAAACCACAGAGAGATGCAAGAAACAGGGAGAAGAGATTAAAAACATGAAAGCAGATTACAATGGCTGGCTGACCATGAGAATAAAAAACGAGAAGCCAGCCACTCTGCAACACATTAAAACTTCCACTCTAAAAGCTCTAGGGTGAAGGAGACAAGAGGGACAAAGGCTATGTGCTAAAACTCAGATCAAATGATAAAACCCACCCTCACAAATAAAACGTAAAACTAAAGCTGCTGTTGAGGCATTGTCACCTAATACCGAAGGTAGGGTGCTGGGAAAATTAAAAGTCCACCGCACAGCGGCTAAAAGTGGGCAGTCCAGCAAGAGGTACATGACTGTCATTAGGGAGCCTCAGCGACACTGAGATGGGTCCTCACGACAGAGAAGGTAACTGTATCAACCATGTATGGCCAATGCAGAGTCGACAAAGGACAACTGATTCCCTGCGAGAAGCCCTCAGGGAAGACTTCCACACATTCGCAGTCTTGTTAATGACACACAGATTGTTGTGCATACTGTTATGCCACTGTGTCTCCCAAAGCCGAAAAACCATGCGCCGTAAGACAGAGCACAGGTCGGTTTCAGAGATGGCTATCTCCAGGAGCGGTTTCCGCATAGCCTGTTTGGCCAGCCAGTCAGCAAGTTCGTTGCCTGGGATTCCGATGTGTCCTGGGGTCCACATAACCACCACTGAACGACTGGACTGTTCCAGGGCAGAGATGGATTCTTGGATGTTAACTACCAAAAGATGGTGAGAGTAGCACTGGTCGATAGCGCATAAGCTGCTCAGGGAGTTAGGACAGAGAAGAAATGACTCACCAGAATAGGAACGGATGTACTGAAGTGCATAAGATATGGCCACAAGCTCTGCAGTGAATACACTGCAGTTGGCGGGCAAGGAATGCTGTTCAATATGGCCACTGTGGACATAGGTGAAGCCAATATTACCATCAGCCATCGAGCCGTCAGTGTAAACAACTTCAGAGCCCTGGAACACATCAAGAATCAAGAATGCAATGTAAGGCAATCTCCACTCCAGTTGGTGTTGCTCAGGCAATGGAGAGCATTCAGTGCTGCCAGAACTCCCGCTTAAGCTGACGAAGGTAAGGTAGCTGAGTCAACTGGGCGTTGAAAACCAGTCCTAAGAATCGATACGTGTCCACTACAGTGACTGGATCATCATTAAGATAAAGTTCAGGTTCTGGATGAACATACGACACTGACAGAAGTGCATGACACACAACTTTGTGGCTGAAAACTGGAAGCAGTGGGCTAGTGAATGGCTCCCTGCGGGCACTGCACAGCAACTCCAGTACTGGAGGATCAATACGAAATGCAGAAGTCATCCGTGTATAGAGAAGGGGAGACAAACAGCCCTACAGCTCCTGCTAGGCTATTAATGGCCACTAAAAATAGAGTTACACTCAATATGGAGCCCTACAGAATGCCTTTCTCCTGACTACAGGAGAGGGGGGTGGGGTCTATGGGAGCACTGACTTGGACATGGAAAGTACGGAGCGACAGGAAGTTTTAGATAAAGCGGGCTTCGGTGACCCCATTGATACAATGTGGCACGGATAGGATGTCGCCAGGTCGTGTTGTATGCTTTACATAAGTCAAGAAAGACGACAACCAGGTGTTGGTGTCTGGAAAAGGCTGTTCGGATGGCACACTCTAGGGACACGAGATTATCAGTGGTAGAGTGACCCTGGTGGAAGCCGCCCTGTCATGGAGCCAAAAGGTCTCTTGACTCCAGGACCCAACCCAACCACCGGCATACCATACGTTCCAGCAGCTCACAGAGAACGTTGGTGAGGCTGATGGGTTGATAGCTAACCACATCAAGCTGATTTTTACTGGGTTTTAACACCGGAATGATGGTGCTCTCCCGCCATTGCAATGGAAAGATGCTGTCGCACTAGATCCGGTTGAAGATGACGAGGAGATATCACTTGTAGTCAGATGAGAGATGTTTAATCATCTGACTGTGGATCCCATCCAGCCCAGGAGCTGGATCGGGGCAATGTTTAAGTGCACTGAAGAGATCTCACTCTGATATTACAGGGTTCACTGTGGCATGTAGTGAACGAGAGGACTTCCCTTTCCATCTGCTGATTGAGGGTGCGAAAGGGTGAGGGGTAGTTCTCCGACACAGAGGCTCGAGAATAGTGCTCAGCAAAGTGCTTGGCAATCACGTTTGCATTGGTAGAGAACACATCATTGATGTTAACGCCAGGGGCACCTGTTGGGGTCTGCTACCCAAAAAGATGTCTGATCTTCGTCCAGACTTGGGAAGGTGACATACGGCACCCAATAATCAACACATACCTCTCCCGATGCTCCTGTTTCCGTAGTACTATAAGCAGGCGAACACAGGCACGGAGCCGCTTAAAGTCTATGAGGTGCTCTAGGGAAGGGTGTCGCTTATGTCACTGTAGAGATCACCGATGCTCCTAAATTGCCTCAGTGAATTCCAGCGACCACTAAGGGACAGTCTTTCGCAGGGGGCACTCTAGAGAACGAGGGATCGCATTTCTCGCCGCAGAAATTATCATTGTAGTGACCTGCTCAATCACAACATCAATGGCACCATGTGGGGGAGATTCAATGGTGACAGCAGAGGTGAAGGCTACCCAGTCTGCCTTGTTTAAAGCCCATCTGGGTAGGTGTCAGTGGGCATGACGCCTGGGGAGTGACAGGAAGGGTGGGGAAGTGGTAACTACCACACAGGTCATCACGTGCTCTCCAGTGGATAGACGGGAGAAGTCCTGGGCTGCAAAGTGATAAATCAATGGCCAAGTAACTACCATGAGCCACAGTGAAATGTGTGGCAGCCCCAGTATTTAAGAGGCAGAGGTCGAGTTGGAACAGTAAATTTTCATCTCTGCCACAGCCAATAAGCATGGTGCTACCCCATAAGGGGTTATGGGCATTAAAATCTCCCAAAAGTAGGAAAGGTTTGAGTTGATCAATCAATGCAGCCAATAAATTCAGGGGTACTGCACTATCTGGAGGGAGATGTATGTTGCAGAGTTATTTCCTGCATCAACTGTATCCAGACAGAAACAGCTTCAAGAGGAGTTTAGAGGGCCACAGATTCACTACATACTGAGTTTAGGACATAAATGCAAACTCCACCTGACACTCTAGTATATTCGCTACTGTTTTTGTAATATCCCCTGTAGCAGGGGTCCGCACTGCCAGGAACCAGGTTTCCTGGTGGGCAATGCAGAAAGTAGGTGTAAAGCTTAACAGTTGCTGTAACTCAGACATGTGGTGGAAAAAAACTGTTGCAATTCCACTGGAGGATGACATGATCATGAGACTGGGAAGGCATGAAACACTCAATGAGGCAGTCTACGCCTCAGGGTTACCTGCTGCCAACGATTTATTTCCTGAACAGGCTATATCCATTGTCTCTGAGGGTCTGGCGAGATCTAGGTCCTCGGCAGATGTCAGACTCTTCACCTCGTCCTCAGATGCAGAGCTTGTAGGCAGAGGTGGTGTGGGTGCCACTGCAATTCCCTTTGTCTTGGGAGTCTTCTTTCTGTATTTCTCTCGCTGATCCTTGGGTTTCTCTGGCTGGGTGGGCTTCACTGATTCAGTCTCTGAGACTGAGGATGATCGTGAAGCCCTACGACCAGCTGCTTTTGGGCACTTCGGCCACTGGCAGGTGTCATCTTTCCCACTAGAAAAACCTGGGAAGGGACTGACCTAAGGGACCCCTTCCTAGCGAGGGGAGCCGAAGAAGACGTATGCTTCTCTGCCTGAGAAGTGTGGACTGGTGTCCCCGATGGTTGGGGGGGACAGTGCTCCCAAGGTAGGTGGTGCGGGAGCAACAGAGAGGGAAGTGCCGCCCCCCCCTCCCCACCATCAAGGGGGTAGGTATAGTCCTGCGGCTCTGGAGCCAACTGGAACTCGCGGAACTGATGGGGCTACAACTGTTCTCACAGTGGTGTTATAAGAGGTGGTCATAGCCACAGGATGCAGGCACTCTCGTCACGCTTCTTTTGTCAGACGGCAAAAGAAGGTCCCTGTGGAATATAATACCCCGGACCACATTTAAGCTCTTATGAGGCATGATGGTAATGGAAACATTCCTCAGCTTGTCACAAGTGAGTAATGCCCATGACTGGGCAGAGGATGCTGCTTTTGCCAAGATTGACCTTGACCGCGTTTTAGACAAGCCTCCACCTCCCCAAACTTGTCCTCTAAATGCTCTACAAAAAAACTGAGGCTTCATCGAGACAGAGGAGTCCCCATCAGCTCTCGTACATACGAGGTACTGGGGCGAATAAGGTTCGCTGCCATCCATAGCCTGGCGTTTCTCCCACGGTGTGGCTAAGGAGGGGAACAATTTAGGATCATCCTTCCTTGCATTGTACTGAGACTTGGAATACTTAGAGACTGCTGGAATTTGATCACCAGCAAGTGATGATATGGTACGCTTCATCGCGTGTCGTCCATCCTGATGCCAACCATTCCGATCAGGGGCTCTCCCCATGCGTGCCACCCAGCCTCAGCAAAGGCCACCTGGCAGGATGGCCATTGCTGGGAGTCCCAATGTCCCAGGGGGATGGGAATCTACTCCTTGGCATACCTGGGGAGTTAATGGCGCAGGCATCAGCAGAGCGACCCCTGTGCAGTCAGGGGGCTACAACCAAAAGGGTACATGGCAGCCCCACCATGATGGACTGGCTACTGTGCTGGATACGAGGTGCAAAGAATTCCATGGTCACTGTCTGCGCAGAAAATGACATTGCATAGTGGGTAGAGGAAATTGCACCCAGGAAGGTGTACTCACTCAAGAGATGAAGGATGAGCAGGACTGATGAGAAAGTGAGCTAAAGATCTCAATGCATGATGGACATGATGCACCATGTAAAGTGCCCTTCCCCAATTGGCACACTCTTCGGGAAAATTTTAAAAAATGGAGGTCAAGCCCTACAGGGGACCATCACATAAAAGCTGAAAGGTGTGAGACTCCTTTTAGTCGCCTCTTACGACAGGCAAGAATACCTCGGGCCTATGAGGTGCTATCGAAAATTTTTGGGACTGGTGCTCCCATCTGTTGAAAACCTTACCTTTGGACTAATAGTCACTGTCACCTTCAAAGTAGTTCCCACTCGCAAGTACACACAGGTCCCAGCACTTCTGCCACTGGTCAAACATTTTCTGGAAGTCCTGTTCTTTGAGGGTGTTTATCACCACCAGCGATGCTTCTTGAATCCTCTCTAGAGTGTCGAACTGACAGCCTTTCAACTTGAGTTTCAGTTTTGGGAATAGCATGAAGTCGCAAGGTGCCAAATCTTGTGAGTATGGTGGGTGGGGTACAACTGCCATGTTGTTTTTTGCCAAAAAGGTCCTGGTGAGCAAGGACGTGTAACAGGGCACGTTGTCGTGAAGCAGCAGGCAATTCCCTTGACGCCAAAGTTTGGGCCGGTTCACAGCACACTTTCACGGAGGAGTCACAAAACGTCACTGTAGTACACGGAATTCACTGTTGGGACGAATTCTTTGCACAGAATTCCCTTGGTATCAAAGAAAACAGTGATCATGCTCTTCACCTTTCTCGCTTTTTTGGGTCTTGGACAGCCTGGGCTCTTCCACTGGGATGACTGTTGCATTGTCTCTAGGTCATAACTGTAAATCCAGCTCTCGTCGCCGGTGATAACCCGTGACAAGAAGGTTGGATCATCAGATGTGGTCTGACGAAGGTCCATGCACACTTCAACATGTTGTGCCTTCTGATCGGCAGTCAACATCCTTGGCATAAATTTTGCAGTGACACAATGCATGCCCAAATTCATCAGTCAACATTCATTGACATGTCCCATAACCAATACCCACTTCATCCGCAAGGTCTTGAATGGTCCAATGTCGATCCGCACGAACCAATTGCTAAAGTTTGGCAACAATGTCCAGCATTGTGCGGCTAACGGTCCTTCCAGTGTGAGCATCATCTTTGACGTCTCTACGGCCGGCTCTGAACAGAACATGCCACTCCACTCAAACACATGCATGTGGCTCATGCTCTGGCTCCCAAATACTTGTTGAATCATTGCAAGGGCCACCATAGCATTTTTCCTGAGATTTGCAGAAAATTTGGTACACACGCACTGTCCTGTTCACGGATCCATCATGAAATCGCCACACATAAAACACAGAGTATTACAGAAATCCCTGTGGACAGCAACACATCCTCCCAGCTGAATGCCACTCCACACACTGACTCATCAGATATGCAGCTCTCGCCACCTAGCAGTGCAAAGACCTACTACTTCTACTTTCCAGACGGCAGCACCACTCCCAAAAATTACGGATTCCACCTCATAGTCTAAACTCCGGGGCCGCAGGGGGTATATGGCAGGGACAGGGTAGGGTCACTAGGTGCAGTCAGGAGGTTTATGGTGGATGGGGGGAAGGCAGGACAAGGGAAGTGGAAAAGGAGAGAAGCAGAGGGGGGAAAAACATTACTTGGTGGATTGGTGAAATAGAAGGCTTTGTAGTACTGGAGCAGAAGGGGATGGAGGGGGGTTGGTAGGTAAAGGACATGGACTACTGGAGGCTGAAAACAGAGAGATTACAGGAATGTAGAATATATTGCAGCCAAAGTTCCCATCTCTGCAATTCAGAAACTTGGTGTAGGTAGGAAGGATCCAGATGGCACAGGCTGTGAAGCAGTTATTAAAGTGAAGCATGTTATGTTGGGCAGAAAATTCAGCAACTAAATGGTCCAACTGTCTCTTTGCCACAGTCTGTCGGTGGCCTTTCATGTGGAAATACATGTTGCTGGTTGTCACACCAATGTAGAAAGCAGCACAGTGGTTGTAGCATGGTTTGTAGATCACATGACTGCTTTCAGAGGTAGCCCTGCCTTGGTTGGGATCGATGATGCCTTTCACTGGACTGGAGTAGGTGGTGGCTGAAGGATGTATGGGACAGCTCTTGCATCTAGATTTACTGCGTGGATATGGGGCACAAGGCTATGAGTTTGTGCAGGAATGCGGTAGGGACAGAGATGGGCAAGGGTACTGTGTAGGTTTGGAGGAGTGGAACAGGGTAGGATATTCCTCAGTTCAGGACATGACAATAGATAGTTGAAAACCGAGAGAAGGTGATTCAGCTGTTGCATTCTAGTCCTGGGTGGTAACGAATCACAAGGGTAGTGCTCCTTTGTGGCTGGATGGTGGGAATGTGGGTGGTGGCAGGTGACTGGAGAGATAAGGCACAGGAGATTTGTTTCTGTACAAGGCTGCAAGGGTAATTTCAGTCTGTGACAGCTGGAATGAAACGCTTGGTAGTTTTGGAGAGGGACTGCTCCTGATTACAGATGTGATGGCCACAGTTGTCTAGGTTGTTTGGAAGGGACTTCTTGGTATGGAGTGGGTGGCAGCTGTCAAAGTGGAGGTTTAGTATGGATAGAGGTACTGATGTAGCTATTCTTGAGGTGGAGATCAAAATTGAGGAAGGTTGCTTGATGGGTTGAGGAGGACCAAGTGAGGTGAATGAAGGAGATGATGTTGAGGTTCTGGAGGAGGAATGTGGATATGGTTTCCTCACCCATGATTCAGATTGCAAAGATGCCATCAATGAATCTGAACCAGATGAGGGGATTGGGGTTCTGGGTGGCTAGGAAGGATTCCTCTAAATAGCCCATGAATAGGGTGGCATAGGATGGTGCCCATTGCCATACCATGGATTTGTTTATGAAAGGATGAAGTAAACGAAGATGTGATGGGTAATAATACTGTGAGAAGAATTTGACAGAGCACTGATAAATTTAAATACACATAAGGTTCTTGGAGTAAATGACAATCTCTCAGTACTGAGGTTTTGCAGAATGACAAGACTATTCCACCTGGTATAAAAGAGATATGAGACAAGTGAAATACCCTCTGACTTCACAAAAAATTCCAAAGAAAGCAAGTACTGATAGGTTGAAATAGTGCCAAAGCAATTTCACAATTGCAAAATACTGGTATGATTTATTTAGAGAAGAATGGAAAGGTTGGTAGAAGATGACCTTGGGGAAGATTGCTAGTAGTGAAATAAAGAGACATGCAAGACAATAGTGGCCCTATAACTTACCTCAGCAAGCAAACTGAATACAGGCAAACATATATTTGTATCTGTTCTATCCTGTAGTGACTTGTGGGTGATAAATGCAGAAAGCAGAGAATGAGAGACACAACAACAGTTTGATAAAAATCATTTACTTTGCAGTCAGATTCAAACAGAGTCCAGAGAGTCTTAGTCCATAATACTGTACACAGTGAGAGAAAGGCTTAGTACTTGCACGCATATATCACAATACTAATGGGGGCCAGATGACAGCTTGCGGGCAGCCTCTTATACGCTTCAATAGCGGCACTAACTACCCCAGTTGAGGAGGCCATGTCCATGCGACAGCAGTCGGCTGGTGATCGCATCTCTGAATGTCTGGTGCTACCCTACAAATTACAAATTGACAAGCTTGGTGCAGTTAACAACACCACAACACCATCTGTACATTTTAAAATGCTTTGGTCAAAATTGGTTGGGAAATATTTTTTTGTAATTCTGAAGCTAGCAGGGATAAAACAGGTGGAGCAAAAGGCTATCTAAAACTTGTACAGATAACAGACTGCAATTCTAAGAGTCAAACGGCATGAAAAGGAAGCAGTTGTTGAGAAAAGAGTCAGACTGAGTTGTGGCCTATTCCTGATGTTATTCAATCTGCTCACTGAACTAGCAGTAATGGAGAAAAGAAGAAAATATTAGGAAAGGGGCTTTAAGTTCAGGGTGAAGAAAGGTTTGTCGATGGCAGTGTAGTTCTGAAAGAAATGCCAAAGGGTGTGGAAAAACAGTTAAAAGGGAATGGCAGTGTCTTGAAAATGAATTCTAAGATGAAAATAAAGAAAAGTAAAATAAGTGTAATGGACTGCAGTAAAATCAAATCAGCTGATGATGAAGGAAAAGGGAGACATTAAAAGTAGCAGATGAGTTCCATTACTAGGGCAGCCACATAACAGATGGTGGCTGCAGAGGAGAGGATATAAAATACAGACTGACAATAGAAGAAAAATGCTTCTGAAAAACAGAAAATTATTGACTTCAAATAAAAATTAAGAAGTCTTTACTGGAGGTATTTGTAAGGAACGAAGCCCTATATGGAAGTGAAATGCGGATGACAAACAGTTTGGACAAGAAGAGAATTGCACCTGTGGTTCTAAAGAAGAATGGTGAAGAATAGATTATAGATTCATTAACTAATGAAGCTATTAAATCAGTCTGTGAAAAAAAGAAAATTATAGCATAGTTTGACTAAAAGAATGGTGTGGTTGATTGGAATTTCCCAATGTATTGGGGTAATTTGGTAATGGAAGCAAGTTTTAGGGATAAAAACTGTAGAGGAAGACCAAGGCTTAAGTACACTAAGCAGTTTCAAATGGATGTTGACTGAAGTCATTATGCACTTATTATGAGACTTGCACAGAATAGACTAATGTGGAGAGCTGCAACAGACTAGTCTTCAAACTGAATACAACAACAAGCAACCAAGTAATTGATAATGATATAGGAATGGTAACGATATGGAGATGTACTTCTTACAGGTGGCGAAAACTCTCCACACATACACACCACAGTGCGTAACTTCAGGCTATGCATCTGAGGATACTTTATGTAAGTACATGCAACAATGCATCAACAACTTGCATAAGATTTATTAGAACAGCTCAACACACAAAACTGTTCAACAGAAGCTTACGCATTCCGCCAAATTTTGCAGGAGCACTAAACTCAATAACCGTTGCAGTCGACCTGAGAAATTTACTAATAGGAACCACTAGACAAGTCTTATATATAAAAGACAAATATTTGTTTGTTCACTTTTTATGCATTTCTATACATCTACATATGATGAAACTTTGTTGAGTTGTTGTGGGGTCATCAGTGGAGGGTTTCTGAGAAAAAAGATAGTTTGTTCACCTTCTATGTGACTTCAGCAATTATTATAGTCAGTGCAACAGGCAGAGTCTGAATTTGGCCCATTGTAATATTTTAACCATATCAGTATAACATAGTATGTGCCAGATATTTAAAAAAAAATAGTCTTGTCTCTACAGCTCACACCACAGATGACCTATTATTACCACAGATGACCTATTATTGTGCAATGAAACAAGGCATACTATCAAAAAACTCATGCAAAACAACATCAAAGCAACAGTTCTGAATGGCAAGTCAAAAGAGGATGATGTGCTGATTCCACATATTCCCAGCAACATGCCATTTGCTTTCAAATGCCTTAGTACATTATCAATGACCAAGGCACAAAGCCAGGCATTTCAAGAGTGTGGATTAAATTTGAACTAAACATGCCTTCCACACAGTCAATTATATGTTGTATGCTAGTGAGTGGGTCAGCTGAAAAATTTATTTGATTTTGCCGAAAGCGGAAAAACCAAAAATACTGCATATTCCAAACTAATTGAATAAGCTTTTCCAAATTTAATTTAATGCAAAAAGCAGTGTCTTTAATTTATTTTGGACATGTAAATGGCAACAAGCAGAGTCTCAATTTGGCCCATTGTAATATTTTAACCATATCAGTATAACATAGTATCTGCCAGATATTAAAAAAAAATAGTTTTGTCTCTACAGCTCACACCACAGATGACCTATTATTGTGCAATGAAACAAGGCACACTATCAAAAAACTCACGCAAAACATCATCAAAGCAACAGTTCTGAATGGCAAGTCAAAAGAGGATGATGTGCTGATTCCACATATTCCCAGCAACATGCCATTTGCTTTCAAATGCCTTAGTACATTCTCAATGACCAAGGCACAAAGCCAGGCATTTCAAGAGTGTGGATTAAATTTGAACTAAACATGCCTTCCACACAGTCAATTATATGTTGTATGCTAGTGAGTGGGTCAGCTGAAAAATTTATTTGATTTTGCCGAAAGCGGAAAAACCAAAAATACGGCATATTCCAAAGTAATTGAATAAGCTTTTCCAAATTTAATTTAATGCAAAAAGCATTTATTTTGGACATGTAAATGGCAACAGGCAGGGTCTCAATTTGGCCCATTGTAATATTTTAACCATATCAGTATAACATAGTATGTGCCAGATATTAAAAAAAAAAATAGTTTTGTCTCCACAGCTCACACCACAGATGACCTATTATTGTGCAATGAAACAAGGCACACTATCAAAACACTCATGCAAAACATCATCAAAGCAACAGTTCTGAATGGCAAGTCAAAAGAGGATTATGTGCAGATTCCACATATTCCCAGCAACATGCCATTTGCTTTCAAACGCCTTAGTACATTCTCAATGACCAAGGCACAAAGCCAGGCATTTCAAGAGTGTGGATTACATTTGAACTAAACATGCCTTCCACACAGTCAATTATATGTTGTATGCTAGTGAGTGGGTCAGCTGAAAAATTTATTTGATTTTGCCGAAAGCAGAAAAACCAAAAATATTGCATATTCCAAAGTAATTGAATAAGCTTTTCCAAATTTAATTTAATGCAAAAAGCAGTGTCTTTAATTTATTTTGGACATGTAAATGTATCTGCTTTGTATATATGTGTACTGAAGTAGAAAGAAAGAGAGGAACTGCAACCGAGGTGGTGGTGTTGATAATCAGTCCTGGCTTGGATGTCCAGCCACTTAGGAAATGTTACCCTCCAATCTTTTCTGCTTTAGTTGATAATGTTTGTTGCAGGTTCGATGCTTTGCAATATGAGAGAGAAAAAGATTGTGGGAGGAGTTAAGGGATGATGTCTGTATTTGAATTCTTCCACGATGTATTGTCAATGAACTTAAAACACAGCTCCGATCAGCACAAAATGTATGCATGAAACATTTTCTGAAAATTATCAGGAATACTTACGGTTCTCTTCTAATAAAATATGGCACGAGATTCCTGCACAAGAGAATGCTTCACCTCCAGTTGAAATATTCCACAGCTGCCCTTCTGACTTAAAAGCAGTCAAAAATAAATGGGAAATCCAATGTGAATTATTCCAAGATAAAGATCTGTTAACTTGTGATCAATATATACACTATGTGATCAAAAGTATCCAGACACCCCCAAAAACATAAGTTTTTCATATTAGATGCATTGTGCTGCCACCTACTGCCAGGTTTTCCATATCAGCGACCTCAGTAGTAATTGGACATCATGAGAGAGCAGAATGGGGCACTACGCAGAACTCTCAGACTTCAAACATGGTCACATGATTGGGTGTCACTTGAGTCACATGTCTGTATGCGAGATTTCTACACTCCTAAACATCCCTAGGTCCACTGTTCCCGATGTGATAGTGAAGTGGAAACATGAAGGAACATGTACAGCACAAAAGTGTACAGGCGACCTCATCTTTTGACTGACAGAGACCGCCGACGTTTAAAGAGGGTCGTAATGTGTAATAGGCAGACCTCTGACCAGATCATCACACAGGAATTCCAAACTGCATCAGGATCCACTGCAAGTACTAAGAGAGTTAGGCAGGAGGTGAGAAAACTTGGATATCATGGTCGAGCGGCTGCTCATAAGCCACAAAATCATGCCGTTAAATGCCAAGTGACGCCTCACTTGGAGTAAGGTGCGTAAACATTGGACGATTGAACGGTGGAAAAACACTGTGTGGAGTGACGAATCGCACTACAAAATGTGTCGATCCGATGGCAGGCTGTAGGTATGGCAAATGCCCGGTGAACATCATCTGCCAGCGTGTGTAGTGCCAACAGTAAAAGTCGGAGGCAGTGGTGTTGTCATGTTTTTCATGGAGAGGGTTTGCACCCCTTGTTGTTTTGTGTGGCACTATCACACACAGTCCTACTTTTATGTTTTAAGTGCCTTCTTACTTCCCACTGTTGAAGAGCAATTCGGGGATGGCGATTGCATCTTTCAACATGATCGAGCATCTGTTCATAATGCACGGTCTGTGGTGGAGTGGTTACATGACAATAACATCCTTGTAATGGACTGGCCTGCACAGAGTCCTGACATGAATCCTATAGAACACGTTTGGGATGTTTTGGAACGCTCACTTCGTGCCAGGCCTCACCAACTGACATCGATACCTCTTCTCAGTGCAGCACTCTGTGAAGAATGGGCTGCCATTCCCCAAGAAACATTCCAGTGTCTGACTGAACACATACCTGTGAGAATGGAAGCTGGCATCAAGTATAAGGGTGGGGCAATACCACATTGAATTCCAGCGTTACCAACGGAAGGAGCCACAAACTTTTAAGTCATTTTCGGCCAGGTGTCTGGATACTTTTGATCACATAGTGTATGTTTATTAACTTCAACAAAATTCTGATAATATTAAGTGCCCATCAAACAAGACACCACTATGAGTGTGACAAATGAGTTTATGGCACTACACAATGCACGCTGTGCACAATTTGTTCAATTGTTTCTCACATCATGACAATTGTTTGTTAAGTGTGAATTGTCTGTACCAGTACAATGATGATTATCTTGATCACATTAACAACTATAGCTGACAAGTTTTACTGATTAATGAAAACCACCTCAGCTGTATTACTACACATTTTTTGTGCTTTACCGGTTCATTCTTACATCACCTTTTGGCCTTGTTTGTTGAACTGCATGGGCTGCTCATTCTTTCTGGACAGGCAGGCAGGGAAAAAATTAATACACTTATACAGCTGAAAGAACATCCAGTCGATTTAATGCACATCCATCTTGCTGAAACTGCATAAATAACTCAAAACAATGTACCTGGATATCTAAATGTACCAGAGAGACTTTTTCAAGATTGACTGCTGAAACCGTAGGTAACGTACATGAAATATTTGTGACAAAATAGCAATACGTGTTTGGAGACTTTTGGCCATGTAGTGGATGATAATGTACTGAGGAGTAAATAACTCACAGTATCCACTTCTGCATCATGATTTATGGAGTCTATTGGTGTAAATTTGTCAAAAAGACATCATAAAGAAATTTACTTCATAACAATATCAATTTGAGAATAAAAAATGGTATTTTCAGGTGTTATCCATGCTGCTGATCATACAATCACTTGAAACTGAAATTATAGTCAATCTGATAGTTCACAAATGGAACACGTAACCATCTAAATGGGAAACATAATTCCAACTAGATAATATTCTGAAGTGAATTCATTAATACTCATTTTCCTATTTCAAATAACGCAATGTCTTATCTGCAATAAATGATTAACTGCTAAGAATATTCGACTTGTTTTTATTTAATTACTAAGTAACAACCAACCAGCTTTTTCAATAGGGCTTGTCCCTTTGCTAAGAAATCACAGCGCTTATGCAAGATTTTCATCTGAAGCATATCTGTATCTGTGTAATGTGTTACCATGGTCTTATTTTTCCTTGTGTGGCGTGTGTTAATATCCAAGTCTTTTTTTCCGGAGGTTTGATTGCCATCTGTTTATGTCGCGGATGAGTTTTGCACATAACATACAGTCTGTCTTGCCTCATGACAAAATAGCAATCCTTACAGCGTCTTTTAAGCCTGGCTTTCATTTTGAATCCACAAGCCGATGTCAGCATAGGGCACACCGGAGGTAGTAGGTTACAGTGAACATTCCGTACACTCCAAAAACAAGCGTTGCGAAGTGTGTTGAAGTTCGTTTGAAAACATGTTGTAGCGATCATATTAGCATACATTATTCTTGACGTGATCCTGGATGATATATGGCCGAAAGCCAATCTTAAAGCCATGTTTATGCCCTGTAAATTAATATAAAATGTTAATTTTAAAACAAAAAAGGTGCACTATTTCCATCACAACAAAATATCAACATTCATGACATACCAGTTCAATAACACTTTAAAAATACTGATTGCAGCAACAAAAGTAGATACTAAGTAAATCATTTAGAACTTTATTTCATCCCTGTACATAAATATAACCGCAATCACGACGACAAAGATTCTTTCAAAACAAATTCCAATTCCTTGCGTGAGGCATCGGTCTGCAAATGTTCTTTGATATCTTCTATTCACGCATGCGCTCACGGGTAACAGGAAGTTCTTTCGTAGAAAAATGGCTGCTATGTGGTAGTAATGACTTGAATCAAGTGTAAAAGGCCATGGATCCTACACTTCAGGTATTTGCAACATGTAAAATTGGAGAACTAAGTTTTTGTTGTAGGGAGTTACACGTATAAGTTAAATTGTAAATTAAACTGTGTGTATATCAATTTGTAGTTACTTGAATGACTCGGCAGCATACATTCGGCAAAATGTCGTTCCTATATTATGTGCACGTGGTTTATGATTTCCTTTGGCGGACTGTGTTTCGAGATGGTCTCCACCTACCCTCCGTTTTCCAGGGTGCAGGAATATTGAATTCCACCTCAGTGTTTTGCTGAAGTCTTAAAATTTGACCGTGGTAGTTTTTAGGTTAACTCATGGTGTATATGTTAAACTTGCATTACATGTCTCCACTCCACCTTCATCCACATCATTTAACAAAGATTGTGTTACAAGAATTAATTCACTTGTGCGAGTGTAATGTACTAATTTGTTGGATAATCGTACAGTCTTGTTAACTGGCAGAGACTGTAAAGGCCAGGAATGTAACCCCTTTACTTAATTTCTGTGGATTGTATTAAGATTTGCAGTGGATAATGCTTAGGAAAAAGGATTGTCACGTATGTGAAAAATGTGAGCAGGTCAGACCTCATGTGAGGAGACATGTAGGCTTACACTTAACCAACTTTTAAAATGCTAACAAACATCCCCATGCCCTGTTGTCGGAGGTTTAACATCTGTGACTAGTGTTGTTCTACATACATTTTATGAGACTTGCGGTCTTTTTTAAAAACATGGTTACACTGCTATAAGTGTGTTACTATTTTTTAAGGATTTGCTGTAGCTTTGTTAGTTGCATATCTCATAGTGGTACAAATACACCAAGAATCTGCACATCTCATGTTTAGTGTGTCAGCCTATATATGTCTTTCCCCTTTTTTTCTATTATTTATCTGATTAGACAATGAGGTTAATTTTAAACTACTCTCTTAAGCCATCCTTGGGATGTCTCATGTTAAGTGTTGAAAATAGCCACTACAATAGCCAGAGTACACTGCAGCTGGAAGGGGGAGGTGGAGGAGCTTATTTACATTGGTCATCAACAGAACGTCACACTTGACAGAACATCAGCACAACATATTGCACCACATAGTACTAGCTGCTGGAAATGAGATTATCAGAGATTGACTGTCTTACAGAAACCTGCAGCAGTCCCTTAGTTGTATGTAAGTAGCAATAGTATTGTTATTGTGGTCTTCTGTTCAAAGATGTTTGCATTTAACAATGTTAGTCTCTCTTGTGAAAGTCTCTTCATGCTGGCAATGGTGGCAGAGTCTCTTCGGTTCCAAACACGCATTTCATGTGTTCTTTGCAAAGGTCATATATTGAGTACTGTAGGCTTGTACTGCTGGTATCTAGAAGGCAAAAAGTATTGTCCAACCATTTCAAAATATCAGCATTTATTTGGCACAACTTGAGGTAATTCTCCATCAAGTAACAGCATTAATTGTTTGAGAAAGTATGTACTTCTATGTAATACCTAAGAAAAAAATTTATAAGACAGTACATAGAGCCATTTTCCTTACTTTTTTCCACTTACTAAGTTCCATACATTCTTATGTAGTGGTGTATCCCCCTCCCTCCACAAAGATTTTTCATAGGTGACATACAATATATGTATGCAATATACACCAAAATACCCATTGGAGATGAATTGTGTAACACAGCTTTTCTGAATTTATCTTGCAGTTTTTTTTTTTTAATACATTAGCCTACACTGCAGACCAACGTGTTAATAAAACCTTGATTTAGCATTCATATTAATGGCCTTTGCCACCTTATAGCCAAATTTTCACCTTACAGTGTACCCTAGATCTCAAGCTATACCACAGACCAGCCTGTCACTGCAACAATGATTTCAGAGAGGGGTCTCTCTCTCTCTCTCTCTCTCTCTCTCTCTCTCTCTCTCTCTCTCTCTCTCTCTCACACACACACACACACACACACACACACACACACACACACACAGAGTAGGATGTAGGAATCGATGTATCTTGCCCTCACATGTCCCAAGTATTGCTTTCTTTGTTTTATAATATGTAGCAGTTCCTTTTATCTTCTGACAAAGGACCTTGACATTTATTATTTTCAATTTCCAAGATATGCACAACAGGCATTGTTACTAATGCATTTTTTTGCCTCAGTTCTTGCATCATATTCAAAAAATAAATTTCAGGTAATATTTAGTACTGAATTATTCAGTTTCTATGTTGTATGCTGAGGTCTGATCTTAAGAAAATTTTCTCATGTTGATTTGTTCCTTGGCATATTCAATTTGAGATTTATTTCTTGGATGGAGTCGTTTTGTTGATTGTAAGTTGTTGTTGTCCTCAGACTGGTTTGATGCAGCTCTCCATGCTATCCTGTCCTGTGCAAGCTTCATCATCTCCCAGTACTTACTGCAACCCACATCCTTCTGAATCTGATTAATGTATTCATCTCTTGGTCTCCCTCTAGGATTTTTACCGTCCACGCTGCCCTCCAATGCTAAATTTGTGATCCCTTGATGCCTCAGAACATGTCCTACTAACCGGTCCCTTCTTTTTGTCAAGTTGTGCCACATACTCCTCCCCAATTCTGTTCAATACTTCATCATTAGTTATGTGATCTACCCATCTAACCCTCAGCATTCTTCTATAGCACCACATTTAAAAAGCTTCTATTCTCTTCTTGCCCAAACTATTTATCGTCCATGTTTCACTTCCATACATGGCTACACTCCATACGAATACTTTCAGAAATGACTTCCTGACACTTAAATCAATACTGGATGTTAACAAATTTCTCTTCTTCAGAAACGCTTTCCTTGCCATTGCCAGCCTACATTTTATATCCTCTCTACTTCGACCATCATCAGTTATTTTGCTCCCCAAATAGCAAAACTCCTTTACTACTTTAAGTGCCTCATTTCCTAATCTAATTCCCTCAGCATCACCCGACTTAATTCGACTACATTCCATTATCCTCGTTTTGCTTTTGTTGATGTTCATTTTATATCCTCCTTTCAAGACACTGTCCATTCTGTTCAACTGCTCTTCCAAGTCCTTTGGTGTCTCTGATAGAATCACAATGTCATCGGCGAACCTCAAAGTTTTTATTTCTTCTCCATGGATTTTAATACCTACTCCAAATTTTTCTTTTGTTTGCTTCACTGCTTGCTTAATATAGAGATTGAATAACATTGGGGAGAGGCTACAACCCTGTCTCACTCCCTTTCCAACCACTGCTTCCCTTTCATGCCCACCGAGCATGGTGGCGCAGTGGTTAGCACACTGGACTCGCATTCGGGAGGACGACGGTTCAATCCCATCTCCGGCCATCCTGATTTAGGTTTTCCGTGATTTCCCTAAATCGCTTCAGGCAAATGCCGGGATGGTTCCTTTGAAAGGGCACGGCCGATTTCCTTCCCCACCCGAGCTTGCGCCCCACAACTTACAATATACAAGAGGATGTAGATGAAGATGAAATGAAGTGGGAGATACGATACTGCGTGAGGAGTTTGACAGAGCACTGAAAGACCTGAGTCGAAACAAGGCCCCGGGAGACAACATTCCATTAGAACTACTGATAGCCTTGGGAGAGCCAGTCATGACAAAACTCTACCATCTGTTGAGCAAGATGTATGAGACAGGCGAAATACCCTCAGACTTCAAGAAGAATATAATAATTCCAATCCCAAAGAAAGCAGGTGTTGACAGATGTGAAAATTACCGAACTATCAGTTTAATAAGTCACAGCTGCAAAATACTAACACGAATTCTTTACAGACGCATGGAGAAACTAGTAGAAGTCAACCTCGGGGAAGATCAGTTTGGATTCCGTAGAAACACTGGAACACGTGGGGCAATACTGACCTTACGACTTATCTTAGAAGAAAGATTAAGGAAAGGCAAACCTACGTTTCTAGCATTTGTAGACTTAGAGAAAGCTTTTGACAATGTTGACTGGAATACTCTTTTTCAAATTCTAAAGGTGGCAGGGGTAAAATACAGGGAGCGAAAGGCTATTTACAATTTGTACAGAAACCAGATGGCAGTTATAAGAGTCGAGGGGCATGAAAGGAAAGCAGTGGTTGGGAAGGGAGTAAGACAGGGTTGTAGCCTCTCCCCGATGTTGTTCAATCTGTATATTGAGCAAGCAGTAAAGGAAACAAAAGAAAAATTCGGAGTAGGTATTAAAATCCATGGAGAAGAAATAAAAACTTTGAGGTTCGCCGATGACATTGTAATTCTGTCAGAGACAGCAAAGGACTTGGAAGAACAGTTGAACAGAATGGACAGTGTCTTGAAAGGAGGATATACAGGATGTTTCAAAAATGACCGGTATATTTGAAACGGCAATAAAAACTAAACGAGCAGCGATAGAAAACACCGTTTGTTGTGATATGCTTGGGACAACAGTAGATTTTCAGGCAGACAAACTTTCGAAATTACAGTAGTTACAATTTTCAACAACAGATGGCGCTGCGGTCTGGGAAATTCTATAGTATGATATTTTCCACATATCCACCATGCGTAGCAATAATATGGCGTAGTCTCTGAATAAAATTACCCGAAACCTTTGACAACGTGTCTGGCGGAATGGCTTCACATGCAGATGAGATGTACTGCTTCAGCTGTTCAACTGTTTCTGGATTCTGGCAGTACACCTGGTCTTTCAAGTGTCCCCACAGAAAGAAGTCACAGGGGTTCATGTCTGGCGAATAGGGAGGCCAATCCATGCCGCCTCGTGTATGTTTCGGATAGCCCAAAGCAATCACACGATCATCGAAATATTCATTCAGGAAATTAAAGACGTCGGCCGTGCGATGTGGCCGGGCACCATCTTGCATAAACCACGAGGTGATTGCAGTGTCGTCTAAGGCAGTTTGTACCGCCACAAATTCACGAAGAATGTCCAGATAGCGTGATGCAGTAATCGTTTCGGATCTGAAAAATGGGCCAATGATTCCTTTGGAAGAAATGGCGGCGCAGACCAGTACTTTTTGAGGATGCAGGGACGATGGGACTGCAACATGGGGCTTTTCGGTTCCCCATATGCACCAGTTCTGTTTATTGACGAAGCCGTCCAGGTAAAAATAAGCTTCGTCAGTAAACCAAATGCTGCCCACATGCATATCGCCGTCATCAATCCTGTGCACTATATCGTTAGCGAATGTCTCTCGTGCAGCAATGGTAGCGGCGCTGAGGGGTTGCCACGTTTGAATTTTGTATGGATAGGGGTGTAAACTCTGGCGCATGAGACGATACGTGGACGTTGGTGTCATTTGGACTGCAGCTGCAACACGGCGAACGGAAACCCGAGGCCGCTGTTGGATCACCTGCTGCACTAGCTGCGCGTTGCCCTCTGTGGTTGCCGTACGCGGTCCTCTGTTCTAAGGAATAAACCATGTTGTCCACAGCACACTTGCACGTTGTGAACAGCACACGCTTACAGCAGAAAGACGTACAGAATGGCGCACCCACAGACTGCGTTGTCTTCTATATCTTTCACATCACTTGCAGCGCCATCTGTTGTTGAAAATTGCAACTACTGTAATTTCGAAAGTTTGTCCTCCTGGAAATGTACTGTTGTCCCAAGCATATTGCAACAAACGGTGTATTTCTATCGCTGCTCGTTTAGTTTTTATTGCCGTTTCAAATATACCGGTCATTTTTGAAACACCCTGTAAGATGAACATCAACAAAAGCAAAACGAGAATAATGGAATGTAGTCTAATTAAATCGGGTGATGCTGAGGGAATTAGATTAGGAAATGAGACACTTAAAGTAGTAAAGGAGTTTTGCTATTTGGGGAGCAAAATAACCGATGATGGTCGAAGAAGAGAGGATATAAAATGTAGACTGGCAATGGCAAGGAAATCATTTCTGAAGAAGAAAAATTTGTTAACATCGAGTATAGATTTAAGTGTCAGGAAGTCGTTTCTGAAAGTATTTGTATGGTGTGTAGCCATGTATGGATGTGAAACATGGATGATAACTAGTTTGGACAAGAAGAGAATAGAAGCTTTCGAAATGTGGTGCTACAGAAGAATGCTGAAGATAAGGTGGGTAGATCACGTAACTAATGAGGAGGTATTGAATAGGATTGGGGAGAAGAGAAGTTTGTGGCACAACTTGACTAGAAGAAGGGATCGGTTGTTAGGACATGTTTTGAGGCATCTAGGAATCACAAATTTAGCATTGGAGGGCAGCGTGGAGGGTAAAAATCGTAGAGGGAGACCAAGAGATGAATACACTAAGCAGATTCAGAAGGATGTAGGTTGCAGTAGGTACTGGGAGATGAAGCTTGCGCAGGATAGAGTAGCATGGAGAGCTGCATCAAACCAGTCTCAGGACTGAAGACAACAACAACAACAACAACAATCGTGATTGATACCAATTTATCAGAGAATCTCCATTAGTAGTTAATGCTTGACAGTCAAATGTCTGTCTGTAGTTTATAAAACATAGTCAAACATTGTTGTATACATGGAGGAGACTGGAAGGTTTGATTGATTATATAATGGTAAGACAGATTTGGAAAACAATTTTTACAGTGGAAGGCATTTTCAGAGGCAGATGTGGACTCTGACCACAATTTATGTGTTATTAACTGTAGAGTAAAACTGAAGATACTGTGAAAAAGGTTGGAAATTGAGAACTTGGGACCTAGACAGAAGTCGTTGAAAGTTTCAGAGGACACATGAGGGAGAGATTGATTAGAACAGTGGAAAGGAATACAGTAGATGATTAATGGGTAGTTTTGAGAGATGGAATAGATATAAACAGAAGACCTTAGGTAATGTGGGAGAATTTTATTTTGATGAAAGGGCAAATAAAGCAAACGAAAGGGAACACAAATGTCTTAACATGTCTAAAAAATGAGATTGGCCGGAAGTCCAAAATGGATAGCCAATGGCCTTGCTGCAGTGGTAACACCGGTTCTTGTCAGATCACCAAAGTTAAGCGATGTCAGGCTTGGCTAGCACTTGGATGAGTGACCATCCAATCTGCCGAGTGCTGTTGGCAAGCGGGGTGCACTCAGCCCTTGTGAGGCAAACTGAGGAGCTACTTGATTGAGAAGTAGCAGCCCTGGTCTCAGAAACTGACATACTGCTGGGAGAGCAGTGTGCTGACCACATGCCCCTCCATATCTGCATCCAGTCATGCCTGGGGGCTGAGGATGACATGGCGGCTAGTCACTACCATTGGGCCTTCATGGCCTGTTCGGGAGGAGTTTAGTTTTAGCAAAATGGATAAGCAATAACAGGTAGAGGACAGGTCTAAGAAGGATCATTCCATGTCAAGTCACCCAGGCACTGACACCAACCATGCCAGATTTTGAAGAAACTTGGTACAATGACTTCTTTTATCATCCTGAAAGCACTTGTAAAATTTTTTTGCTCTCTCTTATAGTTTTTTTTTATAAATTTTTAAAGTTTTTAGATTTGGCGTTGTTTCAGCAGTCAGCAATCGTAACTTAAACGTGTCCCCACTACTAAAAAAAAAATTGTATATTAAAGAATACTCAAGATATCAGTATGAAATTTTGCAGTAAGTTTGTGTGTTATAGTCCGGTCCAATTGCAGAAATACCTTGCAAAAGGTGGGGTAGAAGAGTTTATTTTTTCAACTCGTTCATATGGTTGGAAATATTAGAAAACCGAGTTTTGCCAACAAAATTTCGCTTGGGAAAACTTTCTGCAGTCAAAAAAACTTGGAAAATTTCGGCCATTTTTTCCGTTTTTTCAAAATATCTCAGTTTCATTTGCTCCTATCGCTTTAATGTTTATTTTCTTTTTTAAAGAGCACAAAATTCTCTACAAATTTGATTTATGCCATTTTTTTCTACTCCCAATATCTAAGGCGCTACAGCGCCTCAAAAAATACCAATTTTTCAAATTTTGAGCATAGTGGCAAGATACCTTATTTTTAAACACTATTTTTTCAGATTCTGTTTATGTAGTATAAATACATTATACATCATGTTATATGTTGGAATTTACCACCTCATTTTCAAGTATTCAATTTCTCTGTATGCAACATGAGGATTGCTGGGCACCCAACTATTGTGATTCTTACATCACTACCTGAAGTTCACTACGGGCCACCTCAGCCCTGGTATTTGTAAAACTATAAATATAAAAATACATCATTAAGACACACACACACACACACACACACACACACACACACACACACACACACAAAATAAATTGTCTCAGGAAACTGAACTATTATTAGCTGCAATAGGCAACCTAATTAGGTAGGTAATTATTCTTGTGTATAAAAGCCACACCGTTGACATTAAAAATAAGTAGCTTTATTACAATTAAAATGCATTGTCAGTTACTAAAAAATGTTAACAGTTCTGGGTGTGTAATACTTGTAATATCGCACATTAGCGCACTTGAGACAGATATGAGCATCACTTCCAACGTTTTGATGGGCCAGGTTCCTCAGTGTCACCAGAAATACCTTGAGTTATGGATTCAGGGTCTGTACCTAGAGTTGATCCCAGATTGACCTCTTCTTTAAACAGCGAGTCAGCCTCAGCAAGTTTGTTGATTTCGTCAGCGGTTTCCTCAACATCCTACATAACATCTTCTTCACTGTCTTCATATAAAAATTTTGGCACGTTTTCACAGTTGACCCCAATACATTTCTTGCAAATTGAAGAAAATTTCAAACCCGCTTTTCTGCAGGAGCACGCTCCGCCACAGTTCAGCTTGCATGAGTATGAAACAATGTGAAGAAGTGCTTCAGGTGCTGGATCTCGGCTCATTATAACGGTAATTGGACCGTGGTCACTGTGATTCCAGCCCCATTTCTCAGGAGGTTTCCAGTTTCCCATCCCACTTTGGACTTGTTGGTAAGTCCGCAACGAATGATGTTGTGCAGCATCTAGTGTAGGTGGCAACCATGCAAGATTCAGTTTGCTTTTTGTGGCAGACTTGGCGAATAGCTGGTACCGCAAATGGTCTAGTGTGTGGGAACTGCTGACACCTTCACTATACAATGCGATAGTAAACTGTTTTGTTGCTGTTATTATTTCTTCATGGGTAGCATGTGGTTTATTGAACGTGCAAAGCGCTGAGGTTAGGTGTTCATTTTTTGCAACAATATTGCAGTACTTAATTTTTCCTTGACCAAGAAAAGCAGATATTGTATCACATCCGCTAAAGGCGTGAGTGAACAGAATATATTCACTGTCAAACTTGTAAGATGCAGTGGAAAACCACTTGTCTTCTGCATTTCCTCTTCCTGGCTTTAAGAAAAATAAGTTTTCAATGCCTTGCCCCAAACCGGTCATGAGCACAAGCAGGTCAACATCTTCTCCTACAATGACAACACTTCCAAACTCTTTGGTCACTTGAAGTGACAGATGTTACAATCATAACGTCAGCATCTTCTTGTGGCTGGTGCACTTCAACGCTACACTCCAGAAATTCCTTTTTAAGAAGTGTGATCAAACGCATCTTGTTTCGTTCGTTGTACAAGAACTTGTCCTGAGGGACTTGGGTTCACCGTCTCTCATTCAACCACAACGTCAACCGAAGAATGTTTTTTGGACCTACGAATCCTCTCAGCACTCTTTGTGCTACAGTTGTCTCCCTCACATGGATACCCATCAAATACAATAGCAAATTCAGATCCAAATTGACGTTGCAGGTAAAAAAATAGCTTTCGGCTATTGACTTGAAGCAAACATTTTGAGTCCAAGTCACTTTGTGGATAAGGTACCCTCCATCAATATTTCGTTTGGCATATGGCAGTCTTAACTGCTTTTGCACATAAGAAGCATTTCTCTTTGAACTTGAACTGACCTTTTTCCTGTGACCGACGTAGCACGCCTGTTGGTTCCTGAGGATGTCGAAGGCTAGCTGCTATCATTCTCCCATTAATGTACTTCTTGTAGCGTGCTTCATGCACCATCACTTCACTGAGCGTTTTCAAAAAACGGGTGTGAGCAGACTCCCTGCGTTTAGCACTACAATCGATAAGTGTGCTCAGTCCTTTCTTTTTCACATTGCATCCACCACTCACCACAGTTTTTTGCAAATGAAACACAAATTCATATCAGACATACTCATTTTCAGCACCACAACATATACTGAATGGAAGTGACTCCAAACTGTAGGACCCTTACTGTTGTGTGCTAATAGCTGTCAGTGCGCTGTGAACAATCACTAGAGATAATTCCCTTCCGCCCGCCAAAGAATAAATACGCTTTTGTCCGCTAAATAACAATTCCTATACATACTTTTTCTTATAACTGATCATTAACGTCAATCAACTGTAGAAAATGTGTGGCACCTGCATGCAATCGTATTACATATTGTAACACAAACTTCACGCAATCCGACGTGAATGTGTTCGTAGTTACTGAATATGATGCTGTTTGTCCTGTCCCTGTAGCAGAGTGAGATGGTAAATTCCAATGAATAACATGATGAGTAATATGTTTATACCACACAAATAGAAACTGAAATAACTGTTCTTGCCACTTTGCTCAAAATTTGAAAAGTTGGTATTTTTTGACGTGCTGTAGCGCCTTAGATATTGGGAGCAGAAAAAAATGGTAAAAATCAAATTTGTAGAGAATTTTGTGCTCTTTAAATAAGAAACTAGACGTGAAAGCGATAGGAGCAAATGAAACTGAGATATTTTGAAAAAACTGAAAAAAGTCCGAAATTTTAGATTTTTGACTGCAGACAGTTTTCCCAAGAGAAATTTTGTTGGCAAAACTTGGTTTTCTAACCTTTCCAACAATATGAACGAGTTAAAAAAATAAAATCTTCTACCCCACCTTTTGCAAGGTACAGGCTTTTTTTCTGACAGTTTCACTGGACTATATATCTAAATGTTAAAAAAAATACCATTAAAATATATTACAAACCTTCCAAATGAAAAAAAAAATTACAAGTTTTTTTATTATTATTATTATTTTTCTTTTAGCTAACGGATGCTTAGTTTTACAAAAACTGCAATATCTAGAGTCTCAGACCTGATAGAAAGCTCAAATTTGTTTTAAAATACTCTTAATTGTATAGGCTATTAGATAAAAGAAAAATTATGTTGGCTTTTTAACCTGTTTACTAGTTATCTAATTTTTAAAATAATATTAATTATATTTTTAAAATAAAAAGTACCAAGTGACTTAGACACCGAAAATAAGTTTTTGTCTTCTTGGAGTAACAATGTACGCTTGGATTTTGTTTTGTTACTCCTGTGTTTTGAAGTAAAAAATTATTACAGTGTTAAATAGCGCTTGGATAGTATTTTATTAAGTTTATTCGATCTTTAGTACTGTTACTTAGTTTACAGAGATTCTTTTCCAATATCCTATAAAAGTAACCAGAACAGTAATCAGACCAAAAGTGAAATCAGTATGTCAGATATTCAAACCTGTAGTGTAGGGTTATTTAAAAAATCTGTTTCCAAACAACCTACACACCTTCAAAAAAGTTACAACCGTTATCTGAATTGAGTGAGGAAGAAACAGATTTGATCCACTTACGATCCGGAATTAATCTGTGTGAATTTAAGAATATATGTTCACACCACAGCTACTACTTTTTAAATGTTTTTAAAAAGTATCAAACAACATCTGTAGACCTACTAAAAAAACACAAAAAGCCCATCAAAAAATCATTGAGAAGTGGAGACTTGGATCTTTCTAAACAATTACTGACAAAAAATATTAGCATAAAACCTGGACAAAAGCTTTGCTCAACATGCCGTAACTTTTGTGAGGAAAAATTAAGAGTTGAAGTCAATGAAAGTGAAACAGATGATGAAGTCATGGTTGAATTAGAATCATTGGAATCTAGAAATGAATCCCTCGTACAAACAAACATTGCTCTTGATAATTTAGGTTTAGCACCGATAAAGCTTCATGGCTTGTCAGAACAAAGTAAAGGGTCTTATTTTAACAGGAATGTTAGCAGTATTGAAAAGACTGCAAAAAGGCGGTTTCAAAAGCATTAAAATATGAAGCACCAAGTTCTGATGATGACGAAGAAGATGCAAGTGTGGTTGAGAAAGCAAAGGATTTTGATGTAATGATTTCTCTTATGAAATAGAAGATTTCATCTGTTGGAAGGTCTAGAAAAATCCAGATTCTGACCTTGGCTCCAGATTCTTGGAGTCGAAATAAAGTGATGAAAGAATTTAATGTGAGTGAATACATGGTGTGACAAGCTAGAAAGCTAAAACCTGAAAAGGATGTTTTGGAAACTCCTGGTCCAAAAAAAGGTAAAACTCTTTCTGAAAATACAGTAAGACTTGTAACAGATTTTTATGAAAAGGATGAAAGTTCCAGAGTGCTACCTAGAACAAAAGACAAAGTAAGTGTTCAAAAAAAAATGTGTACATGCAAAAAAGACTCATTTTGTGTAACTTGAGAGAACTCTATTATTCTTTCAAATAGTAGAATCCTGAGGTAGAAGTAGGATTTTCAAAATTTTGTTTCTTGAGATGTAAATGGTGTATCCTTGCTGGTGCTGCAGGCGCACACACTGTATGTGTAAGCAGTATCCACCAGAATGTTAAACTATTACTGGATGCTGTGAAAATTGAAGAATCTTATAAAGACCTAATTAAGATGCTTGTGTGCAACACAGAAAACCAAAACTGCATGCTACATCATTGCGACAGCTGTCCTGCAAATACTGCACTAACTGAGTACTTAACTGAAAAACTAAGTGAAGATTATGATTTAGAAGAAGAAATTGTAATCAGTCAGTGGGTTAACACAGACAGGGCAGAAATGATCAAACAGTCTATCAGTGTTGAAGACTTCATTTCTTTGTTGGTTAGGTCATTGGAAAAGCTCACCCCGCACTCGTTTACAGCAAAATCCCAATCAGCAGCCTTTAAAAGATTGAAAGATGAACCATCACCCAAAACAGCAATTATTGTGATGGATTTCAGTGAAAATTATTTCTTTGTTATACAAAATGAGATCCAAAGTTACCACTGGAATAGAGGTGGTTGTACTCTACACCCAGTTGGAGTTTTTCTAAGAACTGAGGAAAACAATGTTTTTGTTTCCAACTACTGTTTTATTAGTGACACTGGATTTGTTAACTTTGTACAAAAAGAAATTACAAAGTCGCTGTCATTACATCATACTGACATTGACTCAGTTCACTACTTTACAGATGGTTGTTCTGGGCAGTACAAAAATAGAAACAGTTTTAAAAATTTGACTGAACACTTGAGAGACTTTAATTTGAAGGCCCAACACACTTTTTTTTGCAACAAGTCATGGGAAGTCAATTTGTGATGGCCTAGGAGGAACTATTAAAAGAATTTTAAGGAAAGCCAGTCTACAGCTTTCAGACAAAGAACAAATGATGACAGCAATCGATGTGTACAAGTTTTGTGAAAAGAATATTGAAAACATTCATTTTCACTTCATTGACATAAAAGAAGCTGATTTGCTACGGTTAAAACTAGAAAAACGTTTTTCAGCAACCCGAACCATTCCTGGAACAAGAAGTTTTCATAACTTCAAACCACTTCCAACAAACAACCTTGAAATTAGAAGGACTACAGATAGTGTAAAACCCTCCTTAGTCTTTTCTTTCCGTTCTTCTTCTGATTGGGTTCGTGTTGAACCATCCATAAATAGCTATGTGGCTGCAAATTATGATGGTAACTGGTACTTTGGTCTGGTAAAAACAATATTCAATTATGAAGAAGATGCAGAAATTCTATTTCTACATCTTCAGGACCAGCTGCATCATTTTATTGGCCTGAAAGAGAAGATTCTTGCATAGTGCCTTTGGAGCACATAGTCTGTGTAGTAGACGCACCTCAATCAAGCGGCACTGGGAGAATGTATTACTTCAAAAAAGACTGTATCAAAAGAACTGAAAGTTCTTGGATGAAGTGGAAAAACAGTTTGAATCAGCATTAATGTTTATTAAAAAGACAAAATTACTCAAAAAATTCAATGTTTCAAGCAATCAGTTGGGTTATACATAAGTGTCGTAAGTACACTATCTTTGTACATAATTCTAATGTAATCTACTATAATTAATAAACATGTTAAAAAGCCATCATTATTTTTGTTTTTTTCAAGTAGCCTATATGTTAAAGAGTAAATTAAAACAAATTTGAGCATTCTATCAGGTCTGAGACTATAAATATTGCAATTCTTATAAAACAAAACATCCGTAAAAAAGAAAAAAGAAAAAAAATACATGTATATTTTTTTCATAGAAAATATTAATATATTTTAATAGTATCATTTTTATCTTCAAATATATATAATAAATAAACTTGCTGCAAAAATTCATGATGTTATCTAAAAGAGTTTTTAAGTTAAGCAATTTTAAAGTTTTGAATACAAATTAAATTTACCATTTCCGAAGGTTCGGAAAACGCAAAACATATAAACTTTAAAAATTTATAAAAAAGACTATAAGAGATACAGCAAAAAAATTGCAGGTGTTGTCAGGATGGTATTAGAACCATTTGAGCCAAATTTCATGAAAATCTAAGGTGGTGGGTGTAAAATTTATTTTTTATTGGGTGATTTGATATGGAATGACCCAGAATCTAGAAATGTATTTGACTAGGAGAAAGATAGATACCTCCCACAGGAAAATTTAAAGAGGCCTTTGGAGGAAAGAGAAGAAGCTGTGTGAATATCAAGAACGAAATGGAAAACTGGTCCTAGGCAAAGAAGGGAAAGCTTGAAAGGTGTGTGTAGAGGGTCTGTACAAGGGAAGTGATCTTGAAGGCAGTATTATAGAAATGGAAGAGGATGTAGATGATAAGAGATGTGATGCTGAGAGAATAATTCGACAGAGCACTGAAAGACCTAAGTTGAAACAAGGCTCCTGGAGTAGATGACATTCTGTCAGAACTACTGACTGCCTTGGGAGAGCCAGCCAAGATAGTCTTCCATCAGGTGTGCAAGACATACACTGTGTGATCAAAAGTATGCGGATATCCCCAAAAACATGTTTTTCATATTAGGTGCATTGTGCTGCCACCTACTGCCAGGTACTCCATATCAGTGACCTCAGTAGTAATTAGACATTGTGAGGGAGCAGAACGGGGTGCTGCACAGAACCCAAGGACTTTGAATGTGGTCAGGTGATTGGGTGTCACTTGTGTCACATGTGTGTGAGACTTCCACACTCCTAAGCATCCTTAGGTCCAGTGTTTCTAATGTGATAGTGGAGTGGAAACGTGAAGGGACACGTACAGCACAAAAGCGTACAGGCCGACCTCGTCTGTTGACTGACAGAGACTGCTGACAGTTGAAGAGGGTCTAAATGTGTAGCAGGCAGACATCTATCCAGACCATCACACAGGATTTCCAAATTGCATCGGAATCCACTGCAGGTACTAAGATAGTAAGGTGGGAGGTGAGAAAACTTGGATTTCATGGTCAAGCAGCTGCTCATAAGCTATACATCACGCTGGTAAATGCCAAGTGACGCCTTGCTTAGTGTAAGGCGCATAAACATTGGACGACTGAACGGTGGAAAAACATTGCGAGGAGTGACAAAACTCGGTACACAATGTGGCGATCCGATGACAAGGTGTGGGCATGGTGAAAGTGCGATGAGTCATCTGCCAGCATGTGTAGTGCCAACAGTAAAATTTGGAGGTGGTCATGTTATGGTGTGGTTGTGTTTTTCATGGAGGAGGCTTGCAGTCCTTGTGGTTTTTTCATGGCACTATCTCAGCACATGCTTACATTAATGTTTTAAACATCTTGCTTCCAACTGTTAAAGGGCAATTTGGGGAAGGTGATTGCATCTTTCAACATGATCGAACACCGATTCAAAATTTACGGCCTGTGGCGGATTGGTTACACAACAACATCCCTGTAATGGACTGGCCTGCACAGAGTCCTGACTTGAAGCCTATAGAACACCTTCGAGATGTTTTGGAATGCCGTCTTCGTGCCAGGCCTCACTGACAGACATCGATACCTCTCCTCAGTGGAGCACTCCATGAAGAATGGGCTGCCATTCCCCAAGAAACCTTCCAGCACCTGATGGAAGCTGTTATCAAGGCTAAGGGTGGGCCACACCATATTGAATTCCAGCTTTACCCATGAAGGGAGCCATGAACTTGTAAGAAATTTTCAGCCAGGTGTCCAGATACTTTTGATCACATAGTGTATGAGGCAGGCAAAGCACCCTAAGACTTCAAAAAGGATATATAATTCCAAAGAAAGTATGTGGTTACAGCTGTGAATGTTACTGAACTATCAGTTTATTAAGTTATGGGTTCAACGTACTAAAACAATTTCTTTACAGAAGAATGGAAAACTAGTAAAAGCCAATCTCGGGAAAGATCAGTTTGGATTCTGGAGAAATGTAGAAACATGTCTTCTCATAGAAGACAGGTTAAGGAAAAGCATGCCTATGTTTATAGCTTTTGTGGACTTGGTGAAAACTTTTGACAGTGTTTACTGGAATACTCTCCTTGAAAAACTGAAGGTAACAGGGGTAAAATACAGGGAATGAAAGGCTATTTACAATTTGCACATAAACCAGATGGCAGCTATGAGTTGAGGTACATGAAAAGGAAACAATGGTTGAGAAGGGACTGAGACATGGCTTTATCCTCTCTGCTGATGGAATTCAATCTGTACATTGAGCAGGCAGTAAAAGAAGTCAAAGAAAAATTTGGAGTAGGAATTAAAGTTTAGGGAGATGAAATAGAAGCTCTGAAGTTTGCTGATGACATTGTAATTCTGTCAGAGATACAAGGAACTTGTAAGAGCAGTTAAATGGAATGGACAGTGTCTTGAAAAGAGAATGCAAGATAACATTAATGAAAGCAATGTGTTGAAGTAGAGAAGATATAAAAGAGAGACTGGCAATGGCAAGAAAAGTATTTCTGAAGAAGACTAATTTGGTAACATCTAATATAGATTTAAATGTTTGGAAGTCTCTTTCGAAAGTATTTGAATGGCATGTAGCCATGTGTGGAAGTGAAACATACACAATAAACAGTGTCGACAAGAAGAAAATAGAGGCTTTTAATCAAATTGTGTTCTTATGGAACGTTGTCTCAGTTATGTGACTGGATTAGTAATTTCCTGTGTGAGGGAGACCACAGTTCATAGTAACTGACGGAAAGTCGTCGAGTAAAACAAGTGATTTCTGGCATTCCACAAGGTAGTGTTGCAAGCCTTCTGCTTTTCCTTATCTACATAAATGATTTAGGAGACAATCTGAGCAGCTGTCTGAGATTGGTTGCAGATTAGGAGACAATCTGAGCAGCTGTCTGAGATTGGTTGCAGATGATGATTCTGTTTATTGTCTAGTGAAGTCATCAGAAGATCAAAACCAATTGCAAAAGATTTTAAATGAGGTATCTGTATAGTCTGAAAATTGACAATTCGTAATTGACCCTTAATAATGAAAATATGAGTTCATCCACAGGACTACTAAGAGGAATCCATTAACCTTTGGCTACACAGTAAATCAGTCATATCTTTAGGCTGTAAATTCAACTAAATACCGCTGTAAATTCAACTAAATACTGCTGTAAATTCAACTAAATACCTAGGAAGTACAGTCATGAACAACTTAAATTGGAAAGAACACACACAGAATGCTGTGGGGGAAGGCGAACCAAAGACTATGTTTCATTGGCAGAACACACAGATGATGTAACAGATATGCTAAAGAGACTGCATACACTGCACTTGTCTGCCCTCTTTTAGAGTACTGATGCATGGTGTGGGATCCATACCAGATAGGATTAATGCAGCACATTGAGAAAGTTAAAAAAATGTAGCTTGTTTGGGATTATCGAGAAATAGAGGGGGAGTGATTCAACATGATACAGGATTTGGGGTGGAAATCATTAAAACTTTTGTGGGGTGAGATCTTCTCACAAAATTTCAGCTACCAAGTTCCTCCATCGATTGCGAAAATATTTTGTTGACACTGACCTACATAGGGAGATCATCAGAATAAAATTAGGCAAATGGGAGCTTGTACGGAAAGATAAAGAACTGTTCAAGAGTGAAAAAACAGAGAATTAGTGTGAAGGCAGCCCAATGAGCTCTCTGTGAGGCACGTAAGTGTGATTTGCAGAGTAGGCACATAGATACAGCTGCATATGGTGCTGCAGGAGAATGCTGAAGATTAGGTTGGTAGGCTACATAGCTAATGAGGAGGTACTGAGTAGAACTGGAGAGAAGAGAAATTTGTGGCACACTATGACTAGGAGAAGGGTTTAGTTGGTAGGACATATTTTGAGACATGAATGGATCACCAGTTTAGTATTGTTGGGAAGAGGGGGGGGGGGGTGGTTTAAAACTTTAGGGGGAGACCAAATACAATAAGTAGGTTCAGGAGAGTGTAAGCTGCAGTAGTTGTTTGGAGATGAAGAGGCTTCCACAGGATAGAGTATCATGGACAGCTGCATCAAACCAGTCTTTGCACTGCAGACCACAACAACAACAATCAGATTTTTATCACTCCTGAAGTATATATTTCATTGAATAACATGATGCTCTAGTAGTTCCTATTGTATTATTACTGTAAGAACTTCAACAGAAACTCTAACTGTACATATGGCTCTGCTGCTCTTTTTGAAGTTTCACAGCATGTGCAACTTCATTGTTAAATATTGGAAAAGCAGCACCACGTTTTGCTTTCAGTAACTGGTCTGTCCATGAGAGAACACTCCTAGGAAAATATGTAAGTGCTCATGCAACCTTTATTATAAGTCATGGTCATGTAAATAAACAGTAAAAGATTGAGAACGCACAAAATCTGTTATTGTAACTTAAGTAGGAAACAGTTAATTTCCCAAGTTGTCAGATGACACTATTGTGCTGTCAAGTGTCCAAGGTTACTACCTGAGGATTATTGATGACAGTGATCAGTTCTGTACTGTTCCAATCTGTGTGAATTCCTGCATGTGTGTTGTGGGATGTTTTGATGTTCTTTATCATGTACTTTGAATTGATCTTCATACTAAAAACTTCCCTGCTTCAGATGACATATATGCCCATACACTGTTGTCCATGTGATGTGAACAGTCAGAGAAATGTACTTTGTGTGGAGGCTGTCTGTCTTACAGACTGGATGAAAATTTCAATGTATTGTGTAGGTTTAGAATGTAGGAATTATTTTACAAATTGGTATCACATACTAGTGTATGCTGCTGCATGAAAAACATATCAAATTAAAAACCATAATTTATCTACACTTTTGTGTAATGCTGCAGTACAGTACTGCTTATCAGCAAGTGATTTTAATTTTTGAAACAGGCAGGCATATTGTATGTTTGAAGTGTGCCAGTTGATGAGTGATCTAGGAATGTCCACACTTGAGACTCTTGTGTGGGAATAAGGGCGTGTTTTTTTCCTTCAATATTCAGTCTTGCTGCTACAGTGATGTGGACGTCACGGCGTATGTGAGTGTGCGTACACTCTGTAGAAAAAGAGCAAGAGCTAAAAAGCTATTGTTAACTATTTTCTATTACATTTTTCTGTGTTGTCCTGCTCCAATCCTCTATAAATAAGTGGTTGCCTTTTCCTTATTTTACATGTTTTTTCATGCAGGAATTTCCATTGTTGTAAAACATAGCAAACTTGCACGTATATGACTTAATAATACATTATAGGGAAAAAAGTTCTAATACATTATAGGGGAAAAAGTTCTCCAGTACAAGGAGTCCTTTTTGTAATCATATCTTGTTATTGGGCCAAGCGAACAACAAGAGCCATTGTTATATTGTTTGAAATGTGACTCATATGCTGCATAGATGGCATCTGCAAATATTTGTGTTTACATATTTGTTGTGGATGTCATTTTTGGATATTCCTAAGTTCTAGTCAGTGGTGGCCTAAGCCATGTTTACACCAAGTTCAAAAGGAAGTTGCTGATTGCAACATTGTTTCTGACCAAGACCAAATTGTTTACAACTTGTTTGTTGAAGAAGGTAGGAGACGAGGTACTGGCAGAAGTAAAGCTGTGAGGACGGGGCGTGAGTCATGCTTGGGTAGCTCAGTTGGTAGAGCATTTGCCCGCGAAAGGCAAAGGTCCCTAGTTTGAGTCTCGGTCCGGCACACAGTTTTAATCTGCAAGGAAGTTTCAACTTGTTTGTTGTTTGCACTCCAGTCCACACTAGCAACAAACATTTTTGTATTGTTCTCACACTGAGTGAGTGCTGCACTATGTCCATTGAAGATCATAAACTAATTATGTGAGTCGTGCAATAATAATAATAATAATAATAATACTTGACAACACAAGCAGATTAAGACATCATGGCGTTGCCATTGTGTTGGACAAAACATACTATTGAATAAATGGTGAGGTGGTACACTGCTTGTGGGGAAACAGCTCTGCCTTTCATATCTTCACTAGGGTATCATTCCCCAATATGGCAACTCTAACAAATCTGACTTGTTTCAAAGAAAAGCATAAATTTCGAAAAGCCAATTCTTCTAAAGCAAAGACTTGCATTTAGTCTTTGGTTTTGACAGTAGGAGATTTCTTTCAGAGCCTTTCATATTTCTTACTCATTTTCAAGCTAGCTTTGTTTCAAATAGTTCCTGTGTTTTGTGAAGCATCATTCAAAGGACTGTGCAAAGGTAAATCAATTATGTAAGTAACATAAATGGAAATGTTTTACTGTATATTGAAATATAATGTGTTAACACATAAAGTCAAACCTTCTTTATTGTCAATACCAGCCACCTCTTCTACAGTAATATCACACATCAATTACTAACAAACAGGATGGAGTTATCTGCAGTTTTCGATTGCCCTGCTGTATCCCCAATCATTGATTATTCCGTTTTTCTCTAATAAATATGAGCCCAACTCAAAGGAAGTGTCAGTACAGTCACAGTCTGTACTATTTTAGCGTGTAACTGAACTTCTTTTGTATGTCTCTGCACCTAAACACTGACAACAGATATTACAGCTTCTCTCACTCTGAGGCAAATAATCACTGTACTCTGCTACACGAAGTGTGTTGTGACGTAAACAAATACTAGCACCACACAGTGGCACTAGGGTAAGGATTATTAATTTAGTAATATTCTATAATCAGTCACAAATTTCTGTCTTATAGTTGCTGTTCAGTGCAATTATGAGGTACAACTCCATTTTTCATCTACTTGTTTTTCACCCAATAATAACAGAAAAACACAATTGTTAGATTTAAATGATTAATGAAAAATCTCCTATAAAGATGTGAAACAAATACTAACAAAGAGAGGGAGGGGCTGGCCAGTACTTAGCTCAGTACACCTGATAGATACACAAAACAGAACAGAAGAGCTAGGAGACGTAAATTTTCTCTTCTGTTTTGTGTATCTATCGGCTGTACTGAGCTGAGGTAAGTACTAGCCAGCCCCTCTATCTAATTGTTAGATTTAATAAGATAAAGTATACTTCATGCAGGATTAATGAGAGAAAGTGAGAGAAATGTGATAAATAAATCCTAGTAAAATATTACTTGCATTTGACCACATTAACTTTCGTCTTCTGTGTTGGTGAAAAACTTCTGTTTGCACTTACATTTTGAAGCTATTTAACCTGTTTATCATGGTGTTACATGACTCAGACACTGAATATATAACCTATGTTACAATAATATGATGGAGTGTTGGGTTTAATATTATCTAAATTGGAATAATGGTAAATACGATCTAGTTTCTCATTAAGCCTAATGGATGTGTTGTTCCATTACTTTTGGATGAAAAATTGAATCAGATGCAATGCCCATTATAGCCGTACAGCTCCTGAAAATGGAGTTGTATCTCCAAAAACCATTAGATGGCAATTAAAAAAAATTGTTACTGATAATGGAATATTATTAATTGATAATCCCTAATCTGTGGTTCTGGTAGTTGTGGATTCTTGCTATCATGGACTATTTGACCTATGTAGATCAAGGGAACTTTGGGGTGACCCACTGGTTTTTATGGTTGGGTTGGAGGTTTGTGGTATTGCCACCTTCATTTGAACTATGCAAGTCGAGTGACATTCACGATAATTTTTATGGCACGTGTGTGTGTGTGTGTGTGTGTGTGTGTGTGTGTGTGTGTAGACAAGTCTGTTATCATTATTTTCATTAGTTTGCTCATACTGAGTATGGAGGGGCAATCTGTATTTACTTTCTTAGGAGGGAAAAAAACCTCTTAGCCAAGATTCCAATAAAACACTTTATTGCGGATGACTGGTTTCAGTAAAACTACACTATGTGATCGAAAGTACCCGGACACCCTCAAAAACATAAGTTTTTCATATTAGGTGCATTGTGCTGCCATGTACTCCATATCAGAGACCTTAGTAGTCATTAGACATCGTGAGAGAGCAGAATCGGGTGCTCCGCAGCGTGTTTACTGCCTATAGTAAAATTCGGAGGCGGTGATGTTATTATGTGGTCATGTTTTTCATGGAGAGGGCTTTGCACCCCTCGTTGTTTTGTGGGGCGCTATCACAGCACAGGCCTACATTGATGTTTTAAGCACCTTTTTGCTTCCCACTGTTGAATAGCAATTCGGGGATGGCGATTGCATCTTTCAACATGATCGAGCGCCTGTTCATAATGCGTGGCCAGTGGCGGAGTGGTTACATGACAGTATGTTGTTGTGGTCTTCAGTCCTGAGACTGGTTTGATGCAGCTGTCCATGCTACTCTATCCTGTGCAAGCTTCTTCATCTCCCAGTACTTACTGCAACCTACATCCTTCTGAATCTGCTTAGTGTATTCATCTCTTGGTCTCCCTCTACGATTTTTACCCTCCACAGTGCCCTCCAGTACTAAATTGGTGATCCCTTGATGCCTCAGAACATGTCCTACCAACCAATCCCTTCTTCTAGTCAAGTTGTGCCACAAACTTCTCTTCAATACCTCCTCATTAGTTACGTGATCTACCCACCTTATCTTCAGCATTCTTCTGTAGCACCACATTTCGAAAGCTTCTATTCTCTTCTTGTCCAAACTAGTTATCATCCATGTTTCACATCCATACATGGCTACACACCATACAAATACTTTCAGGAACGACTTCCTGACACTTAAATCTATACTCGATGTTAACAAATTTTTCTTCTTCAGTGTGTAAACTTTTAGATGGCAGACCTCTCCCTAGTCCAGAATCGGTAGAAATCGTTAAACGTCGGGAGGCTTCGGTAGGCACGCAGTTTCGACTGCTGCCAACATTATGTAGCTGACTGTGTTGTACAAGGTAGCCGTTGTCGTCTGCTTCGTTATTGTTTTGCGCTGTACTGTCCAGCGTGTTTTTATTGTGTAGTTGTGCTAAACATTATCAAAATGAGTGAAGAGGCAGTTGCTGGCCCATCTCGGGAGTTGCCAACAACCGCTACCGGTAGGCCTATGGTTAGAAGGAAACCAGTATTACGTAGCGATGCTTGCAAAATTATATTGTGTGTGATTGAATGCTGCGAAAGGGAAAGGGAGCAGAAAAAATTGCTTCACCCCATTTGCAAATCGTCAGTGAGAGCTGCTGCTACATACACATGACAAAGCATGCGTAGCATTGGAAGATTCAAACAGTTTTCCAAGAATCATCCTGGCATATCACCACAAACGCCTGGCAAGAAAAGGTGAGTTTCCATTTCGAATATTTTGTTCGCGATCACTTTGAAGGAGCCCCCTATTTCGTCTGAATTACCTTATTTTTCCTTGCTACCGTATTGCTTTGTATGGAAACACCACTGGTTACTGTATTATTTCGAAACACATTCATATTACAGTACATTTCCAAATTCAAAAAAATACGTGCAGTGTAGAAAGCATTTTCTTATAAATCTTTCTCTCTCTCTTTTTACTTAGGAAAAGAAATGGAGAAATCGAAGTAATGATCGATGATTTCAACCAGCATGTCATTCACGACACGATAGCGGCGTTTTATTCAGTGCAGAAGATTGTGCCGAGCCTGCGAACACTGCTTCCAGTTTTGCACGGCATAATAGGCTGGAAGGGGAGTATTGTCTCGCTGAGAAAAGTACTTTTGTCTATGGGATTCATATGGCATAAGGTGGAAAACGAGGAATGTGTTGTTAGATCGTCCAGGCATTGTGCACTGGCGATCTCGTTTCATTGTTGACATGAGGAACTTCAGGGAAGCAGGCAGAGAAATATTTTATCTCGATGAATCGTGGATCTATAATAACTTAACATTTAATAAATGTTGGCAGAGGAAGGGTGACTTACGTGAAGAGTGTGTCGTCGGTGTCACTGCATGGAGGAGCTCATCGAGAAGACTGATAGTTGCAAGTGTCGGATCCAAGAATGGGTTCGTCAAGGGAGGGCAACTTATGTTCTGGGCAAAATCAACAAAGGGTCAGATGAATTCGGCAAACTTTGAGAAGGTATTGCCAAATCTCCCGCCTAATTCAGTAATAGTTATGGATAACGCTTCTTACCATAACAGGCAAACAGAGAGAACTCCAACGAAGTTTGACACGAAAGTGCAAATGCTGGAGTGGCTGCAATGCAGAAATATCCCCATGTGATGAGAGTATGGGGAAGGACGAGCTGTATGCAAAAGTACGAGCGAATAAGCCAGCTGAGAAGTCTTTTGCTGTAAACCTGTTGGCTGAAAGCAAAGGCCACCAGGTCGTTAGCTCGCCACCTTACAACTGCGACTTAAACGCAATAGAATTAGCATGGGCAAAGATGAAAGGGCATGTTAGGGAGCACAACATATCAGGGGACTTGGCTGCCACAAACATGCTGAATCTTGTGGACGCAGCTTTCCAGCTGCCGATGATTGGAAGGGATATTGCAAGAAAGTTAAAGAAACAGAAGAATATTGGGCGCATGATGGTATATATACTATATGACCTGTTTAAGTATATTTAAATTTTATAATTAATAGTTTAACATTGCGGAGAATGAAATAAAATGAAAAAGAAAATAAATTGCGAGCAGTGGGAATCGAACCCGGGTCCGCTGCCTGACAACTCTTTACCTGATCAATTGCGCTACGCATGCTACAATGACCTGACTGTTGAAACATTGTCCATTACACTTTTCGGGCGTTCGGAGAAAAACTCACCAAAGTTTCATTGCAATTGGATGAATGGTTTGTGAGTGCATAGTAGACAGACATACATACATACGATCATTCATTTTTATATATATAGATTTTAATGTACATGACGATTTCAGTTTCGTTTACGAACAACATTTAAAACGAGTTTTACTTCCAAGCCATTCGTCTGCTTTCGTGTAAGCATGACGTGCAAATTTGTAGTGCCAGCACTGCAACTGGTAGGCGTGCCTTGTCTCCCCCCCCCCCTCCCCCCCCCCCACCACCACCACCACAACGGCTCCTCTCCCCTCACCAGCCAGTGCTTGCTTCCTCCTCTCCCCGCATTCCCCTCACAACTCTGCCGTCTTACAGTTAACACACTGTATGTGATCTACCCATCTAATCTTCAGCATTCTTCTGTAGCACCACATTTCAAAAGCTTCTATTCTCTTCTTGTCCAAACTATTTATCATCCGTGTTTCACTTCCGTACATGGCTACACTCCATACAAGTACAGGGTGGCCCAAAAAGGATGGTAACATTTTAAATAACTATAACTCCATCAATTTTACAAATTAATTTTATTCAATTACGTAACTAAATGCTCCCAGGCACCCAATTACAAGAACTAACCACAAAAAATCATGTACGGAAAATGACTTCCGGAAGATGGTGTCCTTCCTCGGTGATGCATTCCACAAGTCTTTCCTCGAAATTTTCCATCACTTTCACTACTGTTTCTTCTTGAATTGCCATAATTTCCGCACTGATTGCCTCCTTCAGATCAATTAAGTTTCGAGGCTTCTTTACGTAGACTTTTGACTTTAGGTATCCCCAAAGAAAAAAATCACAGGCTGAGAGGTCAGGTGATCTCGCGGGCCAGTGGACATCTCCAAAACGTGAGATGATGTGGTGGGGGAACATCCGCCTTAAAACACACATGGAGTCATTGGCTGTGTGGCCCGTGGCCCCGTCCTGTTGAAACCAAATTCGATCTCGATTTACATGTAACTCTCGCAGTTTCGGCACCAAAAAGCTACGTAGCATGTTAACGTAACGTTTCGAGTTCACTGTGACTGTAGCGTTGTTCTCCTCAAAAAAATAAGGACCAACAATCCCCAATCTTGAAATTCCACACCAGACTGTTACCTTAGCACTATGAAGAGGCTTTTGGTGCAATTCTCTGGGATTATCTGCTGCCCAATACCTGCAGTTTTGTTTATTGACATAGCCGTCTAAATGGAAATGGGCTTCATCTGACATAAGAAACACAACATCATTATTAGAGTACAAAATGTCAAGCATTGATTCACAAAATCGTCTTCGCTGCTCAAAATCACGATCATACAGCTTTTGCATGATCATAATTTTGTATGGGTGAAACTGTAACTCACGGCTTAAAATACGCTGCAACGAACTACGGCTGAGGCCTAAAGTTTGAGCACGACGCCTAGTGGAACGACGCGGGCTTTGCAGCACTGACGCTCTAACATCATCAATGTTCTGTGGAGTAACTGCCGTACGTGTACGCCCTGTAGATTTACCACTTTTGACAGACCTTGTTGTCCGGAATGCAGTCACCCAACGTGATATGGATCTGCGATCTGGAATGGGTCCATCACGCGCTACACCAAAACGTTGTCGAAACAATCGTTGCACAGTAATAAACGATTCATCATTTCTGAAAAACTGTTCCACAGCAAAAACACGATGCTCGACCGTCCACTGCGCCATCTCGTGGCAAACTGGGTGTAATGGCCGACTTGCAGACGGCCGGCAGTGGTCCCCCCTCCTCACCTTTCAATGGTACTACGCAGTTCAAATCCGACCATCCTTTTTGGGCCACCCAGTACTTTCAGGAACGACTTCCTGACACTTAAATCTATACTCGATGTTAACAAATTTCTCTTCTTCAGAAATGCTTTCCTTGCCATTGCCAGTGTACATTTTATATCCTTTCTACTTTGACCATCTTCAGTTATTTTGCTCCCCAAATAGCAAAACTCCTTTACTACATTTTCCTAATCTACATTTCCTAATCTAATTCCCTCAGCATCACCCGACTTAATTAGACTACATTCCATTATCCTCGTTTCGCTTTTGTTGATGTTCATCTTATATCCTCCTTTCAAGACACTGTCCATTCCATTCAACTGCTCTTCCAAGTCCTATGCTGTCTCCGACAGATTTACAATGTCATCGGCGAACCTCAAAGTTTTTATTTCTTCTCCATGGATTTTAATACCTACTCCGAATTTTTCTTTTGTTTCCTTTACTGCTTGCTCAATATACAGATTGAATAACATCGGGGCAAGACTACAACCCTGTCTTACTCCCTTCCCAACCACTGCTTCCCTTTCATGTCCCTCGACTCTTATAATTGCCATCTGGTTTCTGAACGAATTGTAAATAGACTTTCGCTCCCTGTATTTTACCCCTGCCACCTTTAGAATTTGAAAGATAGTATTCCAGTCAACATTGTCAAAAGCTTTCTCTAAGTCTACAAATGCTAGAAACGTAGGTTTGCCTTTCCTTAATCTTTCTTCTAAAATAAGTGGTAGGGTCAGTATTGCCTCACGTGTTTCAACATTTCTACGGAATCCAAACTGATCTTCTCTGAGGTCGGCTTCTACCAGTTTTTCCATTCGTCTGTAAAGAATTCGTGTTAGTATTTTGCAGCTGTGACTTATTAAACTGATAGTTTGGTAATTTTCACATCTGTCAACACCAGCTTTCTTTGGGATTGGAATAATTATATTCTTCTTGAAGTCTGAGGGTATTTCGCCTGTCTCATACATCTTGCTCACCAAATGGTAGAGTTTTGTCAGGACTGGCTCTCCCAAGGCCGTCAGTAGTTCTAATGGAATACTGTCTACTCCTGGGGCCTTGACAGTTACATCCCTGTAATAATAGACTGGCCTGCACTGAGTCGTGAGCTGATTCCTATAGAACACCTTTGGGATGTTTTGGAACGCTAACTTTGTGCCAGGCCTCACTGACCAACATTGATACCTCTCCGCAGTGCAGCTATCTATGAAGAATGGCTGCCATTCCCCAAGAAACCTTTCAGCACCTGATTGAACATATGCCTGTGAGAGTGGAAGCTGTCATCAAGGCTAAGGGTGGGCCAACACCATAGTGAATTCCAGCATTACCGATGGAGGAAGCCAAGAACTTGTAAGTCATTTTCAGCCAAGTGTCCGGATACTTTTGATGACATCACATCTTCAAACATGTTATTATAAAACATCTTGTGCCTGATGCATACACAATTTTTCCATTAAATGTCCAGCTGCATGACGGATGACAAGAATGACATGTGAAAAGTAAAAGTTTAAATTACGATGTACACAAATCACCTACTAGACAAGCAGTCTTGTGTACCCTAGTAGGCATGATGTATCATATGGATTCAATGTTGTGGCGATTTGTGTACATAGTAATTTTAACTTTTATGTTTGACATACCAACACTTCATTTGTGTCCTAAGTTGTGCATATGGAGATTTAGTGGAAAGATTTTGTGTGCTTGTGGCACAAGATGTTTATAATAACCTGTGTGAAGATCTGATGATGGTAACGTAGTTTTACTAAAATTGGTCATGCACAATATAGTGTTTTATTGTGATCTTGACAAAGAAGTTTTTCTTCTCCTAAGAAAATCATTGTTTTTGTTTGGGCTGTATAGGTCAAATGAAATATCAGATTCTAATTGTGTGTTAAATTTTGGTTGTTCTTGAGAATTTGTGTGTTATTTTATGATTGTTTGCTTTGCAATGGTGACATTATTCATATTTTGTTTATTTGTCCTTATCCTAAACCCCGTACTTCTTGCGCTTCTCTCATTAGTTTTATTTTATTGCTGTGCTGAAATATTTCGTTTCATTCATATCTTTGTTTGCAGATGTATTTGTGTAGTGACATTGTGGTCTTCATATTCTATATGCTGGAAATAGAGGTGTCCGGCATTCTGGTCCTAATTGTGGTCATGTGTTTATGAGGTGTGGATCCTAGTGTGTGTGTGTGTGTGTGTGTGTGTGTGTGTGTGTGTGTGTGTGTGTGTGTGTGTGTGTGTTTTTCTTTTCTGAACAAAGCTTTGGCTGAAAACTAAATGTGTAGAACTCTTTTTGTTGTGCCTGTCTGCAAGGCAATGTTTCATCTTTGTGGCGAGTAGCACTCTTTCCCCCTGGAGTTACCATATTTTACTATAATTATTAGATACAGCTGCAGCATGTCATGCTAATTCGTGCCAGTAACTGCTAGTTCCATGAAACTAAATCAGAGTAGTCAGTCGTGAGATGACATGACTCATTTTCATCATTAGGTGTACACTTTGTGAAGCCCATATGCTGATATTGATGTTTGATGACAGTTCCACACAATTGAAATAGTAGTAAAAAGATTTCAGGAAAGCTACCTATTTGCTGTTGCCTTCTTTATTTGTTAAAAGCTGCCACTGTAATGCTCCACATCAACCTTCTTACCTATATGAAATTTTTATATTGCGTTATTATTGGCAGCTGAGGTGCAAGTTCTTTCCTGGAACATGCTTCAAAGATCTCCCCCCCCCCCCCTCCCCCCTCCACTACATTCTGTCTGGTTTAAATATTACATCCATATATTGTGATTTTGTAGTTCAGGAAGTAGAACATGAAAATCTTAATCTAGTGTTATTTGAATAATCAAAAACAATGTATAATTTAGATAAGTTCTTTCTTATAATTTATTAGAGGTCTTTTGTTTCTTTGTTTGGGGACATACTTGTAACTATTAACCAAATTATAGGCTGTGCCATGTAAGAAAGTGATGACTCCATTTATATTCAATATTATAACAATAAAAAAAGTTAAAGGCTAAAGTGAACTTACTGTGTCATTGCTCTTGCATTGTGTGCTGATGTTGGTAATTTGTTGATGTTGGTCATTGCAGTGGGAGATAAGAATTGATTATATTTGTCAATATGGAAAGAGCCAGAATAACTTTTATTGTCGGGTTATTATGAATTGAAAACTAGGTCAGCTGGCACGCTTACATATAGCACAGTCCAAGGCCTCAGTTAGGTTGGAATGTGACAATTTGCGAGAGAGTTGGAGAAGCCAACAAATGCGAATGGAAGGAAACTAGATTTGTTAACTAGCTATCTTGTAGTATTACGGGAGACCTAGTTTAGGTTGGAATATGACAATTTGCTTGTGAGGTGTCAAAGTCAACGAATCCCAACAAAAAATATATTTGCCGTAATACATTAATGTTTAGGGTAGCCTGAAATAAATATTCGTCAGTGCAATAATCTACTTGTATGTCTGATTTTGCTGAAATTCCAACCTAGTAGAACAAAATACCAGCTCCTTTATTTATGAATGGTAGGAAATAATGAAAGAGCGTTCTGATTGGTTACCATGAACCAACTTACGATTCGCCGTATTCAGTTCCCATTGTTCATCGTAAGAGTTGTTATCAATATCGGCACGCAATGCAACAGCTGTGGACACTGTAAGTGAACTTTTACCAAATTCAAATAAGCATTCTGTTTTACTTTTCAATGTGAAGATGGGTGAGAGCAGAATTTTCAGTTTCTTTATGGTCATTTTCATAAATATTTTATAAAAAAGAAATCTTGTAAGAAGTATCGTGGATTTCTCTGCAACAGACTGAAATATATTTAAGCAATATGCTTCCCATTATTCCTAATGTTTTGCTTTAATTATTTCTATCTTTTCTGATTAAATTAAATGAATAATGAATAGCATCTGATTAAATTAAATGAATAATGAATAGCAGTTGGCAAGTTTCTATTTGAATACATTTTAATTTTTACAGGAGTTTGAATTCCTTGACCTGACGGACATAGATGAAGATGAACGGAAACATTTACACCAAGTGCTTTACAGTGCAGATCCAAGCCTACAGTTACCCTGGGATACTCCAGAATATGAATGTCATACTGACAACACACCACAGCATTATGGTATGCAACCACGAAATTTAAAATAGTGTTCATCAATTTTGATCATTACAGATTATTTCATTAAGATTTATTTGCACGTATAAGATGTAAACACTTAGTGAAAGGAGAGGATTTAAGGCTTGTGCATACTTCCTTTGTAAAATCTGATATTGCCCTTGTGATAAGTCATCACAGGATTTCACCTATTTGATGGTATTACTGTTGGTCATTAGTGGGATTATGTTAAAATATTGTCATAGCTGAGGAGCCAAACCTTGAGTATTGCCACCATGTGAAGAACATTAGTGCAGGAGTGAAGAGTAAAAAGTTCAATCTGCCAAGCCATCTGTTGCCAGGCTGTGAGTTACGCCATAAGGTGTGCTGAGACAGTACATTGCTATCCATGAGAAAGACAAAGCTGCAGGCATATGTTGCACCTAGCGCGCAGTTTTAAGCTGGCAATAATTTTTATTACTTGTCTTTGGGTTTTTATCATTTACTGTAAAACAGTTGTCAGTTTTGTACATTCAAATTTTGAAATTAAGATAGACAATAGTATGAAATTTGTATATAGCAGATTTAAAACACTTAACAAGGAGTTGTAAGTCGCAGTCAGTACACAATTTCTTAATAATACTATTTTTTAGACATTATGCCTCTTGGTATTATTGTATGATGTGTGTGGCTGGGTTATCAGAGGGATATGATACCACAGGTCTGATTTGGGATTATTAGCTTGAAAGTGACTATTACTGTTGTGGAGCAAATGAAATAGAGAAAGTCATTGGTGGTATAGTGTAAATAAAAATACAGTGATGAACAATAATAGCAATAATATACACACATGTCAGTGTGTACCTACAACTTCTTCTATTTCAGTTCACTCATAAAATAAAGGATTGAGACTTTTCACAGAATGAAACAAAATTTGTATTCACATGTCATAGAAATTTGTCACTTGTAACAACCAACTGGTGATAGTAGCTAGGAAATGAAATCATTGTCTTTGGGAAACTAGTCTCTGATTTCTGTGCCAATTCTTTCCTTCTAATACCTGTGCCACTTCAAGACAGCTGTGCTTTAGCCTTTCAGTGAAGACCAAACACTGTCATTTGGGCGGGGGGGGGGGGGGGGGGGGGGGGAAATCTGTATAGTCACAAATTTTTGTACAGTGGTAGAGGGAGTGTTGCAAACAATGTACTAAAAACACTGACTGGTGGAGTGTGAGCATGCGAGTGGGTGGGAGGAGGGGGGCTTGTAAAGGTCACTTTTAGGTTTTTCTTCAATATTTCGAAAACCTCAGCTTCTAGTGAAAATGTTTTCCAATAAAAAATTGAACTGCATTAAATTTCCAGTATAAAAGTTCCTATTCATTTTTTCTCCAGGACTAATAGTTTCCATGATGCCGGAGATAGAAAAATCTCAGATTATTAAAAATAGTGTTCCAATGGTATAAAACTGATATTTGTCGAATGAAGTGGGTAAGACCAAATATTGAATGTGTGTACTGCGTGTGAGTGCAGTAGAACTGTATTACGGGATAAATTGTATTCTGGGGATGTAATAGGGTGGAAGGAGGGGTTGGCTGTTTGAAGCATGAGAAAAGATAGGTCATTGAATTGTGGTGCACTTCCGTCCTTCATAGATCTGCAAAATGAAAAGCGAGCAGTGGCAATCTTCCAGTCTCTCCACTGCACTAAGTTGCAAAGAAGCAATTACAGGGTATTTCACAAAGTTATACGGAACGTTCCGCAGGTGACAGCATTGTCCCAGTGGTCTCTTCTGAAGTAAAGAATTACTGCAAGATGGAGAGATACGAACGAAAAATGTTTCTTCCTGTGAATGTGCTGTGGAAGGAAAATAGGCTAAGAAACAAGGGGAGGGATACTACCTGCAATACGTAGTTTGCTCTATGACTGACAGGGAGTCCTTTTCGGCAGCAAAGCCATTATTCATTGTTGAGCAGTTTGAGGACAGGTTTGGGGAAATATCAGCAATTTTGAAAAAGGTCAAGGAGATGGTGTGTTAATGTGTTTTGAAATCCTATGTTCCCCCTCACATGTAGTGCTTCAAATGCATGAGATTTTTGCACTTGTTTCCACATTCTGATGCCACTCCTGTCTGGTGGGAACTGTTGATGTCAGTTGCACACGAATTCACCTTGTGCTGTCCACCTGCTCTTACGATCTGTATGGAGCACCATTTATCCTGTTCACCAGACATCACAGTCTTCCAGAAAAGAAAATGCAAGAAATACAAAATGCTTAACCGATTCGTGTGTCTGAAGCCCAAGAAGAAATAAGATGGATTACATCCTGTACATACAATGACAGTCTTTGCTACGGTTACAGGTACATCATCATCATCATCATCCTCTCTGGCGACATTACCCTCACCCTCATGCCTTCTGTGTTGGGTCTTTGGGATCATTCTATTACCCCCCCCCCCCCCCTCCCCCTGGTGGCTAGGGCCCCCCCCCCCTCCTACTGTTTTACCTACACCCACTTTCGAAGTGATGACTCACAGAACTAATGGAGATGTTGATCCCCAACCCCCCAGCTGGTGAAACAATGCCCTCCTCCTGGCTCTCACCAGGAAGGGGTCCTTTGGGATGCTCCCCTCCCAGGATTTTGCTGATCTGCAACCAGATACCGGCCAGCTGGTGAAGGAGCCACAGGTTGCTGGTGGTAGGGTTTCACATTCCTCCTCTGTCCCTGAAACTATGGAGACAAACCCTTGCAAACATTGCAGTTATGCAAGGAGAAGAGGGACAAAAAGGAGAACTCAAAGACAAAGGAGGTTCCGGTGGTCTGCTATGCGCCCAGAACGTGCCTGTACCTACTTTGGAGCAGTGGCGAGTTCATGGTGGCCCCTGTGGCACTAACCCCCCAAACAACCTGCTTCAGGACCAATGTATATTGATGCCTATCCTCGCAGTCGTTGGCAGCAGGTGACCCTGGGGCATGATGTGTCTCCTTGGTCCCTTCACACTCCCACAGGATGCTGGTGGTGTGATCCTCCTGTGGAACTGTAGCAGTTTTTTCCATCACCTGTCTGATGTCTCCTATGCGTTTCCCCTTCTTTTTGTATTGCCCTCCAGGAAACTTGGTTTCCAGCACTGCAAACTGCCTACCCTCCACAGCTATTGGGACTATTTTAAGAGTTGAAGTGACTATGACAGTGCATTGTTCAGAGTTTGTTCATGTTCTGGACTTTGTCTATAGCATACACGCACTGCTAAGTAGAATTTTGGAGGCTGTGGCTGTTCATCTGAGAAGGCTTTTGGATTCCACTGTCTGTAATGTATATCTCCCTCCTGATGGTGAAATGTCTGACTTTGCTGCCACTCCCAAATAACACCACCCCATCTCCAGCTCGTTTCGCAGGAGAGCTTCTGTAAAGTTTGGAAGGTAGGAGACGAGGTACTGGCAGAAGTAAAGCGGTGAGGACGGGGGCGTGAGTCGTGCAAGGGTAGCTCAGTGGTAGAGCACTTGCCCGCGAAAGGCAAAGGTCCCGAGTTCGAGTCTCGGTCTGGCACACAGTTTTAATCTGCCAGGAAGTTTCACATCAGTGCACACTCCGCTGCAGAGTGAAAATCTCATTCTGGGAAGACAGTATGTTGGTGGACTTCAGAGATTGCCTTGGTTGTAGAGATTGCAGATGCATTCTTCAACACCATAGATGACATCCATTGATGGAACACCTCATTGCCTTCAGACAGCTCTGTGCCCATGTCCACCACCTAATAGACGATCGAAACGAGAATTCTGAAACCAGTATGTTGCTACCATTGACTGTGTACCACCTCCTTTGCAGATCTACGGACACCCCCCCCCCCCCCCCCCCCCCCCCAAGCAAGGGTAGCTCAGTGGTAGAGCACTTGCCCGCGAAAGGCAAAGGTCCCGAGTTCGAGTCTCGGTCTGGCACACAGTTTTAATCTGCCAGGAAGTTTCATATCAGTGCACACTCCGCTGCAGAGTGAAAATCTCATTCTGGGAAGACAGTATGTTGGTGGACTTCAGAGATTGCCGTGGTTGTAGAGATTGCAGATGCATTCTTCAACACCGTAGATGACATCCATTGATGGAACACCTCATTGCCTTCAGACAGCTCTGTGCCCATGTCCACCACCTAATAGACGATCGAAACGAGAATTCTGAAACCAGTATGTTGCTACCATTGACTGTGTACCACCTCCTTTGCAGATCTACGGACACCCCCCCCCCCCCCCCCCCCCACTCAGGTGTACCTGGTATCTCTGTGAATGGTATTGTCTGCATTGATCCAGATACTGTTGCTGGACATTATGCTCTGCATTGTGCTTGAGCCTCTGAATCTCAGAACTGTCAGCTTGAATTTCATGTCCCCAAACAGTGGGAGGAACGAATTCATTTACTTTTCATGAAACATCACCAGGAGTCTTATAAAGCTCCATTCAGTGAGTGGGAATTAGTCAGTGCCATAGCCCTTTGCCTTAACATGGCTGCAGGGCCAGATTGCTCCTCAGCTAGATTGCCTCCTCAGCCCACTGCTGGTGTGTCAACACCATGTCATTGCCATTTTTGACCGTATCGGAAGCAAGGGTGAGCTCCCATCTGAGTGACGAGAAAGCATGTTCGTCCCAGTACTGAAACCAGGTAAACACCCTCTTGAGATGGAGAATTGTTGTCCATCACTGATCTTCTCTGCTAGTTACTCTAGCATATAGTGAGTCAATGGCTATGTTGACACCTTGAGTCTTGGGGTCTTTTGACTGCATCCCAGTGTGGCTTTCACCATGACCATTTCACCGCTGCTGGCAGTTTGGTCTGCCTGGAGTCTGCTAACCAGTCAGCTTTTGCATGGTGTAAACACCCAATAGCTGTCTTCTTTGAATTGTAAAAGGTGTACGACACCACATGGCATCTCACTTCCTTGTTACTGTGCACGAGTGGGATCCCTGGGCGCAACTTCGTATTTTTTCTTGGAAAGTGCTGTTGCACTGTAATTCCCAGGTTCAATGGTGCTCTTCCTACAGCAAGGCCCGCATACAAGAGAATGGGGTACTGCAGTGCTCTGTATTGAGTGCACCCCTTTTTCTAGTGGCTATCAAAATGTCTAGCTGCAACTGTGGGGTCTACAGTGTCACCATCTCCTTATGCCGACTATCATTGTTCCTGTATTTACTGTTGCTCCTCCATTGTGGGTTTTGCTGAATGTTGACTGCAGGGTGCCATACAAAAGGTAATGTACTGGGCTGTCAATGTTTTCCATTTTTCAGCTGCCAAGACCTGTGTCATGCAATTCTGATGTATTTCCTATCCACAACCAAAACTCTATTGACAACCAGTTGCTGAATGTGGTGTTAACATGGCACCCCCATCTTCACCAACGTCAGCAAATGTGCTGGTCACTCTTTAATACTCTTTGCTGCCCGGTAACACCAGCTGAGGCACAGACAGCTCTACACTTTGGTGGCCTTACAAAACTCTGCTCCTGTCTCATATCGATTAAGGGAGTCTGCCATATGGCTCAGCATTGCAGATGCTGGATTTGGTACACCATTGTTGGGGCCCAGCTTGCAACAGGTGCATTTCAGACCATGCTGTGAACAGCCAAATCATGGAAGCTGGAAGTCGCTCCACTACATGTCAGTTGTCAGCTGCAGCTCAACTATGCAGTACACTTTCGATGCTTCCCTGCTTACGTTTTTGCTGGTGGGGCAATCCACCTCCCACAGCAGCGGCCCAGGACTGGACTCGCCATCACATTTCACACACAGTTGTCCGTTCTGAGCTCCAACTTCCCCCACTGTCAGCACTTGTCAAGGAGCAGTTGTGTGTATACCCCGTATTATGAACACTGTTCTTGGATGTGTTTTGACGTATCATTGGACTAAAAAACTGTTGACCCCAAGGTTTTATGCCACCTGGTCCTGGCCATCCTTGATGCATTTTGAGAAATGGTATACACTGATGGCTGTACTGTTTATGGACAAACCGGTTTTGCCTACTCACATGCTAGGTGCAGGGACCTACACTCCCTGCTGAACAGATTTGGTGTATTCATTGCAGGATTGGTGCCCATCACTGGAGGTGTCAGTCATGACCGTTCTTGTACTGGCGAGACATCCTTAATTTATAAATTACCGTATTTACTCGAATCTAAGCCGCACTTTTTTTCCAGTTTTTGTAATCCAGAAACCCGCCTGCGGCTTAGAATCGAGTGCAAAGTAAGCGGCAGTTCTGAAAAATGTTGGTAGGTGCCGCCACAACTAACTTCTTCCATCGAATTATGTAGCGCTACACAGGTATGCTTTGCAGGCACAAAGATAAATACTGGCGACAAAACCCCTGCGTCAGTAAATTAAAAAAAAAAAAAAAAAAAAAAAAAAAGGTGGAAGACGAGCTTTTTTTCACCGCCCCGAGTTTCGACCACTGCATTTTCATACATTATCCAACGAAGTAAATACAGATTCCGTATTGTTCATCTTCGAATGTAGCAGCATTTCAGCGTACTACGAAAATCCGACTGGCAACATTATTTGTCTGAATTTTTTCCTACCTGGGACAAGAGATCATTGCTAATAACAACTTTTATGAATTGTGAATCATATGCAGTATTCTCTTCACCATAAGAATAATACGAATATAAACAGTTTGCCATGTATTCTTTGTGTTTGCTGCTATCTCATTTAAATCCTGTCTCCCTAATAAACTACGAAACTAGAGTGAGACAACAGCAAACGCGGAATAATACACATATCATGTCATGTTTATATTCGTATTGTTCTTATGCCTAATAGTGATACAGTCAGAAATGAAGCACGGCAATTGACAAGATTTTTAAATCTAAGATGACTAATTTCTGTACAGAATGTAATGTACTACAGAGGCCTGCAAAGATTTTCAACCGGAGAAAAATTTTCGCTAAACTCTCGTTCAGAACATCTTCTATCATACGCAGTCTATTATTTGGTTCTTGTTGATCATTATCAAAGAAAGCACCAGTGTAAGTAACAGCAAATAGCAAGCAGTCTCTTGCCATTGTTCCGCTAATGAGATGATTCCTCCTTTTTTTTAAAGCGGCGGTTGCGCGCACAAAAGCAAGCCATGCCGCGAGTGGCGGCAGGTCGTAAACACTCATTATCAGAATGCGACAAACAATGCATGACACAGTACAGTAATGAATTTTCAGCTTAGAATGACGTGAACACCTATAACAAAGAGAACGGCACTTGCCAGATCAAAGGAAAATAAGCAATCAATTTAAACCAGACGAAGCACGTGATAAAGGAATGGTACCCATATAAATACGGACGGAGCACCTGACGCATAGCAATGGCTACATGGTAAAGCTTAACTGCTAAGCTTAAAACTCGAACCAAACTACTGTAGCTGTATCGTCATTCATTTGACCTAAATTGTATTACAATGGACCAACTTTGTTTCGATTTGGATGTGCGGCCTAAAACTCTTCTCTCCCTTGGAATTTCGAGTCTTGAATTTCAGGTGCGGCTTTGATTCGGGAAATTTTTTTTTCCTTGATTTCGAGTCTCATTTCGCAGGTGCGGCTCAGATTCGAGTAAATACGGTATAGAGCACAGCAATCAGTCGTCCTTCTCTCTCTCTCTCTCTCTCTCTCTCTCTCTCTCTCTCTTTACGCAAATCCAGAAATCCAGATTTTGACTAGTGCCTAGCCATTATCAATGCGCGATTTTCTAATCTCGATGCATGTTAGTTCCCTGTTGTTCGGGTGTCACAGTTCTTTGAATATTCAAACCACCTAATTTTTGTTTGCCACTTCCTATCCTACCGGTAGCTCTAGTTCAGGTTGACTCCATTCTCAGCTATCCGCAGACCCAGGAGAATGGTATTCCACCGGGTTCCATATTAAGTATCCTTTTCCTCTTTGCTATTGGTAGATTTGTGGCCTCTGTCAGACTGTTGTTCACCCCTGCTCTGTATGTCAATGACTTCTGTATCTGGGCTATTTCCCACTCGGTGGCCTGTGTGGAGTGACAGCTCCATTCTGCCGTCCTACACAGAATCTTATGCAGTTTTCAATTCTCTCCCTTGAAATGTGCATTTATGTCGCCAAAGTATGAATCACCTCGATCCAGAGCTCTACCTCAACACCCAGTGCCTGACTTGGTCCCCCAGTTCTGTTACTTGAGTCTTCTGTTTGGTAGTAAGCTTACTTTGTTGCCCCATATGTGCCTTCTGAAGCTTGGCTGTTTCCAAAAACTCAGCTTCCCTGCCCACACTTCTTGGGGTGCTGATCTTTTGAGTTTTTTTCCACCTTTTTCACATCTTAGTTCTGTCCTGCTTGGACTAAGGTTGTCTAGCTGATGGCTCTGCTGTTGCTCCCCTTGGGCATGGTCGACCATAGTGGTATCTGTTAGGTCACCAGTGCCTTTCGCACTATCCCTGTGAATAGTCTTCTGGTTGACACTGGCAATCCCCCCCCCCCCCTCCCTTTTCATTTGGTGGTCCCAGCTCCTGGTTTCCTGTGCCATTGCTATCCGCTCTTTCCCTGCTCCTCTTTTTGGGGCCCTCACCTGCCCACTGCCTTCCCTTAGCTGCGTTGGGCTCCACTTCGCTTCTCTATATCAGAATGTCCATCTTCCCTCTTTGTTCTGTCCCCATGTTCTGCCAGGTTTGCCAGTGCTCCACAGCATTTTTATTTGCCACCATTCAGCTGACATACATTTTTACTCCTCCTTTTTCTCCATTTTTTGCATTATATAGAGGTTTAATTGGCATATTTTTATGTGTATTGTTCTGATTTTATTGATTCTCCTCACCGTGGATGAGATGGTATAATGTGGACACTTAAACATGGCAGTTTTGTGTGGCGGGTGTTTTGAACTGTGGTTGTGTTAAATACTGGTAGAGGGCGGGCCTGAACTACCTCATTTACAACAGTTTGCAGTGGCATGGTACCTGTTACTGAATGCGTTGTGTAGTGGATTGCTCGTTGTTTTCATTTATAATTTTGAAATGAGTGAAAAGACCAATCCTGGCTCATCACAGAGTTAGATTACAGTCCTCTTGAAACCAGAAGGGCTGAGTGGTCCCTGTGACCATATGTTAGTTATGGTTTCCCAGAAACACATAACATGGCTGGAGGGTGGCTGCCGTGCAAGTGTGTTTCTCTGCACCACTCCTTGCTCTTCCAGTGGTCATAATTTTAGTTTGTTTGCATTTGTGGCTGACTTCTAGTTTATAGCATGCGCACTTTGCGCTGAAGTGACCAGGAAACGAGACCTCACAGCGGAATTCGACCATGCCGAAAGTCTTCCCTGTGTGCAAATAGTTACTTTTCATACTACTTCTACTAGTAAATATCTTGTCTGTAGTGTTGTGAGGTATGGACCGTGTGGCTATGAATGCCCACGAAAGGTCACAATCAATATTTCAGGTTTCCTAGTTAACGAATTAAGTGGGAAACAAAAATGTCGAGTAACCCCTAGAAGCGCTCTGTTCATCAGCAGGAAAATGCTGGGGCTTCTGAACAGAAACAATTTGTTGAGAGCTTAACTAGAGCTACGAGAAAGGAAAAAAAAAGCAAAAACCATTTCAGATAAATACTGCATAAGTTTTTGCAAAACCAAACTTTCCTGTCAGAGTTATCAATCACTTTTTAAAAAATAGTCATTTTCTCAAATCACTGAGGTTTGTCTTCAAGCACATAGGGTGACAACCTTTTAAATTTGTATGTTTAATCATTAAATAAAATTATTTGCATGATTTGCCAAAAATCGATGACCCACATTGTTTGCCAGCAAGAGGATTCCTTTCAATCCTCCATGTGAAGATATTTTCACTTACTGTCCTGCTGACGGATACAATGCATCTCCTTGTCTGGTTTTAGGCATATTTGTGCCCTTCTGTTGGCATCTAATGCAATTCACCAGTCAAGGCGACTTTATTCAATTCTTTAAGCATTTAGTGACTTCCAGTACATATGCTTATGCATGTACCCTGTTACATGTGGCAAGGAGCTGGTAATTGTAGATTATATGGATGCTCAGTTGTTATTGTCATTGTTCAACATTAAAATTAATGAGTGACTGGTTGCATTGTGGTTTGACTTCCTGCTGAAATGATCCAGTTATTGACAGTGATGTCAGTCTATTGTCCAGGCAGATGAGACACATGAGAGGATTCTACTGAATTGAGATACTTCCTCCACACTTGATGCAGCATGTGTAAAGACCAGTGCCTGCATGATCTTGGAGATAGGTTGTACTGGTAATTGACAGCTCACAATCTGACTCCAGTCAGATGATGTGCTTTGAGCATTGTGTACTTGAATGTCACACTGGTGGTCAGTATTGGGGCCACCAGCAACCCCATATGGTGATGCCGAACTAGTCCATTCAGTGTGCTGACAGGAGGGCTTGTTCTCCAAAACAGTAGGTGTATCTGATTAAGTTGTTCAGCGTTGTATAAACTTGTAACAAGCTGTAGGCATGCCAGTCTGTTCTGGTAATGGAAGTAAACATCATGACAAGTCTTTTGTGTTGGCGATTTGCGCAACAGCTATATATAAATTACAGTGGTTCAAAAGAAAAATGTCTTTTCCATGTTGCCCATTAAGTTTTCTTTGTTTGTCTTGTGCGCCGAGACATGTTTTGCCTTAATTACAAGGTATCTTCTGTGGGGTGTCATGAAATATCATACAATTTTTTCATTTGTACATACAGGTTTATAGAAAGAAATGACACTAAACGCACACAAATGTCGCTTAAATTGCTATACGTTGAAAACAGTGACAAAAAGGAAAGTTCAGCTTTCAACCAGTTTGTCACGAGAGAGAAAACTGTTTGGCTTAGAAATAATGAATTAGATGCTGATCTGTAAGTGCACTGTCCACTTTATTGTAAAAATCTCAGTGAACTAGTTTAGATCTATAACCTATAAGTGCAAAAGATAACCGATATGTGCAAACAAAAAAATTGTGTGATATTTCAGGATACACACTGAAGATGCCTTGTAATTAAGGTGAAACCCGCCTAGGTACACAAGATAAGTAAAAAAAGTTAGTGTGCAGCATGCAAAAGGTGTTTTTCTTTTGAACACATGCTGAATTTTCAGTTTTGACTCTCAAGATTAATACTACGAGTATATTGAGGATATAGTAAAACACTGGGCCACGTACTTGCTGAAGGGACATAAACATCTCACAAATTCATATGGCAGCTTTCTTGTTTGAAGATCGCACTAAGCAGTGCTGTCAACAATGGTATGTTTGACTGCCTGCAGAATGTCAAAAGCATAACAGCATGCTTTAAATGTAGGTTGTATGAATACATGAGTAACGTGTAAGTACATACATCGTCTCCAAATGGTGTGACACCCAACAAGAAACTATCATTTGGTACTGATTTTCTGGGACAGCCTTTCTAAAAAAAGAGAATTTGTCCCTCATTGCTACACACTTCCAGTCTCTGTAGACAACTTCTACAAATACATAATTGTAATCAAGTCTTGACAGTATCTATTCTCAGTTAGGAGCAAGTTCATTTACGTACTTTGGTAGGATTTGGGATAAGTGGATAAAATCCACCAGAAAATTGAAACTGATGTGTGGCCTTTGAGATGTAGTCAGGTGACTCAAAATACAGCATACTGCCTATTTGTCTAGTGTCTACGTTTGAGTCTGACCCCCAATAACCAATTATCACTTATAATCAATGTATAGTATACTGTGTGTTTCCATATCAGTATGAAAGTATAAAGTAGTGGGATAATTTGAGATGGAATACCAATATTAACTAGTGTAGATTGTTACCACTTAGAGTGTGGACATGTATATTTACAAGTTGGATAAGCTAGCCCTTCAGATGAAGGAAATAGGAGAAAGTGCACGTGCCTTCCTTCAATCTCTCCAACAAAAAGTTCTCTCTCTCTCTCTCTCTCTCTCTCTCTCTCTCTCTCTCTCTCTCTGTGTGTGTGTGTGTGTGTGTGTGTGTGTGTGTGTGTGTGTGTGTGTGTGTGTGTGTGTCACATGAGAAAGGAATTTGTCTAGTAACTTACCCAGCTGCGCTACTTTTAAATGTGTGTTACTTCCATGCAACACCTTCTGTATATGGCGAGTAGCAATATATTCTGATTTATGTTGTTACAATATAAAGTAGAATTGTTTCCTGTTCACTCAGGTGCAAAAAAGTTACAGGGAGAAGAAATGTAATACTCTAGGATAGAACCCTTACTGAAATATCTGAAATCCCTGTATTTCCACTTTTGTAGTCACATGCTGTGCATGGGTGTACTTACGATCCTTAATGCGTTTTGTGTACGATTCATATAGTATGTTGTTTATGGTGATGAATGAGTTACATATTTAGATTTATCCTTTTGCTCATGTGTGTTGTATGACTGATTTAGGAAGTAAATAAATATCACCTTAATTACCTGACTATTACACTATTTTTCCACATTTAATAATTCTTGTCTTTATTGATTGCATCCAGCTGTGGCTTCTATTCCTCATCCCACTCTACAGGGTGTCTTTCTCCCCCAACCACTCTTTACTTCTGGTCCGGCCACACTTGGTGTGCCAACACTGCCACCGGTGCCGGTAACAGGTAACTTGCCAGTAATGCTACGTTCCTGAATGGTGCCTTGATTTGGCTTTCTAGGGATTTTTTGTGAGAGGGGTTTGAGTGTCTGGGGCTAGTGGTTTGTTATTGGATGCCTCAAACTTCCCATTGCATGTAACATGCTTAAGGTGTGTGTGTGTGTGTGTGTGTGTGTGTGTGTGTGTGTGTGTGTGTTTCTTCAGTCTTCTTTCTTATCACTGTTTAAAGAATGGAACTTGATAGTAGCAACTGATAATATAGGCATTGATAAATTCCCTCTTAAAGATTGTATATCAGCTTTTCTTATGAATATTTGCCACAGGTACTAGAACTTCTGCTTGCTTGTTCCAGCTTTTCTGGATATTTCGTTTTGTGTTTGTTCTTCTGTAGTAAACTAGAAACTTATTTTAATCTGCTTAAACATTTTGGATAGTTGCATGGTGATTTGAACTAGTAATTGCACGTAAATTTGCAATACAGTTGGCACCTTGATATTCACTGCTCTATCATGCATTCTCGTAAGTACTATAGAGAATATGTAGTGTTCTAAAAAGCTTATGGGTTGAATTTAGCAAAATCAGTATTGAAGTAATACTGTTTGTTCTGCTAAAACATTCCTTGTGTGTGAAGTGTTCTTCTGGTGAATTTGATGGCTTCTTTTCATTTATTCTGTAGTCTTCCTTGCATGTTATTTATTTTTACTCAGAAAAAAGTGCGGAGTTTCTTTTTGAAGAAATGGTGCCACCAGAATTGTGATATGCAGTACCTCAAAAAATATGCAGTACCTCACAAGTAACGGACATGGATAGCAAAGAATGAACTATGTTTTCTGTACATCTGTTAAGTTGTATTATAATGAAAATACAAGAAACATGGCCATCATGGTTATTATGAATAAAGTTTGATATGATTGCATTTCATTATTATTTGTGATCAAAAATAGAAACATTTAATTTTTAGGCTTCTGTATTTTGTACTCATTAATCTCACATATGATTTCTCTCTTTGTATTTTTTCCCCTAAAATTATTGCTGGTGTGTGTGTGCGCGTGCATGCGCTAGTCAGTTCAGATGTACAAAGGGAGAGGTGTGTCTTGATTGCAGGTAGATGCAGCAGGCAAGTAGTTTTTGCAGGAGATAATTGGGATGTATGATTATATCCATCTCATGGTAGTGTTATCCGCCCCGATAGCTGAGTGGTCAGCGTGACAGATTGCCGTCCTACGAGCCCGGGTTCGATTCCCGGCTGGGTCGGAGATTTTCTGTGCTCAGGGACTGGGTGTTGTGTTGTCTTTGTCATCATTTCATCTGGCGTCGAATGTAATAAGACCTGCACCAAGGTGACTGGACCTGCCCCGCAAGAGGCCTCCCAGCCATTGACACCAAACGCTCATTTCCATTTCCATGGTAGTATTATATTGATTGTTGAGATGTCAGGTCATAAATGGATGGGGAAAATTAACTGAAAATAGGCGATATTGATCAGTGAAATTTTATATGCAATAAGTATATCTCCCACTTTAATTAAATCTCCATTAATATCAACCTAATTCACATACTTGACAAAATTATTTAATTGGATTGGTAAAAACTCTACTCACCAGGCAGAAGCAGAACACACACACAAAATACTGTTGTAATTGACAAGGTTTTGGAGCCAGTGGCTCCTTCGTCAGGCAGAAGGGTTGAAGGGGAAGGAAGAAAGGTGAAGGAAAAGGACTGAAGAGGTCTAGGAAAGGCGTAGATTTCGGGAAAGTCACCCAGAATCGCGGGTCTGGAGAGACTTGCTGACGGGACGAGGACGGACCTGGCTCCGAAAGCTTGCCAAATATGGCAATGTTTATGTGTGTGTTCTGCTGCTGGTGCTTGGTGAGTAAATTCTTTATCTATCCAATTAAATAATTCATGAATATAATAGAGGGAAACATTCCACATGGGAAAAATATATCTAAAAACAAAGATGATGTGACTTAGCAAACGAAAGCACTGGCACGTCGATAGACACACAAACAAATACAAATATACACACAAAATTCTAGCTTTCGCAACCAACGGTTGCTTCGTCAGGAAAGAGAGAAGGAGAGGGAAAGACGAAAGGATGTGGGTTTTAAAGGAGAGGGTAAGGAGTCATTCCAATCCCGGGAGCGGAAAGACTTACCTTAGGTGGAAAAAAGGACGGGTATACACTCGCGCGCGCACGTGCACACACACACACACACACACACACACACACACACATCCATCCATCCACACATATACAGACACAAGCAGACATATTAAAAGGCCTTTTAATATGTCTGCTTGTGTCTGGATGTGTGTGTGTGTGTGTGTGTGTGTGTGTGTGTGTGTGTGTGTGTGTGTGTGTGTGTGTGGGCGCGCGCGCGCGAGTGTATACCCGTCCTTTTTTCCCCCCTAAGGTAAGTCTTTCCGCTCCCGTGATTGGAATGACTCCTTACCCTCTCCTTTAAAACCCACATCCTTTCATCTTTCCCTCTCCTTCCCTCTTTCCTGACGAAGCAACCGTTGGTTGCGAAAGCTAGAATTTTGTGTGTATATTTGTGTTTGTTTGTGTGTCTATCGACGTGCCAGCGCTTTCGTTTGGTAAGTCACATCATCTTTGTTTTTAGATACAATTAAATAATTCACATACTTTTGATACGACTAGGATTAAAACTTCAATTCATCATTAATCCAAGTTGTTTGAGATGTTTAGTTACATATCTTCTTATTAATAATTGATTTATTTATCTTATTAACCTTCCCATTGCCACCAATTTCAGTATGGAGAGAAAAAAACACAGGAGAAAAAAATGCAGAATTAATGGGGGGTGGGGGGAATTACATTGTGCTTATAGGAATCAAATACCGGTCCTAAATCTAAAGTTCATTGATTTACTGGATAAGGTTTCTGGATCACATATATGATGATTAAGAATGCTCAGTTATGTATTGATTTTTTTCATTTGTGAGCCTTTCATAGCAGGTGGTATACAGATGACTTGTTACACACGAGTCAGATTTGTTTGACATGCCTGAGCCTCTCCCTTGTGTCCCAATAGTAGCCACGCAGCCAAAATTCAGTTCTATTATCGTCCAGTCTCCCCTGGCAGCAAAATAGTATTCACTCTGAAAAGTTTTCCATATGCCAAGATTTATGTTGCTGGGAATTGTAGGGCTTAGCTCTAGTCCATCTGCACTAACTGCTAGTGTCAAGGCAGTTCTGTTTTTTGTTTTCAGTTGTTCTCAGTTAGATACTGCCATAATACTATGCACATCCCAATAAACGGGTATCTAGTTGGCATTGCCAACCTGGTGTAGAGGATAAGAGTGCCACTTCTGCATTTGTATTACGTGCCTGATCTCTCAAAAGAAGAACTACAGTGAACTACAAACATAAAATGACAATCGATAACTAAACCCACAGCAACTGGAATACCAACAAGCAAAGTGAAAACTCTACAAACTTACACAGTAACCTAACACACGTCATACATATTACGAATCATTTTGCTTCTCATCACTCTGCAGCTTCTGATAAGACACTTCAGCTTGCAACCTTTCATTTTTATGACAAAATTAATGTAGATTATCAAAATTTTGTGGGCTAGTTATAATGAATTCCAAAGTATAACTTCTTTCACAATTATGTAGCATTTTAATTGATATGGTCTCCGCGTCTGCCCCTTTAAAATGAAACAGTGAACCATTTATCATCCTTACGTTTCTAGCACATCATCAGAGTTACACTCCCATGATCAACAATCTGTGGTAACTGAAGTAATTAATGTTAAGGTTAGTATGCATTCCACAATCTGACAAAATGATACATCCTTGATTTTCTTCTATTTGAAAACAAGTTTATTTAGTCAGCTATGAGAGATCTACAGTTTATTGTGGATGTGAACAACTTAACCCTTTCAATGCCACAGACTTGCTGTCTGCAGTCCGTGCTGAGGCACCTTTTGTTACAGCAGTATTGGTCACCAAATGCTGGTGCCCGTGCTGAGCGATAGTGTTCTGGTTAATATGAGATAATTGTCATCTGATCTTACAAAACTGTTAGGTGAGAAAATTTGAGTTGTGCCCATCTTAGTGAGAGAGACCTTCACTCAATAAAGAACTGAACTTATTTTCGTTATCCATCATACTGTGCAACGTCAAATTAAGTAAAACATTGCATTAAATTTTGCAGAGGTAAAAACCTACTTTGTAAACTTTGCATGTGGTTGGTTTCAGCTCATACATTGCAGCGAATGAAATGTTAATAAGATATTGAAATTTTGTTTAAATTGAGATCAGAACAGTGTCTCATCTCATTCTCGAGTTATTGGGTTTTATATCTGGGAGAACACCTGCAGAGGTCCTCTGCAATTTAGGAAAACCCAAGTGACATGCATATACATGTCCATGGCACCTGGGGAATGGCATAGAACAACATTTATACATGCCAGTGGAAGATTTAAGAATTTCCATGTAGGCAGTGTACTACTGGATTTCCTTGAAAGCTAGAAAAAATTTCTAAACCGGGGAGAGTGTTAAACATGTGCTTTTATTTGATGCTTAAAGTATTAAGTTATAGAATAACATAACAAAAAGAATATATGCCTTAAACTGAGTTGAGAGTGTAGTTTAGCCATTTCTGTTAACTGAACTTTTAACACATTCTACAAACAGCAACCATAATCTCCAAAAGCTGTGAAGTTACTAGTTATGTGCCATTATATATTCTACTATCAACTAATCAGATTTTTAAATGATGTAATTATAGCTTTATAATCATTCAAATAGAAGCAGATTAGTAAGATTTCTGTCTTGTATAATTTTAATTGACATAATTACCCACCAAAGGTTGCACAATGACCAAACATAGGCTAACCCAGAATTTGTTTTTCTCTATCATGTTTTATTTTTGGTGGGTTTACCTTTAAGAGAGTGAAGTTAAGATAGCACAGTACCAGAAGTTTCGCGCATCTACAGATTACATTGTGTTGTTCAGTTTGAAGTAGTTATCCACAGCAACATCCAGTCATACTGCTCTGGATGCAGCAGCACCAAACACAATCACACCTGAAATATCTGTTAAAATGGGGTAAAATTGTTGCCCCATCCTACTTACAGACTTTTCATAGTTTTCTGTGATACCCCAGGATACACTGTCTCTGCAAGTCCTACGTATGTTATTCATGTATATTGCCTCTATAAACAAGGGTAATGAAGGACTCAGCTGGAAATGTAAGATTACAAATTAACTAAGTAGCTAAAAATTTAAAACCAGATTATCACAAGGATGCTAAAGACCATAGCAAAAGTTTTTATTATTTTGTGTAAAGCCCCTTTTAACTATAAACTGTGTTGCGATTGGCTACTCAAGATGAGTGAGTCTACTGCAGGGCCTCTGGCATTTTATTCCTGTACTGTATCTTGGCTGTTTCGAGTGGTCATTTTCGGTTACACATCAGTGCCTAAATTGTATATGGTGTGAGAGGTGTCTGGTGTGCATTTTAGCAGAATGTGAAAATGAAGTTAGGAAGGATTATTCTATGAAAAAAATCGAACTATAACAACAAAATGTAGGAACAAGTAATGATGATAGTCTTCTTTACCACAGCAGAATTCATAGTAGAAGTTCTTGTCAAAGGTTGTGTGGTAATTACACTCCTGAGATCTAAAAGAATGAGAAAAGTGTTGCCCAAACATTTCGGAATATATACATTTATTTGCTCGGGGAAATATGTAGTTTCAAATACGTCAAACAGTGTTTAGAACACAGTAAATAGTGCTTTTTTTTGCTTTATCCTTTGTATCTTATTTTCTTGCTAATTGCTAATAAACATAACAAATTATTTTTGTCATCAAATAATTCTGATGTTTTTCATTTTTCAGATAATTTGTCATTAAAATACATTTATCTGTGTATGGTTTTATTCATGTATAATTCAGCCTTTTCCTGTAAAGTCTAAGAACTATATTTCTTTCAGAGATTGTCTCTCTTGTAGGAGAACATTAGTAGAAAAAAGTGCTAGGACCATGTGTAACCTATCAGTGTGTCACTATAACAGAGCAAACAACACAGTAAAGTTAGGAAGATGCAGAAGCACTTTTTTTTTTTTTAATGGAAGTAAGATTGGCCAGAGTAACTTTAGATGCTGGCAGACATTGCCATTGGCCACTGTTTCTGTGCTTGTGTGGTGTGCAGCATAATTGAAATTTAAAACTCCACATCATAAGCTCGGGATTAAGTTTGAGTGCATATCAAGACCTAGTGCAAATATCAGATGTTAGTACATTGGGCGTATGAATGATTTATCCAGTACTGCAGAAACTGTTAGATGTGAATATTCCGCTGCAGTTGCTTATTCCACATAATCATGGCCTAATTGTGTTCTGAAAACTAGTCATATAAATGCTTCATAGCACATACTTAATTCACATGAATTATAGGTTCAGTAGCAAACAGCATTTAGCCAGGTTGTGTATGTTATAATGATGTTATTATTTTTTCTCACTTGTATGCTATACATTTGGTATTGTGACAATCATTTATTGTGTATGGTACTGTTTGAGTGTTTTACTCAGTAAATTGTATTAAAGTTTGGTTTCATTTTTCAGAGGTTGAATCCACTGCTGTTGCAGCAGCCGCAGCAGCTGCTGCTGCACAAGAAACTGCTAACCCGAACCCTGTAGCAGCTGTTGCACCGGCATTGCATCACCATGTTCGGGATCATTCACCCCAGCATGTGACTTCACCACCAGCACAGTCACCGTACCACACTGCCTTGCCCCATCCTCAGCCACCTGGTTCTGTAGTGCCCATACCTCCTCCCCCATCATCAGTGACTGTACCAGCCCCTGCTATGACAACAGTTTATCAGATGGTTGCTCCACATATTCCTAATGTTTTTGTCAGCAATTTGACAACTAATGTTAATGTGCATGGTTACAATACCCCACCATATGGTAGGCACATACCTCCTCAGCAAGCTTACCAAGTACAAGATGTCAATAGCACACCAAGAGACAGTACTAGCAGTTCAGGAAGGCGCCAAAAACCAGGAAAAGTTGGATCTGCCAGTAGGAGACAGGAAATTCAGCATCAGTTTCGTGGGCATGATGTGCAGCCAGATACTTCCCCCGGTGGTGCATCTTATCAAGTAATCCCGTTTGTGCATCCATTTACTTACTACCAGGCTCCAGAACATACGCCGTCTCAGCATGCAGCTCCCGGAACACATTTTTTTATGCCAGTATATCCTGCTCCTGTGTACCCTCCTTTTCATCAGCAACCTGCTACAGCAGCACCAGTTGTGTATGGTACAGATGTATCACAGCAACATCCTACAGAAACAGTTGAAGCAATCAGCTTCCCTACAGAAACAGTTAGAGATGAACGATCAACGGATGGGTACTGTGTTGAACCGTCTTCAGTTCCAGTTGTGGAGCCAGTAACTGCAAACTCTGTAATTTCAGATTTGAATGAGCAAGAGACTACTGAATATAATCAAACACCAGAAACTATTCCTAGTGAAGGTTTACAGGTTACCCCATTGTATGATTCTTCATTCTCTGTAGTTAACACAGAATCGTCGAGTTTCCCGGAAAATCAAACCCACAATTTTTCTGGTGATGGAAAGGAACACAGTGGCAATGCATTTGTAGAAGAGGAAAATGAAACATCTACCCTAGTTGATAGGAGAGACAGTGATGGAAACAGTACAGTTATCAACAAAAGTGAAACACCAACTGTTGCGAGCAGTGAGACTGTTGAGACTGTGAGAGTTGAAAACAGTGCTACTGCTCAACAAGAACCGGTTTTAGTTGATACTAAGGCCAAAACAAATAACTTGTCACCTGATAGTCCTCCAAAATCATCTGGTTCTTTTCAAGAGACCCTTGTTACAAAGTTACCCAGTGCTGCTGATACTACTACTACTACTACTACTACTACTGCTGCTGCTGCTCAGATTCCAAGGCGTACTGCAGTGAACACGACAGCAGCTCTTATCAATAGTGATGAAGTAAACCAAGCCTCAACACCTGGCTCTGGACGGTCATGGGCCAGTCTTTTCAGTCAAAACTGGCACAGCTCTCCTTCAGCAGCTGCACTTACGAACACTGTAATTACTGGAACACCAAAGCCACGTGCAACTGTACGGCCATTCCAGAGTGAGTTGATGGCTTCAGCTGATGGTCCAATTTCCAGCTATAAAGCTCAAGATTCTCAACCGTTAATGGATGCTCCAGCACCTGCTGTTGATACCAAAAACTTTCCTCAGCTCACAAAGTCTGCTGCAGATAATCCTCACCTCTACAGATTGGGAGGTAGGCACCAAAATAAAATACTGATACGTAGGCCAACATAATATAGTGTACCAGCAAGATATTTTTGTTCATTGTTATGGTTCAGAAATGATTTGTTTAATATAGCTGTGTTGCATCTCTTAATGTCAGATGACGCACAGTCCTGCTTACTCTGAAAACTTTTACTACTGTAAGTTTTGGTACAGGATATTTTCTGCCAAAATGATGTCTCTTTGTTTTAAATTATGTAATTTCTCTTAGTGTGTATAAGTCAAATAAATATAATGAAATAAAAATTTACTTTTCATTTGTATAAAACTAAATTTTAAGAGTGACAAGTTTCAGAATCAAAGTTAAATATGTTTGTTGTTTAAACAACTTAAGAGACTTGATGAATAATTATACTGTGTACTTAAATTGTTATATACACCACGAGATTGCCAAAACTTGTACTGGTGGTGCAGAAGATTGTTAGAATAAGTTAATGCAGATGGTAGTATGTTTTTTGTTAATAAATGTAAAAGCCCAATGTATTAGGTTGTAAACGTTGTATGCTTTAAATTTGAAGATGTTTGCTCATACTGCATTGTTACTTCCACTCATAACTGTGAAACTCATAGGAAGTTGTTACACTATGCACAGAACATTTTGAAGAACTTCCTGTGTCAGTTACATAATTGAAATGTGGTAGTGGTAACTGAAGATTTAATGTGTTTTACAGAGATGCAGAAGACAACAGTATGAGGGTTGATCAACACTTGTATTCTCAGATAGTGTGAAAATGTGCTGTCAAGGGATTGTATTTTTTCAGTTGAATTGAATACTTAAATTAGATTTATTTCTTGCCATAGGTGCAATAATGTTCATGAAGTTTGATCTTCTGGAACTGAGTTATTGCTGTCTGTCTGTCTGTAGGTCCCTGCCTCTCAGTAGATATTTCTCAGCCATGTAATGTCATTTGTTTTTGTGATTAGTTATAACCCTTTATCAGCTTTCCAGAGAGTGATTTTGATTGCATATGTTTATTAACCCATTCACCTCCTGTTTAAGTAATGAAATTTGCAATGTGACAAATTTTCGGATATTGTGTGTATGATGTGCCATGAAGAATTTGTCTGTGTGAAGTGCAACTTCTATAAAATTCAAAAACAGATTTCCATGTTGCCCATGATCTCAACAGACCTTACATCTTCTAGAGGGAGCAGTTCTGTTTGCAGTTGACTTAGTTTTCGCTGGAGAATAATTCCAGCTTTTTCCTTGAAGTGTAAGTGGCTCATTGCATTGCTTCTTGGCAAGATAGTCACCTAGGGGAATTTTCTCCTGTTACTTGTGAATTTCATGCTCTTTGGATCTAGGTTCAATATGTGGTATGTGACATTTGCATTCAGCATGACTGTATCTTGGAAAGTTAATTTGATAATCCACATAGCTTGTTATAAGTGGATGAAAAGATAAATGCTTCTCAGGCATGTCAGCTCTTTGTTTGTTGTACTCTCCACATATTCTGATATCTTCTGAACAGTTGATAGAAAGTAAATATCATTCAGCCCATACTACAGTAATCATATTACTAGCTGATTTTCATATCAGTTCTTCCTTTTATTAGAAGGACTGGTCTAGAGGGTTGGCATAATTTCGTCAATGGTTTTAAGAGTCAATTTCCAGCAAATACTTTAAAATTATAGCAGTACCCTATACCTGAAGAGCATTTGTAATTGATTTTTATAAATATCTCTCTCTTTCATGGGAATATTACGAAAAGGACAGTTTTAACTACTCACCATGTAGCGCAGATGCTGAGTTGCAGATGGGCACGACAAAAAGACTACAAGCAAGTAAGCTTTCAACCAAAAGGGCCTTCGTCGGAATTGAACACACACAATCTCTGGCCTCAGCAGTCAAGGAACTGTGGTGTGTGTGTGTGTGTGTGTGTGTGTGTGTGTGTGTGTGTGTGTGTGTGTGTGTAATTCTGGTGAAGGCCCTTTTGGCCAGAAGCTTACTTGCTTACAGTCATCTTGTTGTGCCTGCCTGTGACTCAGCAGCTCTGCTGTATGGTGAGTAGCAACTATCCTTTCCACAATATCATCATTATTCCATCCTGGATTTCCCATTCTCTCTTTTATGGATTATATTGGACAAATTTAATTTATGAACAAATACTCTTTGAAACCTATCTAGCAGTTACAGAATATCAGTTACCCTTCTGGTTTGCCAAACATGTTAATATTTGTGCTGGGGAACTCTGTGAGATGACCCTAACCCAGATCGAATATTCTTCATGTATTAACAATGAGAGCTGGTGAGCCAGCCAGCCTGGTTGCTGTTTTTAGGTGATCTCCCACATCCCATTAGGTTAATACTGGGCTGGTACCCATGTCCTGCCTCAGATTCACGCCACACAAACATTTAAAACATGTTCTCACACATTTGATGTGGACATATTGGGTGCACAGATTCTGTCCTAGGGATGAATGAGACTGATGACAGTAGGTATTTAGTCTCCTGAGACCCCTAAGCAGCAGCCGCTTCTCCAGTTGGCCATGATGTGTTTCTGTGGATGGCTGGCAATGTGGAGATATCTGGAGTTGTTTCACTGTTATTGTTCCATTGACAGCTTGTTTGTCAATTAGATTTTCTGTGACAAATCATGCCTGATCGTTCATTTTCATGCCTGTGACATGAGAACAGAGGGAGCAAAGATTTACATTCAGCTTATCAAATGTTACAGAAACCAACATAGTTTATCATTGCCTGAATTAGTTGCGGTGTCTGCTAGAGTTCTACTTAATTCTGCTTCCATGAAGTGGAGTCGGAAAAGTAGTGCCAAGTGGAAATTCGTTAACAACTTCTGAATTTGAGATTTGAGTTTTGTTCCAGATGTCATGGCACGTGAAAGTCTTATTTTAGATTTGTTGCTGTGACTATAACTTTTAGGATTGCGTCAGTTTCTGTCATTTGTCTTTGCACAGTCAGTTACACAATTTGCTGTCGTAGTGCCATATTTATTTTGTTGGCCTGTTTTGTTGTATGGCATTTTGGGATGCCCCGAACTGTCACCTACATTGTTGTGCCTTGATCATAATTTGGAATCACTTCAGTCACATTTCAGAAAATAGCAAATTCTGTTGCCTTCTACTTCATTTGAATCAGTACTTGTATGTTCTCTAAAGCTGAGACTAAAACTTGTGTATGAATTATGTTTTACATTCTTATACCCAAAGCCATTTGTTTGTGCTGTTACAAAGACTACGAGTAAATCAGAAAGCTACAAAAGAGCCATATTATGTCTGTAGCAGACAGTGTTGTCTGTACCAATAGTTACAGTGCAGTAATGTAACTTTGATTATGGCTGTACCCTGTGTTGTTGCCAAAAGGATTAAGTCTTCTGTAGCTTTGTATCAAGTACTTACCACAGTAAGTGAAAGGCACACTGGCTCATTAATAAAAAATTAATAAATGACTCAAAGTATCTTCCGGAAAGTCCAATTTCATTACCTATATGTGCTCACATACTCTGAGTATGTATGTTGTGGACCAGACTTAATGTCAAAAACAAAACCACTGTAACTTCAACACACTATTTTTTTGTTTCTCGTGGCATTCATGTGACTACAGTGTTACTTCACAGAATATGCAACCAACCTTCAAGATCAACATTAACTTTAAACTAAAATAGACCGAAATTTTGGTTCCATAAATCTGATGCACTCAACTCCAGCTGTGAACGAGAGCTGTGTGTACTTTATGCTATTACACTTAGATTAATGACCTCAAATACATGTTACTTGAGGTTTTCTTCCATTTGGGGTTTGTGTGATCTCATAGTGTATTGAAAATACAATAGTTTTTCACTACTGTCAGAGCAAATCCACTCAGTGGAAATCTGTGCAATATTGCAGTGCGGCATAATCCTTTACTTAGAGGAATCAATAGTGATTCAGAATCGTGTATGTGATTGACCCTCCTACTGAATCTAATACATCATGGTTAATTTTTAAGTGATATTTCATAGTAATTGATTCATTTTTAATTCATTTTTCATATAATAATTATTTTTTAGGCTGCATATAATCAGTGGTGAATATGTAAACTGCATTTCATGTAGTCATTCTATATGTGTGGTTGCATTTCGTTTAGAATTCCTATCACAGTATCAGCTGGATCACCGTGCCATAAGTCTCCAGCCACGTGGTTTGACAAATCGCAGCAATTGGTGCTACATCAATTCAACTCTCCAAGCCCTGTTGGCATGCCCTCCATTTTACAATCTTATGAAGGCACTACCAATACCATCAGCAACAAACAGGATGAGTTCGTCTTCTACACCTATAATTGATAGCATGTGAGTGCACTGAAATACATTTATCAAATTATGTCTGCCATTTGGCTCTGTTTACAATGAAATGACTAAGTTAACGATTAAAGTGACAGAGTCTATACTTCTTGTTATTAAAAGATGCACAATAGATAATGAAAATGAAATTTCAGTTTTAATGTACGATGTGGATGTACTTTTCAGAGAAATATTATTTGTTACAAAGCTGATATTTTCCTGTAAAAACCATAAGAAAATACATGAAGTAATTAGTGATTTATTTTTGGGGGGGGGGGGGGGGGGAGGGAGATCGTGACCCAGGAAAGAAACTGGTTGCTTAAAATTCTTGAACATTGTGACTGATGGGTTAAAGAAACTCGCTGGTATGCAGCATATAGGATTTGAATTCTGATCTTGTAACAAAGTAATTTTGGGAAGTTGGCTGCCGCACAGTAAATGAGAAATTAAATAGCCTGATGTAAATGAAAATGAAAGAAGGGTTTAAAAGAAGTTACTGTAAACTACAGAATTTGGCATGTTGCTAAGGAAGTGAAAGTATACATATTTCAGTAACTTAATCATTCAATTAAACTAATAATTTTTTTCTCTCTTTTGACATTTTCATAACATACTAAATTAGAGTTATTTCTAATCCAGTGTGAAAAATTGTTTGTATGGGGTATGCGTTTTTGATAACACAAGTAATGTTAAGTGATCCCATAGAAATTTAGATCATGTTTTGATTTGAAGTTTGCATTTGCAGAGTCCAGTTTGTAAATGAGTTCCAACCTATGCCTGTCGCCTCCCGTGTGGGCCGTAAAGAGAAGGCACAACGCAAGGATGATGGTACCATTGAAGTACAAAGTGGCATTGCATTTGAACCAAGCTACATTTATAAGATGTTAAATAGCATTCGAAGTAATACTTTCAAAGTTGAAGGTCGTCAGGAAGATGCAGAAGAATTTTTAAGCTGCCTTCTCAATGCACTGAATGACGAGATGCAGGAGGTTTGATAAAATTTATTATTCATTTTTATAGCAATCAGTTTATGTTAATAAAAATTAATCTCTCACATTTAATTGAATTTTCATTAAGAGTGGCTACAGAGGCAGGAGACTAAGGAAATTATTCCTCCTCCAATGTCAAACAGATGTTTACCTTGTGTTTTATGTCGATTTTACGGGCTTAATGATATGTCCTCATTTGAGTGACATTTAACAACTTTTTTCATGTGTGCTTTGTGTAGCCTGTTGATTAGTTTGTGTTATGATGAAAGAACTGAAGTTTGTGTTACTTCATAATTATTACAACCCACCAAAGTGAGATGGATAAAAATGGAAGTAAAACCACATAGCTTTAATATGAACATCTGGAACACTTATTTATGAGAAAGGGCCTAGAGTAGAGTAAGAATATATGCCTGAATATGTAAAGTAGATATTTGTTTCCAAGGTAAAAGTGCACTTATGTTGTCCAATGTTTTTTCATTTTACGGGTGTTGTTGTTGTTGGTTACAGTTCGCATAGTGAATAATGGGAAGTGAATGTTACCAATCATAGTAAAATGTGGCTAGCCAGTAACTTTGTTAATTTGTAATGCCGAATGCACATAAATATCCTTAACCCTTTCGGGTACATAAGAAAACTAAAGTGCTCTATGGTAACTGGAGGTTTTATAAACAAAATATGTTATTATTTCAAACATTTTTATTTGTACTGCTAAAAAAAAGGTGGGACATATTTGTCCCTGTGGTACTTAAGGACATTTACAGAACACATTACACTTAATACATCGAAAAATTACAGAGGCTGTGTATATGTCGTCTGTTTGATGTGAAATTCTGCAAAACAGTTTCTGCTTGCAGTAAAGCATAAACTAACACCACACTGTTCACAAATATTGTAAGTGCGATTTTCAACACACTTTGAAGCACAATGAACACATCTCTTCCTTATGTCTGATTTTATCATTTTGTGCTCTGGACTCTGGATTGCAACAGGTCTGCAACCTTCTTGATGTTTTCACTACTGTTGATAAATTCCTTTGTCGGCTTGAATAATTTCCAATTAGATTTCTCGCAATGCATTGTCTGAACTCTAGGGATGATAGTGTTGATTTGATTCTTCTGCCAATTGAATATATTACATACGCATTGTTTACACCAATGTCAAGAAGATCAAAGAAAATTCTCAGGTAATACTTAATCTTTGCCTTCCTGCCGATCTTTCTTCTGGTCCATAAGGTCCACCCCTCCCATCCACTTGTTGTACTTTCTTATCATAAGAGGACACTGAACATTGATCTTTTCAGAAGAATCAGACTGATGCCTCTTCACTGTCGTACATGGTATTGGGGAAATAAAATTAGTCAGTAGAAAAACTGGCTTGTTATCCATCCATTTGAGGATTGTCAGACCATTGCTACTGAGACTGTATGAATCACCTCTTTTCATTTCCTTTTCGGGAGGGAATGTCTTTGGGATGTTTTTACGATTGGTGCGCACTGTTCCACATGATCTGATATTTTATAAACCAAGGTGATACTGCAAAGCTATGTAAATTTCACATCCCAGTCTGGATAGTGATTTTGTCTGTTGCAGAACTATTGACTCACCACCAAGCCCTACTTCAGTTTTTTTTTCCTTCCAGTGTATAAATCACACTCAAATAGGTAGCCTGTTTCCGAATCACATGTGCACCACATTTTGAAACCCCATTTGACTGGCTTATTTTTGGCATACTGTCACATAATGTTACGTCCTTTGAATCTGATCATATGCTCATCTACAGATTGAGCCCTAGTTGCACTAAGAGATTCCTGGAAGGTTTTGTTCAAATGGGTAAATACAGGTCTCACTTTGTATGTACAGTCTTCCTTTATTGACTGATCTGCATTGTTGGAAAAATGTAAGTACTTTCGAATCTTTTCAAACTGATGTAGTGGCATAATCTGAGCTATATAAGGAACACCTAAATCGGGTTCAGTTGCCCAGTAGCTTCTAAATGTACGCAAAATAAAGTACCCCATTACCAGGTTCATACCAAGAAATGCCTTGATTTCATCTTCATTTGTGCCGAATGCGTTGCCTGATTGTTCTGCGTACCGAATACTTTCAGGAAGTAATATATCATGCACCAAATCTTTTAGGCCAATATTGGAAGAAAAACTTTCAAATGGCTGTGGCATTTCATGATTTTCACTGACACTAAACAAAAGCACTTCCCAAATTCATGGTTCATGTTATCACTGAACTGTCTTGGTTGGTAAGTTCGGGACCATTTAAATTCTGGTAAATCTGGAAGGGAATCGGGTACCTCAGCATTTGGTTCTTTTACTTCATCTGTATGCCTTCTTTTGCTAGGTGGGCTACGTATTTATTTTTCAGGATCTTCTATAACATGTTCTCTTTCATTTTCCATATCTCCTTCAAGAAAAATTTTATCTTCTTCATTCAGTAACAGATTATCTTCATCATCACTACTCCAAGCCTCCAAAATCTGCATAACACTTTCATTGGTGATGAAAAATTCTCTTTTTCAGGAGCACATGCCCTAAAAGCAGATTTGAAATTATACCAGTACAAATTTTTTCCACTTATTTAATAAAATGAAAGAACCGAATTTTAAATACCATTCTGCTCCTTTATTTTTTAACTAATAGTAACGATTTCATGAAATTCAAAAACAAGTACACAAATTACCATTGTGGTACATTGGGACAACTATGTCCCAAAGAATGAAATTAAAGATTTCCACTGATGAAATACAGTTATTTTCTAAATGAATGGTCTAAAGTAAAAGAGAAAGTTACTTGAATATACTTTCAAGGTTTGACAGTAAGGCAGAGAACACAATACGCACACAATAAGTGAATAAATTTGTGTGTCTGCTCGAAGTGAGAACCACCAACAATAACCGACGACTAAGTGTAGTTATAGTAATTGTTGCCACCAAAGATGTACAATATTAAAGAAAACAAATATCTCTGCTTCAAGTAGAGCATCTGCAGCACATCAACTGTGATTACAGTCCAATTAGTAAGGTGATTTATATGTGGGACAAGATATTTGTGACTGCCAAGATTATAAATTGCATTGCTACTTGTTTCCCTCACATCAATTTAAAATTGCTATTGGATCCCAACCTAAACAAAACCTCGGAGATAGTGACATTTGGAAGAAATGTCCAAATATTTGTGTCAACTAAGATTATACGATTGGGCCATGACCAAGTATAATGAATTGCGAATTGCAGCATGCAGTGGAAGAACTGCAGATATCATTGGTGCACTTTTGCTGTTTCTAATGGTTTACCAAGTTTGTTCAGTGAGCTAGTCATAATCTTTTCTTTAATTTTGTTGTGCTCTTCCCTTCAGCTTATGAAACTTGTCCAAGACAATTCCCAGACAAACCTGAGCAATGGCGATATTGCAAATGGTGATGCAGGACAAAGTCAAGATGAAGATGAAACAGCATGGAAGGTAAGCCAATGCTGAAAACATTGTGATTTCCAAATACAATACCTAATGTATAATATAACATAAAATATAAAGTTTGTGAAGTGATTGATTGCATCATACTAATTGGTTTTTATCCAAGCTCTATTCATGTTGTTGTGATGAATAGAGCTTGGATAAAATAAATTAATATTATGCAAACAATCAGTTTACAATTGATGGTGTAAAAATAAAGCAGTGAGTAAGAGAACATATAATATAATCAGTGTGTCATAAACTAGAGCTACTAGAACGAAATGGATGGCATTTTTGCAATTAGCAATGCCAAATAACCCAAAATCAGTTCAAAAATTGCAGACATCACAAAAACTTCTTATTCGCCATTGTAGAAAATGCTGGACACAGGACCCCAATTCTAGATTACGGGGTAGTCTATTAGCCAAGTCTTGCATCTTATTTGTCAATAAGGGATGATCTCTAGCAGAAAAGGTTTAATTGCATGGGTGGAATAAGGATGGAAAAGGATTGGTTGTGAAACTGAATACCATTTGGTGAGTGAGGGTAGGATTGTTGACTGATGTCCCTCATTATAAGGCACAACATGGTAAACAAAGTGCTGCCACTGAATTTTTTAAAGCATTGCTGATATAAGGTGATAAGGAAAGCATAAAGTCATTTACTTATTTGTGTGGTGACTGTTTTGTTGTTGTTGTTACATGAAGCAGTGGTATCTGTTTCTGGAATACATGGGCAGGTTCTTGTGTCTGTAAAAGCTTTGCTAAGGTTGTCAACATTGAGAGAAATCTTATGTCCCTGTAGATAAAGGACACCTTGAAAAATTAACAGATGACTGCTTTAGAAGTTGAGGTATTGAGGGGGGGATTGTTTGTAAGAGTAGAGATTTCTGTTGTAGTCATCAGAGAAGAGACAGACATCCAGGAAGGTAGCTTTCTGACTGGAAGAGGACCATGTGGAGCAGATTTTTGGAATTTGTAAAAGGTCCTACTTCATATTACTGTGTAAATGTGCCAGTAAGTTAGAGTTATAACAGTCCATTCAACAAAGGAAAATTGGTCGCAGTGGTAGGGGTGTGTGTGATGAAAAACATACTAAAAATCGTGACCAGCAGAGTTCTAGCCTTTAAAAGTCAATTTTTTGTTTTCCTTGAATATCTCAAACTATGACTTTTAATGAAAATGTTTGCCAGTACAAAATGAAACTGCATTAAATAACCTAAAAAAGTCTTATTCATTTTTTCTCTAGGACTAATGGTTTCTACATTGCAAGGGATGTAAAAAATTGCAGACTGTAAAAAATATTGTATTAACAGTATAAAATTGATGTTTGTTGTTAAATGAAGTGGATTAAGAACAAATATGAAACGTGTACCACATTTTAGTGCCATATAACTATTACGTGATGAATAGTGTTCCGGGGGTGTGACTGAGAGGAGAGTGAGTAAGTGTTCGTGGGGGGATGGAAATTGTTCATTTATAGTTGCTGGAATAATTGGAAAGAATAGCTGAAAGAAATTTAAAAGGTAATTTATGAATATGTGCAGAATGCAGGGTGAACTTCAACTGATGCCAATATCAGCAGACCTTCAATATCAATGCTTTCAAGGTCAGTGTTCATAATTTGTGTTATGCACTGCTTCACATTAATTCCATTGAGTGCAGTCTTGATTGTGACAACGTCGATGCAGGATTGCTCCTCCACTGTTCGCACAAATTACTCCTGTCTGCCTTGAACCTCTTGATGCAGGATCTCGGCAGTGAGCAAAATGACGAACAGATAAGGGTGGACTTCTTCAATGTGTGAATAAATTTTGCTTTTCTAATAACTTTTTAGAACACTTTTAATGTATGGTTGAAATACACATTTTTTAACAAAGCTGGTACGACGGATCCAAACATACATCCATACCCTACCACTTACCAAAACAAAAAGGTGAAGATACAGGGATTAATAAATTGAAGATAGTATTTCTTATTTTGTTTCATACAGATGTATCAAAACGTTATTCTTGCCACAAAACAACTCACTAATTTATCTTTGTCGGTGTCTATAACCCATTCAATTTACATATAGCTTACACATAAGAAAAGAAAAGAACGAAAAAATAATATGATTCAGTGCAAGAGGGTGAGAGGGGCAGGGGGAAGAGGAGATGCTTGAGGAAAGGCAAGTCACCAGTTTGTGGTCATGCACATTCCTCCTCCATAGGTGTGCAAACAGAAGAGTAGAGGATTGTCCACTCCCCCTACCCCACATCACAAGAAGTGACAACAGGGTATGCCACAAAGTTGTACTGGTTCTTTCGCAGCTCGCCTCGTGAGTCACTGGTGATGCAGGTGCCAACACTCCTGGGACGGGATTGGGGGGGGGGGGGGTGTTATTTTCCACAATGTGTGTGAAAATTACATTGAATAGAGGTAAGAGGTGCTAAGTGGAGCTGTAATGCTAACACAAGAAAAGAGTATGAACAGAACTGTTGTAAATCTGCACACTGTTCTGTAATGCTGGAAAGGAAATTTATTTTTAGTCGTCCTGTACGGCCGTTGTAGCATTCTTCGAACCACCCTGAGCCCTGTAATCTTTTTTCAGTCTTCTGACTGATTTTACCTCTCCAGCATTTCCTAGCTGTTGCAGTCATGAGAGTAGTCAAAATAACTTCACTGAGCTCATTTTTGTTTTTTCAGGTTATTGAGTGAGTACTTATTTGCAGTCGTTACGTGAGCTATTGTGCAAAAAAAGCTTCGCAGCTGGAGCTGTCAGCTGTCTACCACACTGAAGAGCCTGTTCCAATTGTAACATGCTTGTGAAATTTGTTTGCGGTGTTGGTTTCATTGTCTCCATTATCAATGGATGGAATACTTTTCACAACATTAGGGGTATGAAATGCATTATCCCAGACTCTACTCTCCCAACATCTGAAGAGACCCAGAGGCTTAAATTCGCTTGCTCTGTAACAGCAGTAGGTCACCCAGGTGTTACGGGGCTTCAAATATATCAACATATGTCAGGCAATATATTACAGTGGATTACTGTTCTAGATTTGAACATTATCAGTCCTCTTCCACCAGACATTGACACCCATCTTGCAATGTAGTACGCGGATAGACTCAGTGCAGCCCACCCTGCAAGTGCCAGCAATTCCTGAATTGAATATATTTATGCTGTTCACCAGTTACACAGTTACTAATGAGAGAATTGCAGGAATTTTCCATTCATTCATTTACAACCCAGTGACTACAACACTGTTACATTACTTAACAATATGCTGTCAATGACAGACAGCAGCAAGATGCCACATTTACGAAACTGTTTCCTTTCCCCTCAACACTAAATCACTGACATAACACTTACAAATTAAGCACTTCTCAGCCATTGTTTATAGGAACGTTTTTCATCGAAGTTAACTTAACAATAGGTAGTAGTAAGTACTCACTCAATAAACAAAAAATAAATCCATAATATAAAAACAAGCTCAGTGAATTTATTTTGTCTATTTACATAAGAGAAATGGACAGGAAATATTAGGGAGGTATAGACTGTATGTAAATTGAAAATGGTCTGTTGTTGTGCTGGGGAAGTTGCCTTTCCCAGAAGAATTCTATTGTTGCTGGACAGGATTACTAGAGAACCAATTTTCCCAATAGTAACATAGAACAATCTGAAGATATATACTTAGACACTGTCCATATGCTTTTTCTGCATTAGTTTCATATCTCCATGTAGCAACTTCCATATGCATGTGTTGCACACTGCGTCGCCAATGATTTGTAAGGCGAGCTGTGAAAGGCCGGTATAAGTTTGTGAGATACCGTGCTGTGGCCTTATGTGACACAGTGGGGTGGAGAATGTCTGGAATCACCAGTGTTGGTTCTTCAAATCGTAGACCTATGAAGGAGGGAAGTGCATGACCACAATCTGCCCAGCTGCCTTCTTTCCTGATGCATCTATACACCCCCCCCCCCCCCCCCCCAAAAAAAAAAAAAAAAAAAAAAAAAAAAAAAAAAAAATCCCCTCCAGTCATTTACTGCTGTGGACACAATGTGTCCTTTAATATGGTTCTACAGGACTTAGATGTGGTACAAACATTTAATATTGATTCCTAACCCATTTCATTTAACAGTAAAAATCAGTTTCATACAATTAAAAATCTATTTTTAATAATTTGCAGTGTTTCCATCCTCTGAAATGCGTAAACTACCATTCTTAGAGGGAAAATGGCTAGGACCAGGAAATTTAATGCAGTTTAACAAATAACCCCCCCCCCCCCCCCCTTTCCAGTCTGCCTCTTTTGGACTTGGCTTACTGGGCTGTAAGAGCTAGTCATTGGTGTACTCTCCAACTAATCACAGTGATGCCCTGTGAGACCACTGTCCACTGTACTCTGCAAAAAGGGGGGGGGGGGGGGGGGAGAACAAAAAGGAAAAAAAAGTCACAATCACTTTTCTGGAGTTTGCTGGCCGCCTAATGGGCGACTCCGCAGGTGGCGGGTAGGAGAAAGCTCAACAGATATGATGGGCACTGAGGAAATAAAATTCTCTGGATGGACCAAAATCAGCACTGCTGCCTTGTACTAGGTAGAGGAATCTACAAAGGCTAAGGGAGGAACACCCATATAGAAAAAGACCCGGTCCTCCAGGTTGGGGGTTGTACGCAGGGCTAATAACCCAGCTACGGGAAACTCCAATATTACGAATATCTCACACATGCCTCGGATGAAAAATGGACCCCAAATTATGATGACCTTGCAGTGGAAATCAAACATGAGAGTTGGAACATGGAATGTACAGAGTATGTTTAAAACAGGATCCTTCCGAAAACTTTGCAAACAACTAGACATTAACAATGTAGCAATAGCAGCAATACAGGAAAAACAACTGTTAGATCCGAATATACAGGATATGGATAAGTACACAATATTCAGCAGTGGTAAAGAAAATGGTTATAACGAATTTGGAATTGCCTTCTGTGTACTAAATGATCTTCTACCTTCAGTAATAAAGTTTGAAGCCATTGATGAAAGACTATGCTATCTTAGAATCAGGTCCAAGTGGTTCAACTTGTCACTAATAAACTGTCATGCACCAGTTAATGACAAAGATGATGTAATAAAGGATAACTTCTATGAAAACTTATCAGACCTGTGAAACAAACTACCAAAACTTGGTATCAAGATAGTATTAGGCAATAGGGAAAGAGGATATTTTCAGACCAGCTATTGGAAAAGAAAATGTGCAAGAGGAAAGAAATGACAATGCCATTCGGCTGATAAATTTCACTGCATCAACAAATATGATCATTAGCAGTACTACCTTCCCTCATAAAAGAATACATAAAGAAACATGGTACTCATGTGATAAGAAAACAGCAAATCAGATTGATCATGTTCTCATAGATAGCAAACATATAAAAACAATTAATGACGTATGATCCTTACAAGGAGCTGAAATGGGGTCAGATCATAATTTAGTAATAAGCACAATGAAAATCAAGCTAAAGGCAGCACCAAAAGTGAAATCTAGACTGGAAAACATGAACAGATTTGATTTGCAAAATGTGATAGGGACAGAAGGAATAATGAAGTACAAAGATCTTTTTAAAATGTGTTGTGTTTTGTAAAGTTCAATTTCCTAAAGTGCCGGGAAGCTCTACACCGGAGTATAAAACTTTTTACAGTTCAAAGGATTGATAAGTTTCATATCTTCAAGGGAAAGTATACTGTTGCTTAACATGGAAAAAATGTACTTTCATTTGGGGTATTGTCAGATGAGAAAAGCTGTATTTTAACAGGGAAAAATCCACAGAATTTTTTTTTTTTCTTGTCCACTTATACACCCTGAATAAGTTCTCTCTTTATTTTGGTTGTATCAGTGATGCTATCATCAGATATCTGACATAATGAAAGCCCAGACTGTGTGAGGAGATTTTATACTTTCCTGTCCATAGACCCAAATAAAAATGAATGTCTTACCATGCCTTTGCCAGAGGTGGCCCGTTCATCAGATTGCAGTAACAAGGCTGCATCCCACTTTATATCAATATATTGTGATACATGTTTAAGGCAGTGTGATTATACTCCGTGAATTCTGCAATTTCATATGTATTGTGACATGGTAAATCCTTTCACATTGTGCAAGGATGGATGTAAAGATGAAGGGGAATATGTTGACTATGAACTTCGGGCTCTAAACAGTGCAATTATTAGTTCTTTAACCCACTGTATTTGTACTGTACCGTTTAGATGATCAGGTCACATGATAATGGTGTTAGATACATTCTGACAACACCATATGATAGACAATCATATATGGATGCACAAAGAAAACCACTGAAGCACATAACACCCTCCAAAAGCCTTGCAAATCGTTGAAGGTACCTGTGTACTTACAGCATGAGAGCCTTATGAGTGAGTTAACGAGTTTAATGGAATATTACTTTGAATTCTATCAATGATTTTATTAGAAGGAACCTCTTTTAGACAACTGGAATATGCCAAATGTGCTGTGCATCTTATAACTCCATTAAATTAATATATCCATGTAACAGTGGTTTTAATTGATGTTACAGTTCCCATAAGTTTATTCCAAATCAGCTTTTTTAACTGCATGTTTCCAATTCTTTCTTGTGCAAAATGTCAATGTAAAATGATTGATAATTTCTTAATGGAGGATCAAGCTGAACTTTTGAACATATCATTGTCATTATTCTGTTTGTGTATCACTAACGTTACACATTAGTATGCTGTAAAGCTAAACAGTGGAAGATGCAGGTCCATGATTTTCTAATTAAAAAAGGTAGCCAGTTGAGTTGTAAGTTTGTTAGTAACTTGTATGCGATTTATTAATAAATGCAAACAGCGTATGTGATTTTTGTATTAATGTGAAGTGTGGATTTGACTGCTCCATCTGTCCTCAGATATTCTTTCTGTTAAATCTTCCATAGGAAATGGGTCCAAAGAATAGAGGCTCCATCACTCGCCGCGCTGACTTTGGACGAACTCCCATCTCGGATATATTCAGAGGACAGCTCCGCTCTCGTGTTCAGCGTGCTGGGGATGAGTTCACAGATAACGTTCAACCATTCTTTACCCTACAGCTTGACATAGAGGTAATTGTTGTGTTCTTTTTCCTTGCTTGTAGTTGAAGTAACAAGAATTTGATGTGTCTATTCAAAAACTGTTTCCTGTTAATATGTTAAATTAATGAAGAGTTGCATGATGTAAATGATTGCTCATGGCATAACATACATGTAGTACTCCATATCCCAACTTAACAAAATTCTGTTTCTTTGTGTATGATGTAGATTATTGCGTCTTAGGTAATTGAAAATTGTAAAGGTCACAGGAGTCTTGGGTTTCAGAAACTTATTTGCTCTGTGATATCCATGTTGTATAAATGAAATATCGCTAGCCACAACTGATGAGAAAAACAAATTGTGGGAATGATTTGATAGAAGGAAATGTGATCAAGAAAGTTAAAATGGTAGACTGTGGAGTGACAACAATATAACGGAAAGATAGATTGCTACTTACTGTAAAGGTGACGTACTGAGATGCAGATGGGCACAACAAAAAGATACTTTCAGATAAAGCTTTCAGTCAGAACCTTCTTCAGAAAAGCACACACACACACACACACACACACACACACACACACACACACACACACACACACACATTCATTCCATTCACACAAGCAAGCACACACACAGCTGCCATCTGTGGTAGCTTGATCCGAAATGCAACTTTCACATAGAATGGAAGTAGCAATCTGTAGGGGGTGAGGAAGGGGAATGGTTAGCAGCTTATGGGTGGTGGTGGGGTGGCAGGGGGGGGGGGGGGGGAGCACTGTCTGGCAGTGTGTGCAGGGAGTAGATGCCAACAGGTGCAGCTTCAAGAGCCATTGGGCAAAGAGGTGGTGAGGTTCAGCAGCTTGTTGCACCACGGGGTAGCCTACTTTGCTGTTGGCCATAGTTTGGTGTTGGCCAAGCATCCAGGTGGACAATTGGTTGGTAATCATACCAGTATAAAAAGTTGTGCAATGATAGCAGCTGACTTGACATATGACATGGCTGCTTTCACAGTTGTCCCAGCCTTTGATGGGGTAGGGTAAGCCTGTGACGGGGGAATAGGAAGTGCTGGGTGGGTGGATTGGGCAGGTCTTGCACCTGGGTCACTCACATGAATATGATCCCAGTGGCAAGGGTTTGGTAATGGGAGTGGCATAGGGATGGACGAGAATGTGCTTCTTGGGGGGGGGGGGGGGGGGGTGAGAGGATTGGGTAAGCGTGGGGAAATGGCAGGGAAGATTTGGTAAGACGCTCAGCATACTGGGCAAGGGAGTTCTTGTCACCACAGACACGCTGTCCCCTGGTGACCAGGCTGTAAGGGAGGGATTTATTTGGTGCGGAAGGGATGACAGCTGTCGAAATGTGAATGCTGTTGGTGGGCTTAAAGTTGACAGAGGTTTGAATGGAGTCATTGGGGGGGGGGGGGGGGCAGTAGTCAACATCTAGGAAGGTGACATGCTAGGTTTAGGAGGAACAGGTGAATCTGTTGGGAGAGCAGGTGTTGTAGTTGTGAAGGAATGAAGATAGGGTGTCTTGTTCCAGAGTCCAGATCATGAAGATATCATCAATGAACCTGGACCAGACAAGGGGTTTGGCATTTTGAGAGGCTAGGAAGGTATCCTCTAGACAGCCGATAAAACAGGTTAGGATAGGAGGGTGTCCTGGTTGTGCTGCAGATTTGTTTGTATACCTTCCCTTCAAAGGAGAAGCAGTTGAGAATTAGGATAGAGCAAGTAAGGTGAATGAGGTAGAGGATTTGGAGTGTGGAGGACATTTGGAATGGTAGTGTTCGGTTGTGGTAAGACCATGGACAAGAGGGATGTTGGTGTATTGGGAAGTAGCATCAGCAGTGATGTGTAGGATCCCAGAAGGTAAAGTGGTGGGCATAGTGGTGAGTTGGTGAAGGAAGTAGTTGCTATTTTTGATGTGGGAGGCTAGATTATGGGCAGTTAGTTGGAGGTGTTGCTTAGTGAGTGGCAAAATTCTTTCAGTGGGGACACAATAACCAGCTGCAATGGGGTGTCCAGGATTGTTGGGCTTTTGGATTTTGTGGAATGTATGAAAGGTGAATATGCAAAGGATGAGGAGGCAAATGGATTCAAGGGCAAGGTTCTAGGAAGTGCTAAGGCTTTAAGCAGGGATTGGAGGTTATGTTGGACTCCAGGGGTATCATTCTGGCAGAGTTTATAGGAGGTGGTGTCAGATAATTGGTAGAATATCACCGATGGATGCTGATTTGAACTGGGAGAGGCAGGGTTCAGTGTTGGTATTAGGTTGGCTTTGGTATGAGGGATTGGTGGCAAAGAAGTGTTCCCATTGCAGGGACCAGGAGAAGGAGAGTAGCTCTTTGACGAGTCCAACATGATTAAATTTGGGTGCAGGGCTGAAGATGAGGCATTTGGATAGGACTGAAATGTATGTGGAACTGAGGGGCTTGGTGGAAAGATTAACAACAGTTTTATGGGAATGTTTTGACACTGGATTTAATTGAATGTTGGTAGGGAGTTTTGGGGATGTGACAAGTTGAAAAGGTCAGTTAGGCATGGTCTGGGTGCTACGAGGGGTTGGCAAGGAGGAACACTGTGGATAGTGTAGGCTTTGGATAGTGGTGCCCCAAGATGGCAGTAGGATGTCAGCAGGTTGAATAACTTACTGAAGTGATGCCTGGAATACTGGTCCAGGTGCTTGGGATAGCAGGTGCAGGAGAGCAAGGGATTCAATTTCAGAGAAGTGGTGTATGTAGCAGGGATTCCACAGTAGCAGTATCTTGTGGAGGGAACATAGGTAGTTCCAGGATGCCTGTGCTGTGGGGATGATGATCCGCAGTATCTGGTTAGTGAGGGACAGGGATTGGCAGAATCTGAGAAGGTGAGGAGGGGACAGAGTCCATGGGTTAGGCAGCATTTAAGAAGCAGGGTATGAGACTGGGAATTGGCCAAAGAAAGGTATTATTTTCTACACTGTGACAGAAAGGTGGAGCAGGGATCCATTGTGGCAGGGATGGTGTAGGCGATAAAATAATGATGTGGAAGTGGGCAAATGGTATTAGATGGTTGTGATGGGAACTGGATAACATTTTTCTGTTACGCAGTTCCCTTCACAACCATCTAGTACATAAGGACATGCAAAAACACACACTGATATGTAAAACGCAAGTCCATAAAACTAGACAAAAATTTGCACAAATAAGTTAAAAACCTACAGGAACATGGGAGAAAAGGAAGGGGTGAGGTATGTGAGTATGTGTGATAAGGGAAGAGGGTGGAAAGGGGATCAGTTAGGTTCACAAGTTCATGTGGCAGTAAAATATTTGAGAATGAGGGAGGAAGTGTGATCAATATGAATAAATATAATTATCAGTGGAAATAATTTGGGGTTTCAGATGTTGCATCAGCAATCCAAGCGGTCACGTAGCCATGTATTGTGTGCTGAGATTGTTGATCAGTGTGGCTCAGAAGCATTGATTTGATGCTCAGTAATTAACAAAGATAGATTTGACACTGAATGATTAACAAAGATAGGAACTCGTTCTAAAGAGTATTCTGGTAAAAAGCATTTCTGTAATTAATGTTTTTTTGCAGTCTGATGCATAGTTGTAGGAGGAAAAGATTAATAACTAAAATTACTCATGTAATTCAGGAAAGTCCTGGGTGGAATACAAACAATGGAAGGAGGTAAAGAAACCACTCTCTCTATAGTCAGTGTCCTCCTCCTGAACTAACAGTAATAATTAGTAGAAAAAAATTGTAAAATCGCACATATGGCATAATTCTTGCTTACAGCGCAGTCCGATTAGGCCGCAGTGCCTAGTCACTGTAGCCCAGTCTGTGTGCATTTTGTTTTGTCTGTATGGTCAGAGGAAGGACATTTTCAAAATTTAAGGGGCAATTTTAGTCTAATTTATCACACTTTCGATGCCTGAACTATATAGTGAGTGAATTTAAATTAATTCAATTATTTTTTCATACTGTTATAAGTTTTGTTGTACTTTAATACATTGTGATGTATTTTGAGCAAGTTCAGTTCATCACTGCATCATATAGATGCTATTGAGACAATTTTAGTAGTAGCTGTACAAAACATACAATCTATTCATAACAGCCATGTAACTACACTTGGCCACAATGACTACCATTAATTATATTCACTGAAATGAAGAGAGTGGGGGATCAGTGGGGATGAAGTTCAAGATGATAGATTGACACGAAACATTAATGAAAAAAAGTCAGAGATGTTGGACATGCAGTCTTATGAATATGTTGTGACAAATGAAAATTTTTGTCACACAGGTACTCAAACCCCAATTTCATGTTTTTCAGCAAAAACATGAAGTTGTAATTTAGCTCCCAGTTTATCACAAATTCTGAATTGTCACAATCTGTTCATTGTGTAATGAGTTGTTACATTCATTGTTTGTATGCCAATCAGATGCTTGTAATGCCAAGTTTAGTTACATTTTAAGTGGTACTTTGAGAATTTCTGTATTACGCTATTCCATTCAATGCCGAAATTTATTTGCACAAGATGCAAACAGTACAATGTCATCCTCAATTTGATGTTAATGCAGATATGTGCCATTCCTTCCTCATTTTGTTCACTCAGGATTGCAGAGTGTAATTTATGATGATATATAGAGACATGAAAACTTTATGTATACAAGGTCTATTCAAAAAATTCTGAAACAGTTTTTTTTTTTTTTTTTTTTTTTTTTTTACGCTTACCATTCAATCTTGTGTATAGTCTCCTTCGAAATATTCTCCTCTATGATTGATACATTGCTCCCAATGCCGTTACCTCTTCTGGTAGCACTCTTGCTATGCCTCTTGCTGGATTGCATGAAGTGCTGTAAACGAATTTTCTTTTATCTTGTCTGCAAATCTTCGTCCTTTCAACGGAGTATTCAACTTTGGAAATAAAAAACAAAGTTCCACTGGGGCCAGATCAGGAGAGTATGGAGGATGAGGCAGCACAGTGATTTCGTTTTGTGTACAGTAGTCACACGCACCAACAGAGATGAATGTGTATGTATGGTATCGTGATGCAAGAGCTATGGATTGTCTTGCCATGTTTCAGGCCGTTTGTGCCTCACATTTTCTTGTAGGTGTTGCACCATGCCCGGATAGTACCATCGATTAACAGTTTGTCGCTGTGGCTCAAAATCATGATGAAGTAATTCTTCAGAGTCAAAGAAAACTGTCAGCATTACTCTTGACATTTGAATTGAGCTGACACGCTTGTTTTGGTGTTGGAGAACATTTCCTAACCCATCGTGAAGATGGAACCTCAGTCTCAGTGTCACCATAGACTCATGTCTCATCACCATTTATGATTCTCTTAAGGCACATCTCGTTCTCTTTTGTGTGGTCCATAAGCTCTTCAGATTTCGAGGCGAAGGTCTTTCTGGTCTTGACTAATGAGCAATGGGATGAACTTGGGGGCAGCATGATGCATTCCATGATGCTCCGTCAGGATTTCCTAACGTGATTCAACTGAAATATTGAATTATTCTGCAATCTCTCAGACAGCCAGTCTTCAATTGTCACACACACAATTTCATTGACGTTCCTGACATTGAACGTCATTGGTAGACGTCAAAGAGTGTTCTGAACTAGGGTCACCTTCAACTTCCATCCGGCCATTGTTAAAAACTGTGAGAACCATTTGTAACACAGAGTACAGCTACAGCAGTCATCACCGTAGGCCCCCTCCATCATTTAGTGTGTGCCTGTAAAGATTTTCATGAGTTTCATACAAAATTTAATGTGGACGCATTGCACCTCTAACTGTGCCATCTTGAAATTCTCAAACAGTGCAATGCAACGTTCTACTGGATACAGCACTGAACAATAACTAACAGCCATACAATAATGAAATTTCAGCAGTTACACATTAAACATAGGCATGTGTAGGGGTGCCAACCAAATTTTGCCCCGACACACCATTGGCACAAAATTTGGAATGTTCTGCAATTTTTTGAACAGATCCTGTGGAATGTACACAATACATAATTGAAAGTTCTTATAAAATGTGGCAGTTTCTCTGTTCCTGTGTAAAAATGTCATAAATCTGATGGCAGCAGTTTACTAATGTGATAACTGATTGTAATTTAATGTTGAAATTGTATCTTGATTTTTTTTCTCAATGCTGAGATTGTATATAACCTTAAAAATTTGCTTGCTGTGTAATGAACTGAAACACTAGATATGATATGTGATGAATATACCTTCTTCTAAAGAACTCCGTCCCAGTAACACCTTAAGGCACTGATGTCTGACACATTTGCACAGCTAATAATATAAAATCTTACATGTTTCGCAGAGACCATTAATTTACTGCATCAACTAAGCTATGAATTTTTGTACTTAATTACAAAAACCACCCACTAGGGCTCTTTTACCTTTGTAACATGTAAATCAACTTCTTGCCTTCTTGGTTTGCTTTTAACAGTTTATCATGACAGAGGATATGTGATGCCAGATAGACATCGTAGTTGTCATGTGTGACATCTAGATTAATTTAAATCATGCTGCATGAGTAGTACAATAGTTTCTTATGGAAACACTTGAGTTCGCTCTACCACCATACAATAATATTACTGCACAACCTAGACATGGTTTACAATAGATAATAAAAATAATAATGAGCAGATATTGAAGTGCTGATTTTCAGTGTTCTGTTTTACAACTAAAAACCCGTGCCATAAACAAAAGTCCTATTGCTGCGCTTCCCTGATAGAAGCGAATCCAATGTGTGCCATGTAGCAGATCTAATGCACATCCTGCTGTTTCATGTGTTTTTGAACTAAAATTCTCATATTTTGCAGTTAACATATTTATGTCTGTATATTACAAAAAAATTTAGTTTTATTGTTATCAGAAAAACATTTGACAGAACACACTACTTTTGGTAAGATTTATTATGAAAAAATATCAAGAAATATGACAAATAAGTGTTACCTCTATGCCAACACAGAGTTTAAAGACGGTTTCACTACCGTGAGGGAAGGTATTTTTAGTGATAAAAGATTGTTAGCAAACAGGAACACAAATACCCAATGTACAATGAAGGAAACATTGAAACACAGTCGGTTGCATCTTGAGAATAAGCTGACAAATCTTTTGGTGAAAGACACACATAATCTGTTCACACTCCTAAGATGTTTAGAGCAGAAAGTGAAGCATTTCTT